>NW_011494808.1:9532659-9565585 GCF_000754665.1 Bison bison bison
CTTTTAATTTCATGGCTGCAGTCACCATCTGCAGTGATTTTGGAGCCCCCAAAAATAAAGTCTGACTCTGTTTCCACTGTTTCCCCATCTATTTCCCATGAAGTGATGGGACCGGATGCCATGATCTTCGTTTTCTGAATGTTGAGCTTTAAGCCAATTTTTTCACTCTCCACTTTCACTTTCATCAAGAGGCTTTTGAGTTCCTCTTCACTTTCTGCCATAAGAGTGGTGTCATCTGCATATCTGAGGTTATTGAGATTTCTCCTGACAATCTTGATTCCAGCTTGTGTTTCTTCCAGTCCAGTGTTTCTCATCATGTACTCTGCATAGAAGTTAAATAAGCAGGGTGACAATGTACAGCCTTAACATACTCCTTTTCCTATTTGGAACCAGTCTGTTGTTCCATGTCCAGCTCTAACTGTTGCTTCCTGACCTGCATACAAATTTCTCAAGAGGCAGATCAGGTGGTCTGGTATTCCCATCTCTTTCAGAATTTTCCACAGTTTATTGAATTATGAAAAGCAGAAATTCATGTAGTTGGCTCATTCTAACATGAGGTTGGGTAAATGGAGTACGCTGACTCTTTCCAGTATGTGTCATATGATAGCAGACATGTAAACCAAGGAGACAGTTGTATGTATAGAAGATAGAGGTGCAAGGATCTTACCGGGTAGGTCAAGGTCAGCACACACTGCAGCCCTATGTGCTATTTCTCCTCCCCCAGACCTTCCCTCTGCATAATTCTGGTCGATATTGTGTAATATAACAAGTTGGATTTTTTCCTGTGTAAGTTCCAGAAGAGTGGGAAAGTGCCGTTGGTCTGTGTTTCCTACTGAGGCACAGTTAGACAGCTGTCTCTGGCTTCCATGCAGTAGGCAGTGATCCCCTGGATCGCCTTGAATGGGACACGACTCCTAGAGCAAAGCCTGACTGTTTCATTTCCTCTGCACATATTCAGACTTACCTGTCCACCAGTGGGAAGCACACTTTACCTTTTAACATCAAGAGGACATAAGATATCCTTGTCTTGTCTCTCTAGACACCATAATGTGCTGAGAGTGTGAGCAACGTGCTCACGCTCAGTCGTATCCTACTCTGTGATGCCATGGACTGTAGCCCCCAAGGCTCCTCTGCCCGTGGGATTCTCCAGGCAGGAACACTGGAGCAGGTTGCCATTTCCTCCCCCAGCGGATCTTTCCGCCCCAGGGATCGAACCCGTGACTCCTGTATTGCAGGCGGACTCTTTACCTGCTGAACCACTGGGGAAGCCCCTAGATACCATGACTGTTGTCTTCAGACTTGGTGTCAATGCTCTGAAAGTCCACCAGAGAAATCTGTCAATGAGGCAAAGCTACCTTTCTTAGACTTTCTACAGCCAGGGAGGACCTCACCGAGAGTTAGTAACTTCTCCGAACAGGAAATGAGGCCAGGTACTTAAGCTGTGGTGGGGACAGGATGTGTAGTTTTGACATGTCCCACAGAGGAGGCAAATGCTTTGGTGTGGACAGCAATACTGGGGTCCTGAGGTGAGTGTCCACAGGCAAACTGAGTCTCAGTGAATAGGCTCTTCAGTTGATTTATAGCTTTAGGTTCCAAGTGCAAGTATTCCTTGGAGTAAGAAACTAGCTTAATTTTCTTTAGTCCATGTCATGTAGTAATACAGAAATAAGACCTTATTTTGGTTTCAGTTCTCACTAATTATATTTTCAAAGTGCTATCTCTCAAGTTTATTTTTAGTTTGGTATATTGATAAACATCCATTTTGCTGTCTTCTATGATTTTGGAGAAACTTAACAAAACTGATCATACTATAATTTTTTTTAGAAACTCCTTATAAAATACAATTTTCTCCAGACCTTGGCATGATTTCCAAGTATAATAAATGCCTACTTATAGAGACACAGTGAATCCTTCCTATGTCTCCAGTTTTAATAAACTAACTAGTTGACTGTTAGTTAAATAGGGGAATATTTAATGAATTTTTTAGTGGAAATAAAAATTGGACATGGGTAAAAAAGTCTTAAATGTTCTTAACATACACAAAAAAAGTTATTCATGGAAGTGTTAGCTAACCTTTTTGTGGTTATCATTTCACAATAGATGCTTGTATCAAATCATCACGTTGTATACCTTAAACTTACAGAGCGTTGGATGTCATGGTATCTCCATAGATCTGAAAAATAAAGGAAATTCAAAGTATTAAAAAACAGCAACAAGAAACTACAGCTGCGCAGCTCTCATTTTTCAACAAGAGCGCTGGACTACTCTGAGTGTTTCCAGCTCGTCCTGTTGAATGATTTATGGTGGCATCTTAGATCCTTTGATTCTCAAAACAACGTTAGGAGGTCAACAGTAGGGATGTGTCGTATCGCCAGTGCGAGGCACTAGGGGCCAGTGTGCCTTTCCTGGCCTCACACGGCTGGCGGGTGGCAGAGTGTGAGCGTGAGCATGTGTCCAGGCCCTCACACGGCGACCTTGTCACAGTGAGCGGACTGTCGCCATGAAACCACGGACTTCCAAAACACTTTACGTTTTCTTTGATTTCACTTAGCATCTTAACAATAAGCTTTACTAATATTTCTTATAGCATGTGTTACAAGTAATAACGAGAGCTAACAAGCACACATAAAATCGTATGTTTTTTCAGTTTATTTAAAAATAGCAATTCTGTTAAAGTTGATCATTACCTAAATATTTCCAGTTTTAGGAGGCATGGTTGTGGTGGTTTAGTCGCTAAGTCATGTCGGATGGTTTACAACCCCCTGGACGGTAGCCCAACAGGCTCCTCTGTCCATGGGATTCTCTAGGCAAGAGAATACTGGAATATGTTGCCATGCCTTCCTCCAAGGGATCTTCCCAACCCAGGGATCGAACTCAGATCTCCTGCCTTGCAGACAGATTATTTACCAACTGAGCCACAAGGGAAGCCACTGAGGAGGAATAAGTATTTACAAATTCATTTGGAGTTTTAGAATATTTCCAATATTATGTGTAGGAGATTGTTAAACTCTATTGTTTTAAAAACATGGAATATACATGTGGACTCATGGCTGATTCATGTCAATGTATAGCAAAACCCACTACAATACTGTGGGGTGGTCAGCCTCCAATTGAAATAAATAAATTAAAAAAAATTAAAAAAAAACATGGAGTCTATCTATCTATGTATATCTATTACATAAATAGCTATGACTGATTCTCATTGTTGTACAGCAGAAACCAACATAATATTGTAAAGAAATTATCCTCCAATTTAAAAAAATAATGAAAACGAGTTTTAAAAAGGGAATCAAACTTTAAAATAATAAAATATAAAATAAAAACATGGAGATAACCACTTTCTCCCCCTCACATAGCACAATGCATACACACATTTCACTCTTAGGGATTTCAGAAAATAGGATGTAGTTCTCCAAACACTAATTAAAGACTGCTATGTTTATTTTTTATTTCAAACAAATGTATATAAACATTTAGTCATCAAATATGATTAAATTCTACAACAAAATTGAATTTAAAGCCTGTTTGCTCTACACTCTGCAATTATGAGGCATATTTATTTTGTCCCTCACGTGTCATCGTCTTGCACTCCGGGTGTGCATGCAGTGTCTGCGTTCTCTCTGGCACGCCCCAGAAAAACCTTCCTTGTTCCCCTGCCCTGGCTGTGTCACTGCCCACATTTCCATATTAAAATTTTGACCTGTCAATCATATCTGTACATGAATACTATTATCTGGGAGGTGCTGTGATTTTGGGCTCAGTGTGATGAAACTGCTGGTTGGACTTGAAAAGGATTTTAACTCATTGCACCAAAGTAGCTAGATATTATTTTTTAAATAAAAATTTTAATAATTTCCTGAAAGTAGTAAATTCCATTTTTTTAGTATTTGTATTTTTATCAGCAAGCAAAGGAATTTAAAGGAAGTGAAAGTTCTGTGTATTTTGACATTTTAAAAGATTGTTGAGCTGAGAAATTTAAAGATGCTTATTTTAACAGTTTTTAACAGTATCTTACCGATTTCAGAGATCTGGAAATAACATAGAGTAGATATAATGTCTGGCAAATCTTACCATTCCCAACGGTGAACTAAATGGCTGAATGAAACTACAGTCACATTAACACATTGCTGTTACTGGCAGAGTGGTCCTGTTGGAGAGGGAAATAGGATGATGATGGCTTAGGAAGGAGAAAGACAATTGGCAACATGCGCGTGTGTGCGTGTGTTAAATGTATATTTAACCCAAACTACCATAACTAGTAGGGTCTATATGCATTTTGAAATAATTGGCAATGTGTCTGTGTGTGTGCGTTAAATGTTTGTTTGATCCATATCTAGTAGGGTCTAGACACATTTTCAGATGCAGCAGTTAGCTGCAGTTTAATACTCTTCTCCAGCCATGTTTAGCTTTGTTTGTTGTCAAAAGCTCAAAAGAAATTTGTTGTAAATTCTTATCCCATATAAAAATAATGATGTATTATTCATACATCATTCATAAAGGTGGGTTTCTAATACTTAATGATTTATGAAAGACTTGTCCTATATCTAAGCTCATTTCCCCTTTTGTGCAAAATATGGTCTCATTTGTGGTCCCATTTTGTATTCAAAGACGTGGAAGCCCATCCAATTTTAGTAATCAAACAAACAAGCAAACATTCTCAGAATTTAAGGGCCTGGAGTACATCTTCCTGCTCCACATACAGGGCTCTTTCTAGCTGACAGTGACCACCAGACTTACGCTAGTCCCGTATGGAAATGGGGCAGAGACTCCAGGGCACTTCCTTCAAAGTCTTGACCAGGAGGTTCCAAGGATGAAATAGAATTTGAATGCCCACCTCTTTAAAATTGACTCTCTTTAAAATTGACTGTGGAGCCCAGTGTTCAGCTATAGTTAGAGATAAAATGATTGTTACAAAAACTCTATTACCAGTAATGGTTCCCACCTGCACATAAGCCAGAGGACAAATGTTTCTAATGCTGTTATCAGTAATATTTGGTCCCTTTTCATTCTGACATAATGGAAAATGAAATGGTGCCAAATTCTCAGAACGTCAGAGTTATTTTGCGTTGTTAAGCTGAGTACTTGCTGCATACAAAAAAAAAAAAAAAAAAAGTTGGCGGCAGGGGGAAGGTTGTATTTTGTGCAGCGTTCTGTCAAATCCTTCCAAAAATAGGATGTGATTGCTTCCATATGCAATCCGTATTCTATCTGGATGAACTTATATCTCAGAGGACGAGGCCATTCTGTAGGAAGTGAAGTTATTTAAAGAAATGGAACATCTGTGTTTTCTACACTTGAACTATCAATGAGCAATTAACTCTTTGTTCAGACCCTGAGACCTTTAGAGAAAAAGCAATTTAAATATTGGAAACTGCACTTCTGCTTTGTCTTAAAATATTTTTAAAAGATTACTAATTTGAGTTTTCAGTAACTTTTTAGTAGGCTAAAAAAATTGAGATTATTTACTATGTGAACTAGAGCTACCCCATGGGGAAAAATAAGCCTCATATTTTGCAGTAATACAATCCTTTTTTAGCAGCTGTGATTGTCATAACATTGACTCATGGGTGTGCAAGTTTCTCCAGCAAAGGTTATTTTAAGGACCTAAGATGATCCCTCATGGTGTTAATAACTGGTATACTGAGAATTTGCAAGTCCAGATGGAGATGAATTTGAGAGCTTTGCCCAGGCTCTTGTCTTCCGCTGGTGTTTTTCCCATCCCTCTGCATTCTGGCCAAATCTGCCTCATTCACAAGTTCTCATTCACCTTCCTGCAGGTTACATCCTGCAGGAAGACCTCCTCACTCTCTGGAGAGTCAATCCTTCTGTCCTTGTGTTCCAACAGCTCTGAACCAGCGTCAGATTGAAAACATCCTGTGACAAAGTTTCCAGTTATTCTCCCCTTCTATAGATAATTCCTTTATAAACTGGAATTCCCAACATTTATCTTCAAATGTTCATATTCATAGTAGGTATTCAGAATTGTTTGCTAGACTAAATGAATTCACAACATAACACCATTTTCAATAGAAAAGGTACCTGCAAATGAAAGTTTAAAAATGAAAAAAAAAAAAACCAGAACAAAACAAAAAACAAAACCCTGCCTGCTTCCCAGGCAACATCAATAGAGCGGACTCTTTCCTTTTCCAAGGCAGCTTTGCATCCTTTGATATTTTAATTTTCCTTACAGTTTTTCGTTATCCACCCATCGAAATTTCAACACATTTACTTGCATCTCGGTTTCATCTTTCTTTTCCTATTTCTGAAAGTCCTTGTTTTCATAAAATGAATTAAAAAGTAAATGAACTATTTTTCTCAGTTTTTATCAGTAATATTTTAAACATATTTTTTCCTCTTCGTGCTGAATATAATGTGTCTGTTCTTTAAATGTTTCATCCTTTCACAGTCCCTTTTTTTTTTTATCCTTCCATCAGAAGAAGTCTTTCTGGGCACATTGTTCTGACAGGCACGTTCATGGACTACCCTGACCTGTTAGGAATCTCGGCTCACAGCCTGAGCCGAAGGGCGCGGTGATGAGCGTACCCTGTAGCAGCATTTTCTGTTCCTGGGATAACAGTCCTTATGTTTCTGTAAATTTTTTCCAACCTGACTAATGCACATTTATGATCAAAATTTTCATTGCAGTGCTCTTTATAATTATGAAAAAATGAAAATTACCTAAATTCCAACCTTAAGGAATTTCTCACATAAACTTTGGTCATCTATACAGTGAAATGCAGTTTAGTTATTTAAAAGTATACATATTGACATGGAAATGGATTTTCTGATACGAAAAAAAGATTTCAAAGGGTAGTACAATGCCATTTTTCATAGTCATGATTTATATTTATGTAATGTAGATGTAAAAGTATGAAGTATATGCCATGCTGTTAGCAGTGTTTGACTCTGGATGGTACAGTTATGGCGACACTACTTTTTTTATCTTATTGAGTATATATACACGTGTGTGTACACATGTGTGTGTGTGTGTACACATGTGTGGGTGTATTGTGGGCACGTAGACGTGCCGAGTGGCTCTAGTGGTAAAGAGCCTGCCTGCCAGTGCAGAAGATATAAGGGGCACAGGTTCGATCCCTGGGCCACAAGATCCCCAGGAGGAGGAAATGACAACCTGCTCCAGTATTCTTGCCTAGAGAATCCCATGGACAGAGGAGCCTTGTGGGCTACGGTCCTTAGAGTTGTTAAGAGTCAGAAACGACTGAAGCAACTTAGCACACATGCACACATTTCACTAAAGTGAAATTTATTGTATAAAAAATGAAAAGTAAAAGAAAAGTTAAGATTAAGAGACCATAGTGTTGCCTAAGGAAGAGATGTGAGTTCCAATAAGCATTCTTGATGGCAAATGCAAGGTGCATTTTCCCATCATCTGATGGATTACAGGACAGTGTTGAATGGATGCTGGTACCTGCAGTCTGATCTGACAGCCCTCTAGTGAGAATGGTCACATTGCTGGCTCTTCAGCAGTGGGAAGCAGAGTTAATTCTAAATTAACTCTAGAATTAATGCAGAACTGAAACTGACCTCCTGTTACTGAACTAAGTCCAGCTGCCCACTGGAAAGCCAGCACTCAAGAAGCGGGTGTTGGTAGAAAGAAAAGGTTGCTGGAGAGTTCTGAGGAAATGTGGTCACTGGGGAAGGGAGTTGCAGGCCGCTTCAGCATTCTTGCCTTGAGAACCCCATGAACAGTATGAAAAGGCAAAAAGATTTGACTCTGAGAGATGAACTCCCCAGGTCAGTACATGCCCAATATGCCACTGGAGAACAGTGGAGAAATAACTCCAGAAGGAATGAAGAGGCTGAGCCAAAGTGGAAACAGCACCGAGTTGTGGATGTGACTGGTGATGGAAATAAGGTCTGATTCTGCAAAGAACAATACTGCATAGGAAGGAACCTGGAATGTTAGGTCCATGAATCAAGGTAAACTGGAAGTGGTTAAACGGGAGATGGCAAGAGTGAACATAGACATTTCAGGAGTCAGTGAACTAAAATGGACTGGCACGGGTGAATTTAACTCAGATGACCATTATATCTACTACTGTGGGCAGGAAGGAATCCCTTAGAAGAAATGGAGTAGCCCTTGCAGTCCACAAGGTGCAAAATGCAGTACTTGGATGCAGTCTCAAAAATGACAGAATGATCTCTGTTCATTTCCAGGGCAAACCATTCACTATCACAGTAATCCAAGTCTATGCCCCGACCAGTAACGCCAAAGAAGCTGGAGTTGAATGGTTCTGTGAAGACCTGCAAGACCTTCCAGAACGAACACCCCCCAAGTCGCCCTTTTCATCACAGGGGCCTGGAATGCAAAGTAGGAAGTCAAGACCTTCCAGAACGAACACGCCCAGAGTCGCCCTTTTCATCACAGGGGCCTGGAGTGCGAGTAGGCGGTCGTGAGACCTGGAGTGACAGGCAAGTTTGGCCTTGCGGTACAGAATGAAGCAGGTCAAAGGTTAACGGGTGCACTAGTCATAGCAAAACCACCTTCCAACAACAAAGAGACGACTCTACACGTGGACGTCACCAGATGGTCAATACCAAAATCAGATTGCTTATATTCTCTGCAGCCAAAGATAGAGAAGCTCTATACAGTCAGCAAAAACAAGACTGGCAGCTGACTGTGTCTCAGATGATGAACTCCTTATTGCCAAATTCAGACTTAAATTGAAGAAAGTAGGGGAAACCACTAGCCTGTTCAATATGACCTAAATCGAAGCCTTTACAATTATACAGAGGAAATAACAGTTAAATTCAAGGAATTAGATCCGATAGACAGAGTGCATGAAGAACTATGGATGGAGGTTCATAACATTGTACAAGAAGTGGTGATCAAGACCATTCCCTAGAAAAAGAAATGAAAGAAGGCAAAATAGTTTTATGAGGAGGCCTTACAAATAGCTGAGAAAAGAGAAGTGGGAAGCAAAAGAGAAAAGGAAAGATATAAGCGTCTGAATGCAGAGTTCCAAAGAATAGCAAGGAGAGATAAGAAAGCCTTCCTCAGTGATCAGTGCAGAGAAATAGAGGCAACAATAGAATGGGAAAGACTAGAGATCTTGTCAAGAAAATTAGAGATACCAAAGGAACATGTCATGCAAAGATGGGCTCAATAAAGGACAGAAGTGGTATGGACCTAACAGAAGCTGAAGATATTAAGAAGAGGTGGCAAGAATACACAGAAGAACTGTACAAAAAAGATCTTCACAACCCAGATCATCACAGTGGTGTGATCACTCACCTAGAGCCAAACATCCTGGAATGTGAAGTCAAGTGGGCCTTAGGAAGCACCACTATGAACAAAGCTAGTGGAGGTGATGAGATTCCAGCTGAGCTATTTCAAATCCTATAAGATGATGCTGTGAAAGTGCTGCACTCAATATGCTAGCAAATCTGGAAAACTCAGCAATGGCAGCAGGACTGGAAAAGGTCAGTTTTCATTCCAATCCCAAAGAAAGGCAATGCCAAAGAACACTCAAACCACTGCACAATTGCACTCATCTCACATGCCAGCAAAGTAATGTTCAAAATTCTCCAAACCTGGCTTCAACAATATGTGAACTGTGAACTTCCAGATGTTCAAGCTGGATTTGGAAAAGGCAGAGGAACCAGAGATCAAGTTTTCAACATCCACTGGATCAAAGAAAAATCTAGAGAATTCCAGAAAAACATATACTCTGCTTTTTTGACTATGCCAAAGCCTTTGACTGTGTGGATCACAACAAACTGTGGGAAATTCTGAAAGAGATGGGAATACCAGACCATCTTACCTCCTGAGAAATCATATGGCAAAACCAATACAATATTGTAAAGTTAAAAAATAAAATAAAATAAAAATAAAATTAAAAAAAAGAGAGAGAAATCTGTATGCAGGTCAAGAAGCAACAGTTAGAACCAGGCGTGAAACAATGGACTGGTTCCAGATTGGAAAAGGAGTACATTGATGCTGTATATTGTCACCCTGCTTATTTAACTTCTACGGAGAGTACATCATGCTAGATGCTGGGCTGTATGAAGCACAAGCTGGATCAAGATCGCTGGGAGAAATATCAATAACCTCAGATATGCAGATGATACCACCTTAATGGCAGAAAGCCAAGAGAAACTAGAGCCTCTTAATGAAGGTGAAAGAGAAAAGTGAAAAAGCTTGATTATTTTAAGTACAGTTAATCTTTATTTCCAGGGTTGGTTTGTTTCCATTTCCCTGAGCCCAGTTCTCAGAATTGTGTAAGATAGAACAGCTTATGTCGTGGCTACAGTATGCTTATGTTATTACCTTCTTCCACCTACTGGGGGCTTCAGTATCTGCAAAACAGCTCATACAACGTGGCTAAGAATATTATCTACAGCCCTGAGGAGGAACGGAGGTCCTTGCTTTTGTTTAATGACTAAAGTATTATTATTTTGTTCTATGGGACTGCTTTTCTTTGCTTCTGCATTTTTGCACTTTTCTGATTAAATTTATTCTTTGGCTAAAGTTTTTCTGCAGACAGAAGGCAGACAGGAGACACCTGTGTTGGGGGAAGATAGGCGGCCATTTCTATTCTAGGAAGACCCCATAGAATCCTGCTCCATTTCACTGGCAATGGTTGTCGAAGGGTGTTTAGAGATTGAAGACGGAAAACCATAAATGCAGGGACTTGCATACATCCTGTTCATGCATTTATTTTTATTTGGAGAATCATCACTCTACAGTTGGTGTGTGCCATCCACCGACATGGATCAGCCACATGTGTACACACATCCCCGCCCTCTGAGCCTCCCTCACACGCTGCTGGGTAGTCACCGAGCCGGGCTGAGCTCCCTGTGTTTGCAGCAGCTCTCCACTCGCTGTCTGTCTCACACACAGTGACGTGCATGTTTCCACCCTACTTTCTCAGTGCATCCCACCCTCTCCTCCACACTGTGTCCACAAGTGCGGTCTCTACACCTGCATCTCCATTCCTCCCCTGCAGACAGCTTCATCAGTACCATTTTTCTAGACTCCATATATATGCATTGATATACAATATTTGTTTTTTTCTTTCTGATTTACTTCACTCTGTATAACAGGCTCTGGGTTCATCCACTTCACTAGAACTGGCTCAAATTCCTTTCTTTTATGGCTAATATTCCATTGTGTGTATATGTGTGTGTGTGTATATATATATATATATATATCACATCTTCTTTATCTGTTCATCTGTTGATGGACATCTAGGTTGCTTCCGTGTCCTAGCTACTGTAAATAGTGCTGCCATGAACACTGGGGGACATGTGCCTTTTTCAATGATGCATTTCTCAGGGTGTATGCACAGTCATTGGATTGCTTGGTCATAGAGGAGTTCTATTTTTAGTTTTCTAAGGCATCTCCACTCTGCTCTCCATAGTGGCTGTGTCAATTTATGTTCCCATCAACTGTGCAAGAGGGTCCCCTTTTCTCCACACCCTCTCCAGCATTTATTGTTTGTTTTTTTTTTTTTTGATGATGGCCATTTGACCAGAGCAAGATGATACGAGGTGCCACCTCTTGATCCCAGGTCAGAAGTCCTTTCAGCTATTCAGACTGGTGTCAGCTGAGCAGGGGACAAAGTAGTGTGGCAGATACATGGGGCCCAGTGGTGAGAGCAAGAACAGAATCCCAAACCCAAACCCCTCAGTTAGCCATTGAACACCCTGAGTCTCTGGGCAGACCTGTGGTCTGGGGGCCCAGCTGGGCACAGGAATAGAGTTCCACTGTCCAGGCCTGTGGGGAAAAAGCCCACAGATGCCAAAGAGAGCAAGTGAAGGCTAGGTCAGTTCAGAAATTAGAAGCGAAAGAAGACAGCAGAGGCAAGATCCACCAGCAGCCTGCAAGTTCTCCCGTCAACGTTCTCCAGGTCAAAGGTGGCGGAGCACCTAGGGTGTCCTGGCGTCATCATTTTTTTAGGGTTTTGTCTTTTGCCAACAAAGGTCCATCTAGTCAAAGCTATGGTTTTTCCAGTAGTCATGTATGGATGTGAGAGTTGGACTATAAAGACAGCTGAGCACCAAAGAATTGATGCTTTTGAACTGTGGTATTGGAGAAGACTCTTGAGAGTTCCTTGGACTGCAAGGAGATCCAACCAGTCCATCCTAAAGGAAATTAGTCCTGGGTGCTCATTAGAAGGACTGATGCTGAAGTTGAAATTCCAGTACTCTGGCCACCTGATGTGAAGAGCTGACTTATTGGAAAAGCCCCTGATCCTGGGAAAGATTGAAGGCAGGAGGAGAAGGAGATGACAGAGGATGAGAAGGTTGGATGGCATCATTGACTCAATGGCTATGAGTCTGAGCAAGCTCCAGGAGTTGATGATGGACAGGGAGGCTTGGTGTGCTGCAGTCCATGGGGTTGCAAAGAGTCGGACACGACTGAGCAACTGAACTGAACCTCCCTCGAGAGGGCAGGGTTGGCGCTAGCCACGGTGAAGCTCCACTGGGATGTGACCAGCTTAGAATCTGCAAGTCAAGGAGCAAGACTGTTCATCTTTCAGTGTTCACCTTTGGTCTGGGCTGGGCCAGTCAGCTGCGTGTATGTACAGGAGCTCAGAGTGCCCATGAGCTGAGACAGAGCTGGCGGTGCTGTGTGAGCAGGTTCATGAGGATACAGAAGGGCATGTGCTGCGAAGAATGAGGAACCACATGCTCTGCAGGAAATCCCTTTCCTTGGGGGGATGCTGACACTCTCACAAAGGCAATGGTCATTTTCTGAATTGTGAGGGCTGAGCTGAGTCTAGGAGGGGACGTGCTTTCCAACAGAAGGAAATGCACCCTTCTATGAGGTTGACACTGATTTCATGACATTTCTTTGGCACCCGTGATTCATATAACCTCCAGGTAAATGTCTCGGCCTTTCTTTAAAAAAAAAAATTGATTTCCATTTAACATCTTGATGCTCTTGTTAAAATTTAATCTTCAAAAAGTAAGATCATGATTGTCAGGTAGATATAGAATAAACATGTGGATTCTTTTAATTCATTTGTCAGTGACACAAAAAGTAAGATGTTATGACTAATTTGGAGAGCCCTTGCAAAGTCAGGTATATGATCATTTAACAAATTTTAGCTTAAGATAATTAAGTTGTTTGTTTAAAGTTATAGGTAAGGGTCCAAAAGGCCATACATTTTGGAGTTATCTGTTTCAGAGGAAAAAATAGTTGCACTGCTATCAAACAAAAGTAATGAATGTGAAATCTGAAGGGCAGGAATAGAGACACAGATATAGAGGAGAGATTTATGGATGACGCAGAGGTGGAGAAGGAGAGGGTGAGATGAATTGAGAGAGGAACATTTCTGCATCTGTGCCACCACGCGTAAATAGACAGCTAGTGAGAACTTGACGTGTGACACAGGGAGCTCAGCTTGGTGCTCTGCGGTGGCCTGGAGGGGTGGGGTGTACACACACACACACACACACACGGCTGGTTCATGTTGTTGTACAGCAGAAAGTCACACAACATTGTAAAGCAATTATACTCCAATTAGAATAATTAAAAAAATAATGAGTGTAACAAGTCAACAAGTAACTTTACCAAATTTGATTCTTTTAATCAATAGTAAATAAGGCACTGAACTGAATACATTCCTTGAGATGATTCTCGAGTGCTCTTTGCCCCTGAATGACGTTGAAATGACAGGCCACTGCCTTTGTGCCTCGTGTCCATGTTTTTGATAATCTTCCCGACGCTTTGTACTTCTATCCTTTGTTTTCCTTACTTTATCTTTTATCCTCCAGCCTCCGAGGGGTTTGATTCCCTGGGCAAGTCTGTTATTCTATCAGCTCTTCTTAGGTTGAGAAATGCACTCGGGTTTGAAATGGAGAAAGATTGCCTGATGCTGACAAGTTAGAGTACGTGAATAAATGCAACCTTGGATAAAATTTAGCCTCTACGTGATGAGAGAAAGCCCTGCTGCTATCTGTGAATATTCACCTCTACAACAGTAACCACAGCCTGGCTTAAGCGTGCAGAGTAACCGCTATGTGAGGTTGGTTTATTTTGTTTGTTTGCTTTTTTGCTGTTGCCTTTACAAAAGTAATATAATCAAGACAGGTTCAGTTATTTGTGTTTTACATCAAGATACTGGACCATTCTGGGACTATGAGTGGGGACGCTATTATTGATGATCAAGTTCCTTTGTAAATCTGAAATTTCCTAATGTCATAATTTCTAAAATGTATGGTTATTTCCACAAAAGACAAAGATGGGTTTAACTTGTTCCAATGAAAGATATTTTAATCTAGTATAGATCTTCTGTTGAAATATTAATGAGGTGAATCATAACTTCATTTCCTTTATATTTTTCCCTCCTTAATAGTTCTTTTTCTTCCTAATGTTTTCCTAAAATTCCAACTTCTAGAACATTCCTTCTATCAAATCCAGTCTACTAGAAAGAAGCCAGTATGCTTTCAGTGTCTGCTTCGTGTCTTACTGAGATAGCTAAAATTTTCTCTCGTTGTCCCATAGCACCACAACTTTCTCCATCTAGACTAGCCAAAGAAAAGAAGGTATGGAAGGGGGAGACAGAAGATGAGACGGTTGGATGGCATCACTGACCCAATGGACATGAGTTTGAGCAAATTCCGGGAGGTGGTGAAGGATAGGGAAGCCTGGTGTGCTGCAGTCCACGGGGTCACAGAGTTGGACACGACTTAGCGACTGAACAAGAACAAAGGCAGTAGTGAAAAGAGAAAATTTTCAGTTAATAAGGATAGAACTTCAAATCCTTGAGCTAAGTATGAGTTATGTTGTTTTATGTCATGGAGCATTATCTGGGCTAAGCCCTTCATTACAGAAGCAAAATTAGAGGTAGCGCCAGAGAAATGATAGTGCTTTGCCAAGGTCACACAATCAAGGTGGTGTCTAGGACCATGCGTTGACTCCTAGTACAGACAGTATTACATGTTACACATTTAGGAAATTAACCTTCATAAGGAAGACTTAGATATATTTTCAATGTGTGTGTGTGTGTGTGTGTGTGCTTAGTTGTATCCAACTCTTTGCAACCCCATGGACTGTAGCCCGCCATGCTCCTCTGTCTGTGGAATTTTCCAGGCCGGAATACTGGAGGGGGTTGCCATTCTTCTTCCAGGGGGTCTTTCCACCCCAGGGATCCAACTCACGTCTCTTGCGTCTCCTGTACTGGCAGGTGGATTCATTACCACTTAGCCACCTGGGAAGCTCTATATTTTCAATAATCCTAGAGAAATGTGCTACATTTTGTTTTCTTGAAATAAGAAGATGTTCTATTCCTAGTTAATATGCATGTACAGGGATATAAATTTTAGAAACCACTGAGCGTGCTAACACACTCTGATTGGTCTGATAAAGGAAAAAGCAAATTCCAAAGGCTCATGTTGAGAGTCACATGAAGTTCCCAATACATCTTCAACTGCCATCCCCAGTTTCTCACCAGGAAGTCCTTCTGCTCATGACAGCACAGGTCTTAAATGGCATCTTTAATCTTTATTTGGGTGCACCCAGAGCTGACTCCATGGCCTGCATTGCTTTTGCCAGAGAGGCATGTGTTCAGGTCAGCATGGACAGCTGTCATTTTTTAAAATCAACTTTATTGAGGTATGATTTCCATACAATGAAACATACTCATTTTAAACGTATGGTTCAATGAATTTTGAGAATTATTTACAACCAAATAACCACTACCACAATCAAAATACAGAAAGATTCCACCAACCCATGAAGTTCTGGGACAGCCATCAGTTTTGATTTTCACAGAAGGCCTGCTTAGACACTTGGCCTGTTGCCTGCCTGCTATGGTGCTGTTAAGCCAGCCTTGCAGACTCCAAGGATTTTTTTAAAATAGAGCACAGTTGTGAATGTGATACAATAGACTGTGGGTCCTGTTTTAAATGACTAAGTCACGGCATCAGATATTGTATTTTGCCCCTGGCAGTGGTTCTTATTTGAAGTGAGCCTCCTCACACACACATATCTAATTCTGTGATGTTGTTTTTGAAGAGGAAGAAATGCCTTTGCAAATCCTTCTAATGATCAGTGTCTGCCCAAAGGCTGAAGAGCTTGTGCACGTCACTAGTTATTAAAATGGATCATCCCTTTTTAGAAGATGACGATGGTTTAGCTTATCAGATGGCCTCCAGACCTCGCGTCATGGTGTGACAGGTGCCATCATTTTTTTAGGTGTGGGCTTGCAAAGCTAGCACAGCGAGGTGGCTTTTGTACTTAAAAATCACCATGCTAGAAACTCAGTTACTCTTCCACTAGGCCAGTGATGACGTTTGAATCATGGTCTCAAAAACTAAAGAAACAACTTGTATTGATGAAGCTAAATAAAAGGACAAAGGCCATTATAATTCTATAAAAAATAAATTAAAGCAGCTAATTATTCCTATTAAAAAACCATATCACAAATGTGATATGTTTTTTTTTTAAATGTCATTTTCATTCAGATACTATTGCCCTGCTTTCTAGAAAATAAAACTAAAATGTTAAAAATAAATACATATAGTAACCCAAGGAAAAATAAATTTCAGTGGTATTCTTTGGTTGATTATTGAATAAGCTCCACTAATTCCTCCTTGCAAACTCCATTTAATTCTGCTTCCTTTCATCTTGTTTTCATTATAAATGATTTTATTCTCTAGAATGAGGAAAGAACAGAACATAAAGTCAGATAATGGGATCTATTCCCACCAGATTAAAAGTTATTTCTTGTTGACTGATCCAAAGTTTGAAGACTTTATGAGTTGTTGTGACCTGTGCACAAAATTGTGTAGCCTTAAAGGTTTTGCACTAAATTTAAAATGAATGTGTGATGAATTAAGTTTTAAAGGCAAGTAGATAGTATGTCCTTCTACAAATATTTTGGCATGGAGAAAAGTAGCTTTGAGTCTACTTGTATAGGTTCAGCACTGGGTTTAGCTTGGACATCCTTCTACTGAAAGGTGAAACTTGAAGTTTAGAAGAAAGCCTGTTAGCCAGAGGAGTGGGACACACGTTGCCTAGGACAGATACCTCTGAACACCCTGCCGTTTTTGGAAGCCAACCAGGCTGTAGGCTCATCAGGGCCTTCCGTCCTTTTGCAAAGACCTTTCATCTGTGATCAAAGTCTTCCTACCTTCCTTTCTACCCTGAAAATAACCTGCTGCTCTGGGCCTTTCTCTACTAACCTGTGTCCTAATGGTTTTCACTCTCATCATGTTCTACAAAGCTGTTATGTAGTTTAATACACTGGGTGAGCACACAGCTAAATAGTTAGGGGACAAAATCGTAACTCTGCCAGT
Source organism: Bison bison bison (assembly GCF_000754665.1). Classification (NCBI taxonomy): domain Eukaryota; kingdom Metazoa; phylum Chordata; class Mammalia; order Artiodactyla; family Bovidae; genus Bison; species Bison bison. Next base: position 9,549,931 of record NW_011494808.1, read on the forward strand.
CAGCAGGGTACCTAACCATTCTAGACCATCCCATCACGAAAGCATCACTTAGACTGCCTTACGCATCACTTCCCTTATCTGTGAGATGGAGACAGTGACCTGCCTTAAACTAAATGGCCTAGTGTCCGGGGTGCACAAAATACAAGCCACCGTCTGAATCCGTCTGTAATTATCTTAGGTGCGCGGTTAGCGCATCACCACGTAGTGTATACATTGCCATCTATTTAGTGTACTCTTTTAAGTTAAGTTATTTAAAATTTTTTTTAAATTAACTAATTTTGAAAATCGTGGCGGCCCTGGGTCCTCGTCGCTGCCTCCACTTCCTCTGGTTGCAGCGGATGCGGGCGCTGTCTGTCGCAGAGCGCAGGCTTCCCGTCGCGGCGGTCTCCCTTACTGTGGAGCGCAGGCGCTGGGCGCAGAGCTTCAGTAGCTGCCGCACGCAGGCTCAGTTGTCCCATGGCATGGGCGATCTCCCTGGGCCAGGGATCGAACCTGTGTCCCCGGCGTTGGCAGGCGGCTTCTAGAATTAACCACTAGACTCCCAGGGAAGTACTTAGTGTTCTCTGTTTGAGCGAATATTGAGGACCGTTGTGAGTAATCAGACGTGATTATCATTTCCTGTTCGTGTGCTTACTGCAGTGAGACAGTGAACACATGATTATATTGGGGATTTTTTTATTTACAGGATCTAATGCAAAGTCTTCACTCGCAGCTTTTTAGATCTGTAGTACTGACTGTTTCATCCATTTCTTTTACGGTTTAAAAGGGTTTTCTTATTCACTGTTAACTTCAGAGAGTGTGTTTTCCTGATGGCTATTGGATGCTTGCTGGAATTCAAGACATAACACTGACCTTACTCAAAGAAAGAAATATTTTAGTAAAAAAAAAACCATTTAAATTCCTGCCTTTCACTCTCTTCCAAACTTTAGAGAGTAAACCATTGATGAATTGAATAATGAAGATTGTAATTTAAACCAGAGTTTAGGGTTTGGCAATGAGGGTGGAAATTAAGAGCCAAATCAAGGTGGATAGTTGTCTACCTTAATCTCTTAACAAAGTGCCAAATCCCCCTTTCAAAGATGGTCATCAGTAGAGAATTTGTTTCTCCCTCTGGACTTTTTATCCCTATTTCTTTTCTCCTATTAAAAAAAATTAAAAGTTATTTTAAAAAACAAAATAGGAGAAAGTGGTTTCTGTGCAGGCTTTGAAATCATGCCTGCCTGGTTGTGGAGTTCTGTGACCTTGAACATCTCCTCCTGCCTTTATCATCTACAAATGGAATAGATAACAGGATTATATTGAGAACTGAATGGGATAATGCAGGCAATTTGCTTAGCACAGCACTTGCTACTCAATAAATGTTAGTCATTAATGGTATGAAGTTTATTATCACCATCCAAGGGCAACGCCAAAATCATAGTAGAAAGATACAGGAGAGAGAAAGATGGTAATGGAGAAGGATGCAGCATTCCGCTCCAGTATTCTTGCCTGGAGAATGACATGGACAGAGGAGACTGGAGTAGTAGGAAGGCTTTGATGCCAGGCAAGGGTGGGCTGGTCAGTTAAACTCCCTGGACATTAGCGTCTTCTTCTGTAAAATGGAGATATGATGCTTTCCTGAGATGGTTGTGGTATGCCCTGAATTTGATGATATCCATAGTCACAGAAATTTAGTAATTACCAGCCCTTATTGCTGTTCAAAACGATTATTACAGACATTTTACCAGGCCTACCTAGTGAACAAATGGTTTTTTTTTTCTTTCTACATGTCTGTATTGTCAGCCAAAAAATTAATCAGCTGATCTAAAAAAGAAATAGAAAATTTCATTTGAGCCAAACTGAAGAATATAACCCAGGAAGAGCAAGCATCTCTGAAAGCTCTGCGAGCTGCTCACCCTCAGAAGCCAGGGCATGGTTACATGAGACAGAGGGCTGTACCTTAAATGACGTATTATTGACAGCTTACACAATCCAGATCTAAGTGTCATCATGGCCCCTTAAAAGATCAAGAAAGAATATTCTTTTTAAGGAGTCATCTTGTTGAGCTAGGAAAATGTTGCTTTTTATGGTTAAGCTAGTTTTTCTGCCCGTGGGGGCGGTTTGATCCATGTATAACGCAGATGGACCACACACGCAGGGAAAAAAGAGGGGATTGAAGGGCAGAGACACAATCTTCTGTCCAAATTTTTTCTGGTCTTGCGATAAAATGTGAATTTTTTTCTCAGCATGTATATGGAGATATATCGAGCACAATGACCTGGCCTAATACCACTGGTTTATTTTTCAGTTTGCCTTTCTTGGCTTTCAGTTCCATAGTCTAGTTCATCTTGAGTGACTTTTTGGTTCTTAGTTTTCTGTCTATTGTTTTGTTATTTTTCCTGTTCACCTGAATGAGCACTTCTAAAGTATGCTTATTACCTCCTTTCCTGACACATTTAAATGGATGTTTTTCTAATATCTCTTCCTTTTCCTTTCAGTGTGTTAATGAACCAAGGTAGATTAGCATCGCCATCAACATCATCATAATGAAATAGCTAAATGTTCTTCCATCAATCTAATGGCCATCTCATCTTATTTCCGGTTTGGTTTTTCACGTAATTCGATCTTTCTTCTGATCCTGTCTTCCTTCTGCAGTGAAATCCGCCGAATAGTGTCAGTTGTGGGTCCAGTATTGTCCGCTGCTCACCAACACCAGGGGTTTCCTATTTGTCAAAACACAGAGTGCATCTCTTGGTCCTTTTAACTGGCATTCCTTTGTTCGTTGGGCTGAACATGTTCCCATTCGCAGTGTGCATTTCTTGGTGTGTAAATAGCCCATGTAGACACTTTGTGCAGTTTTCAATGCTGTATCTGACTGAAGGGACGTGATAAAAACCTTACCAGCTGTTCAACACGTGAAGTTCCACTGTTTCACCTGGTATTAAGGCTGTGACATTCACTTAGAAGAACTCCAACTGCTCTGTTTTTTCTTTAATATGGTTCAAATTTTACTATATTTTGAACACAACCTTCCACTGTTTTGATTTTCTATTACACAGTACCAGTAACACAGGCGTGGTGGTGGGGGGAGGGATGAGTCATTTCAATGGGAAATTTGGTTACAGAAGAGTCTGTTCACTGGGTATAAAGCAATATGCCTTTAGTTAATTGCCTATTTTACCAATGAGAAAGCAGTAGCCCGCAGAGGTTAAGCTAGTTGCCCAGTGTCAGAATCCAATGAATGCTCATCCCCAGTCTCCTGGAACATAATCTAACACGGTGGCTCCCAACATGTGGTGTGTGGGCCACAAGCTAAGCATCACCTGGAAACTTGTTAGAAAGGTAAAGTTTTGAGTCCTGACCCCAGAACTCCTGAATCACCGTCTCTGGGAATGGAAACCAGCAATCTGGGTTTAGCAAGCCCTCCAGATAACTGACGTTTTCTCAAGTTTGAGAACCACTTGAGAACCACTGTCTTATAGATTCTTTTCCCTTGTGGGAGAGACTATTGATTTATTGCTAATAGAACCTTCACTTTGTTCACATAACAAAAGGCAAACCAACCAGGGAAGGTGAATGAAATCCTGGGCAGGGCTTCTCAGCTTTATCACTACTGATGTTCTGGGCCAGACAGTTCTGGGCTGTGACTGACTGCCCTGTGCATTGTAGGACTCATACGTGCCCTCTATCCCTAGACTCTAGTAACACCCGCTTCCAACCCCGCCCCGCCAAGCTGCGACAGCCAGAAACGTCCCCGGTGGTGGCTGTTATCAGCTGGGCTCCGCCCCCTTGTCCTGGTGGGAATCCCTGGGGGGCTCACTAGAGCAAGAGTCGTATCTGTTCTAATGAGAGCATCCTCATCCTCTCTTGACTGTCTTCCTCTGGTCAGTGAGACCCGAGGCGATGTCTTTTGAGAGGCCCTCAGAGAGGCTTAAAACTGGAGATTCACAGCTAGGTTTGCTTCCTTTGTGCCTCCTCTCTGGACCTTAGCTTTTGCATCGGGGATGCCTGGAGTTGTGGCCACCCCCGACCGTAAGGGAAGTGACTGAAAGATCAGAGGAAACTTGCCCTAACCGAGCTCTTACATCAGTCAGTCTGGAAAACAGCCACCATTAGGACTGCTGTTATTTGATAAAATCCCCAGCCTTTTTGCGATCGTTAGTTCGTGTTACTTGGCGCTGAAACATTGAAACTGATGTATGCTCGGCAGTTGGAGATATTGCTATTGCAAATTTTGAACTACGTGGAAAAGAGAGTCTGGAAGTAGTTTGTGCATGAACAACATTTTCTTCTGTGTTTATGGATGAAGTTTGTCTTCCAATAGCAATGAAAATGAAACTCTCCAGAAATTACATTCAAGTATCTACATTAGGAAAATTCCATTGCAGTGAGCTATTTGAGTAGAGAGTAGTGCCATCAGGCTAGATCTCGGAGGGGGGGCGGTTATTAGTGGATACTTGCCCAGGTGTCTCTGCTGTTCAGTGATGATGAAAATTTTCTGTGTGATTGAACATCTCTGAAATGTAGTTTTATCTCTTTATTGATCATTGTTCCTTTGTTTTAGTTTTAAAATAATTGTCCTCAAAAGTAATACTTAAATACTAGAGGAATGGAAAGTTGTACATTTTGAGGCATATATTTCAGTCTAACATTTCAATGAACTTAAATACAATTACACTGATTATGATTTAGTCATCTGTATTGTAAAATGAAACTTTAGGTGGGTAAAAATGAGGAAAGAATTTTGACTGATACAAAGACAGAAGCTAGATGGTATAGCTTATTTAAAGCTAACAAACATTAGCAACAAAAACTAATAAATCCAGTTTGGATTTGAATCAGAATTTCGCTCACTGCTTTCCTACACACCCAGCGACCAAATCCAACCCTCAGATCCAGTTAAATTATCATGGTGTCCATAGATGAAGTGTGGCTGTTGTTCAGTCACTAAGTCGTGTCTGACTCTTCTGTGACCCCATGGACTGTGGCCCGCCAGGCTCCTCTGTCCACAGTGTTTTCCAGGCAAGAATGCTGGAGTGGGTTGTCATTTCCTTCTCCTGGGGGTCTCCCTGCCCAAGAGATCCAACCCAGGTCTCCTCACTGCAGGTGGATTCTTTACCGTCTGAGCCACTGAGGAAGCCCATAGTTGAAGTTGTACACGTGTAATTCCAGATCAAGAATCTCTGCTGGATATTCATTTCTCCTGCTCAGTCACTAACCTATCTCAGTATACTGAAATCTAGGAGATAAGTTACAATTTAGCCATAACCAGCACAGCCTATATACAGTTGAAAGGGGAAGCAAGGTAGGAAAAGAGTAATTAACTAGTGTATCTAAGGGAGAAGGCAATGGCAACCCACTCCAGTGTTCTTGCCTGGAGAATCCCAGGGACGGGGGAGCCTGGTGGGCGGCCGTCTATGGGGACGCACAAAGTTGAACACGACTGAAGTGACTTAGCAGCAGCAGCACAACCTATATACAGTTGTAAGGGGAAGTGAGGTAGGAAAAGGGTAATTAACTAGCGTATCTAAATGAATTTGTGATGCTGTAAGGAGAGGGGAATATTAGAAGAGTTGCCACACCCTGATTTCTGAAAATGAAGCCATAAATACTCAAAAGAGTTACTCTGGATCTCCTGAGTTCAGTATATAATTTTCTTTCCTAAATGTGCTAAAGCACTCTACTTTCACTTAATAATTAAGATCAGCCACCCAGGTAATGTATTAATCCCCTTTTTCCTGTTTTTTCAATAACATAAGTACTCTGAAATGGCCATATGGCCAAAGAGAACCACTGTTATACTCATTGGGCTAAGCATTCTTATTCCGGTATTTACAAACCTCTAAACTAGCAATGCCCGAAGCGGCAGGCCTACTGAAGCCCCTGCATAATCAAAGTCTTGCCTTCCATGGGCTCTGCGTGTGTCCTTGGATGGCCATCGCAGTAGCTGTTTCATGACTACTGTTCATGAATTACCGTTGTTCCATTCTCTGACAGCAACTGTTTCCTCCCTGCCTATCAACCCAACCACCAGGACACTAATCCCAGCTTCTTGTTTCCTTAAGATTCTGCTGCTTTCGATGACACGTAATACTCTGTGTGATGATCAACACTCTTGGTTGCAGACAACAGACTCACCTCTTGTCTAGGTTAAACACAACATTTTTAAGAATGCATTGGAGAAAAAAAAGAAACAGACTCCAAGATGAGTGTCAAGAACATTTTCCTGTTTCAGGTCACTCACCCTCTCAACTCTCACCACACTCAGGAGGGAACTTCTGTCTCTGTTGCAATCTTGCCTTATTGATAGCCTCAGAAAACTACTACTCACTCTCTGGCTCTTAAACCACTCAATCCCTGCTCCAATCAGGGAGCTCCCAAAGGACAGCTGCTCCTATAACTCTTGGTTCCAAAGACATGTTGTCTCTTCACATCTCAGTTTAAAAACAGAACCTTCCATGAATGACATCTGATTGTAGAACCAGACTCACATGTATGTGTCTTAGTATTATGGGAAGCTGTGAAAAGTAAATGTTTTTTCACTCTACTTTGGGAAGATGTCATGTACACTGTGGGGACTATCAAATTATGGAATTTGGGGGGCAGCCATGAGTGAGATAGATCAAAACCTCAGTACTTCCCAAAGGTCAGCTATTGTCCACTCCGACTTCACATGTTTGTAAAATAAACAGTTCAGGTGTTAGAACTGCAGGCTTCCCAAGCTTCTCTTTTCCTGGTTTACATCAACATCCTTTCTAGTAGATGCACAGGGTCACAAAATTTATTTTATTGACAAGGGAACATTACTTATTCCCAATGTTAAAGAGAGGAATCCCTCAATCAGCCCCCAATTTAATTTTAATATGGTCCAGATAAACTATTTTCTTGTTAATGCAATTGTCATTGATGATATTACATAAATTTCCAGTGACTTAATTCCTAATTTTAGACATTCTACAAGCTGGATATTAGTTTGAATATAATGGAAACCAGGCTTCTAGGAGATAGCACAGACACATTTTTCTTTCTCTGGCATAACCTCAGGTCCTAACATTCCTTGACTCAGTCTGCTTATTTCCATTTTTCAGTCTCTGGCATTCACTTCCCTCTTATCATTTATTTGTTTGTTTTTGTCTAAAAATGACCGGGCTGAATTCCCTGAGCTTGGTTTCCATCCCTGTTCCCGTTTGCTTCTCACACCACCATTACACTTCTCTTTCTTTACATGGAAGTGCATGCATCTCACTCCCTTTCTGAAAACACTTCTGTGTTCCCCCATACCAGGAACACTCCAGCTACATCGTGGAAACCTGGTGTCCTTCACATTCCGACCCCCCATATTCCCATAAATTCTGTTACAAATTAGCAAGGGCAGCTATAAGCAGTCAAATGGAAATCCGTAAATTCCCCCATATTCTCAACTAATGCATGAAGCTGGGCCTTTGACTACACTTTTCCTTTTCCCTGGAATGTCCTGCCTTCCAAACCACACAGCTGTTGAGAAGTCTTCCCCAGTCTACCTGCCCAGGGTCACTCACCCACTCTCTGCAGTCTCCTCTCCACTCCACACAGAGTGGAGAGGAGACTGCACTGTATCAGGGGAATATCTGTGTCACTGCTTTAAACTGAGCTTCTAGGCTGAGAGGAGCTTCCCTGGTGGCGTGGTGGTTAAAGAACCCACCTGCCAATGCAGGAGACGTAAGAGACGCTGGTTCCATCCCTGGGTCAGGAAGCTCCCCTGGAAGAGGGCATGGCAACCCTCTCCAGTGTTCTTCCCTGGAGAATCCCATGGACAGAGGAGCCTGGAAGACTACAGTCCTTGGGGTCACAAAGAATCAGACACAACTGAGCGACAGCATGAAATTGGGAAATTGGGATTGACGCATACACCCTATTGATATTATGTATAAAACGGATAATTAATGAGAACCCCCTGTATAGCAGAGTCGGACACACACAGAGCTGGACACGATTGAGCGAACTCACTCACTCACTGTATAGCACAAGGAAGCTAGCCAATGCTCTGTGGTGACCAAATGGGAAAGAAACCCTAAAGAGGGAAAATGTGTGTGTGTGTGTGTGGCTGATTCACTTTGCTGTACAGTAGAAGCTAACAACACAACATGGCAAAGCAACTATACTCCAACACAATTAATTAAAATAGTTAAATAAATAAATCGAGCTCTGAGAGAGAGGTCGCCTCAGATATCGAATCTCCAGAGCTTGGCGTGCAGCCTAGCATATGTTTTAAGCTCTGCCATTTTTTTTTTAAACAAGTAAACAGATGAATAGTTTATGGCTACACGCTCACCCGATACTTGCCGTTCCAAGACTTAAAAGTCAGAGATTTTGAAACCACGGCTGATCGTTGCTTATATTGGTATAGTGATTTAAAATGGCCTTTCAGGAGATTTGTGGCTAAATTAGCCACTGGAGGGAGCCCATATACCACGGATTTAGAGAGTTGTCACCATGTACAAGCTACATTATTTAAAAATAATTATAAAATGGACATTTACATTTAAAATCAAGTGAATTTGTCAGTTCTAAAGTAATAACTATCCTGTAATCCCAAAGGAAATCATAAAAGCTTCTGAGTTTGTTTTTACCACAAAGTAAAGTTATATTATAGAAAAGGGAGAGAATAAATGAGAAAGAAAGAGGATATCCAAAAACCATGGGTGTTTGGGGGCTGGAAACATTGGTTCAGCTATTTTGTTTTCATTTATGATAGTATAACCTTCCAACTTATTTATTTTAGAAGCATGTTTTCCAAGCCATGATATTAGACAAATAGATCAATTAATTATGACATATTAGTTCTTAATACAATATCAGTGATATTAGGAATGTTTCATTAATAACTTAGTGGCCTGAATGTTTTCATTTTAATTGATTATTATGTGTATAAAGCGGTTGTCTTTCCTTTTAAATTGTTCAAAGGGAAATAATGTCAGAGATTTTCTTGAGTAAGGCATTTTTAAAATATGATTTGATATATAAGAATATACAAGTTCAAAAATTTTAGAGATTTTTAAGAAATGCAGAACACATGTCTTATTGTTTAGAAGCATACATACAAATATTCTATCACTGGGTCTTTCAGAGCTAAGTCCACCAGAACTAAGTCTAGCAGAAAGCTTCAAATATATTAAAAAAATTGCTTTTGTAAATTATCTAAGAGTGATTATCTTTAGATTGATCTACAGCCTGTACAATCAAAATAATTTTCTTTCTGGATGATAAAATCAAAAAAGAAATTCAGTCTCAAATGATGTTCTTATTGAAAATCTGCACAGAGTAGACATTGATGTTTGCCTTAATGCAGGCACTAAAATTTGTAGCAGTGGCTTTGATGAATGTAGAATGTCTCTTTCCTGATTCTGTAAATTCTAGACCTCAGAACCAGACTTGTAATCATTGTCAGCTCTCAGTGTCAGTTCTTTCTATAAAGCAACTTTCAACCTTTGGGACCCTAGCGAGGCTTTCTCTCAGGGCACATTATAATTTCAGATGGACTTCCCAAGATAACTAATTTGAATGAGCTCAGTGGAAAAACTTTCAAGGAGCTAAATTATCTGAGGACCCATTAAAACATTTAAAGGGTTTTATATTTCACATAAATGCCAAGTTATTTTTTGTCTAGCCTTTTAAAATGTTATTCACGGAGATCATGACTCATTGGTGTGTATCTCAAGCGCCGGCTCCCAGACATGGTCCGGTGCAGTAAAACGGGCTTAAGACTTGGGTACCGTTTAAGAGTAGGCTGTCTCGCTGCCACATGCGAGACACTTTTTTTTTGTTTGTGGTGGTTGGTATTTTCACCAGTGTTTTAAATTTTGTGCCATATACCCCTTGCCTCCTAAAATCTGCAGTTCACATTTAGAATGAGGTATCTCAATGATAAAGCAGATATGAGTGAGATGTGAGGTCAATCGAATTTGCTCTGTCTCATGCTCAAGGTGGTTCTGAATCTACCAATATTCTTCCATTTTGCCACTTGGAATTATCACTGTCATTTCAGGACGAATTTGAGGCTCCCAGAGGTTACTTAGTCAGTGTCAAATGGGATGTTTGAGCCAGCTGCAGGCCGCTGTGCCTCTCGGTTCTGTGCTCGGCTCCACCCCAGTGTTTCCCAGACCTTTGTCATTGGAAGCTCTTCTAAAAAGCACACTTTGCAGGAGACCAGATGTAGATACACACCATCAAGACGTTTTGCAAAAGCCCTTATCTTTACAACATGTGATTGACTGTGATCTTTTGCATTCTATTCTATTCTAGTTCAGTTTGTAAGACATGAAACACCAAATTGATTTACCGATCCACAAATTGGTCTCAACCATTGGTTAGAAAAACACGGATTTTCATGTCTGGACTTTTCTGGCTGTGCAAATAACTAGTTTTTGGAAATTAACTTCAAAGGGTCATGGACCCAGTGAGGTGAAAGGACTGAAAGTTGGTGGAGAGAGTCGGTGTCTTTTCAATTATATTTAATTTAAATTCCATTAAAACCCTGTGTTTAGCTCCTTTGAATATAAATAGCACTTGTCATGGAAGAAAACCACCACAGCTTCATCTTGATCCTTATTCAAGTGTATTTTGAAAGAAGTCAACGCTTATGGTCCCAACAGTTTTGCAGAGAAAATCAGTAAGGATAACAGTAGTTTCAAATCTAAAGAGAGCAAAGCAGAGACGAATCAGCACTGAGTGAAGGGCAAGCGTGCCTGCTGAGAATGGTGTTTCTGAGTTGCTACATCCTCAGAGAGTCCGTGAGGGGTTTTTCTGGGCGACCCTCAGGCAGTCAATCACTGTTGTTTCCCGTGAGGTTTCCGTGCCAAGCCAGCGTATCCCTGACACCGTAGGTTTTCAAGGCAGTAGACTGCAGGGTCTGAGAAGTTTGGGCAACCATCTCTCTCCCTCTCTGAAAACGTAGCTTCTTCCATTTTCAGTGTGAAGATAAAGTGCCACCCGAGGTGTTCCTCACTGTTTCTAGTCTTGCTTTCATTCAGACTGACTCCTACCCCGTGAAACAGGCATCGGTACTTCATTCTTTAAAGTTTGTATTTAGTTTTGCCTTCGCTTGGGTCTTTCTGCTGCACGTGCGTTCTCTTGGTTGTGGTGAGTGGGGGCTCCTCTCTCGTTGTGGGGTGCGGGTTTCTCCTTGGGGTGCCTCCTCTTGCTGCAGAGCGCAGGCTCTGGGTGCACAGCGTTTAGTGCTTGAGGCCCATGGGCTTGGTTGCCCCGTGGCACGTGGAATCTTCGCGGACCAGGGTTCGAACCCATGTCCCTGCATTAGCAGGCAGATTCTTAACCACTGGAACACTAGGGGAGTCAGCACTTATTTTTAAAGTAAATTGCAGTCACTCTTGAAATGAGTAAATACTGTATATATTGCAGTTATACCTGCCCATATGGAAGCCAAAATCCTTGCTGCCGTTGATAGTATTCTTTTGATTCAATATGTCAAGATCAGCTTAGATCTCTATTTCCAACCGCTGTTAAGCCCACAGAGTGGACCTTTGCTAAATCACATCAATGACAGATAATCCTTCTATGGGGATTACTGAATTCGGGCAATTAGTATAGATTTAAAGTTAACAGAAACTTACTGTGTCTTTAGAATTTTACACGTGTACCACTTCTTAATACTGATAATAGAATATCACCTCGTTGCAATATGTAACTCAGATAATTAGGAAATTTCAAGGCCTCTCATCTTGATTTCAAACTTGATTGAGCCACTTAGGTAGAACGTTAGCTGGATATTCACTGTTGCTCTGAAGTCATAGCATTCACTTCCTCAGCAAACATTTATGTCTCCTGTGTGCTGGATTCTGTTCTAAGCACTAGATACATACAAGTGAAAGAGACAAAGCCCGTGCTTGCCTCGTTTACTTTCTTGTTAAAAAGAAAGATGATAAACAACCACATAAGACAGTGTCCTGTGGGATAAGGGCTTTCGGGTAAAAATAGACAGGCTGACAGGGTTGAAACGTGAAAGTGGGGGGAAGTATTTTAATCAGGTTGGTTGGGGAGACTCCTCTGAGGGAAGGATGTTTGAACAGTTCACACCCTTCTGCAGTATTTGTCCTTCAAGATGTACAGATGGACGCTTATTTTCCTTGCCCACCTCTGTCTCCGCATCACTGCCCTGTGCTTTTCGGGCAGCAGAGTTAGAACGGCATGCACCCAGGGCTTCCCCTTACACATCCCAACTTGCGGATTTCCATACAGTGTTCATCATCACCTGTGAACAGTGCAGAGGAGCTTCCTCTAGAAACTGCCTAAGATGATAGGATTAAATAAGGGAACACTAATATTTGGTGGGCTTTCCATTTTATATGCATATTGGCCTCAGTCCAGTTCAATTCAGTTCAGTTGCTCAGTCATGTCCAACTCTTTGTGACCCCATGAATCTCAGCACGCCAGGCCTCCCTGTCCATCACCAACTCCCGGAGTTCACTCAAAGTCACGTCCATCAAGTTGGTGATGCCATCCAGCCATCTCATCCTCTGTTATCCCCTTCTCCTCCTGCCCCCAATCCCTCCCAGCATCAGAGTCTTTTCCAATGAGTCAGCTCTTCGCATGAGGTGGCCAAAGTACTGGAGTTTCAGCTTTAGCATCATTCCTTCCAAAGAACACCCAGGACTGATCTCCTTTAGAATGGACTGGTTGGATCTCCTTGCAGTCCAAGGGACTCTCAAGAGTCTTCTCCAACACCACAGTTCAAAAGCATCAATTCTTCGGTGCTCAGCTTTCTTCACAGTCCAACTCTCACATCCATACATGACCATTGGAAAAACCATAGCCTTGACTAGATGGACCTTTGTCAGCAAAGTAATGTCTCTGCTTTTGAATATTCTATCTAGGTTGGTCATAACTTTCCTTCCAAGGAGTAAGCATCTTTTAATTTCATGGCTGCAATCACCATCTGTAGTGATTTTGGAGCCCCCCAAAATAAAGTCTGACACTGTTTCCACTGTTTCCCCATCTATTTCCCATGAACTGATAGGACCAGATGCCATGATCTTAGTTTTCTGAATGTTGAGCTTTAAGCCAACCTTTTCACTCTCCACTTTCACTTTTATCAAGAGGCTTTGTAGTTCCTCTTCACTTTCTGCCATAAGGGTGGTGTCATCTGCATATCTGAGGTTAGTGATATTTCTCCCGGCAATCTTGATTCCAGCTTGTGCTTCTTCCAGTCCAGTGTTTCTCATGATATTGGCCTCATTGATCCCTAATTTTTATCCTCTGAATGCAATTAAGTTTTTGTTTTAACGTGGGTTTTTATGACTTACAAGCTTACCTTGATTGACCATTCTGGTTGGTTACTTTTGTTTGGGAGTTTTCTCCTTAATAAATGTTTATATGATTTTACTTGGTTTTTCGCTGCACTGAGCCTTCACTGCTGCATGCATGGGCTTCCTCTAGTTGCAGCGAGGCTGCTCTCTGGTGGTGGGGCTCGGGCCTCCCCCACAGTGGCTGCTTGTGAGGCAGAGCACGGGCCCTAGGATCCATGGGCTTCAGTAGCTGTGATGCATGGGTTTAGTTGCTCCACGACGTGTGGAATCTTCCCATACCAGGGGTCGGACCCGGGTATTCTGCATTGGCAGGCAGATTCTTCACCACCGAGCCACTGGGGAAGCCCTGGCTTTGTTTTTAACGAAGGTTTGCAACACATGCCATTTATATCGTGTTTCTCCTTCACACCTCGAGAAGTACAGCTAACATGACTGGGGTTGGCAGTCAGTGGCAGTATTATTCATATTCATTATAGACAAATGAGGGAATAGACAGTGAAGTCAATCAGGGTGTGGACTGCTCACTCACTGAGGACTCCCTGTTGCAGCTGCGGTAGATGAACCCTAACGTAACCTCCAGCTAGTCCTGCCTCCTGGCGTCCTCACCTCTGTGCTCACCCACGGACTGCCCCCCAGGCTCCTCTGCCCACAGGATTCTCCAGGCAAGAATACTGGAACAGGTCGTCATGCCCTCCTTCAGGGGATCGTCCCAACCTAGCGATCGACTTGAGTCTCCTAGTCTCCTTACTGGCAGTGGGTTCTGTGCCTTTAGTGTCACCTGGGAAGCTCCGTATGCATGTGTGTGTATCTGTCTATGTATGTATATACATTCAAACTAATCACTTTATTGTAGACCTGAAACTAGCACATTGTAAATCGACTATATTTCAATAAGAATGTTTAGGAAATAAAACAAAAAGTAAAAAAGGGGGCAGGGCCTCAGACACACACACACAGAGTTGCCCGTGAAGACTGAGACTGCCACACGCCAGAGGACCCTGGAGAGCAGGAGGGAGCCGGGGACAGGCCCCTGGTACCCTCCGAGGACGCCCTGATCACAGACGTCTGGCCTCCAGAACTGAGACAATCAGCTCTTTCGGCCACTCAGCCTGTGGTCCTGTGTCCGCCAGCCCTGGGGGAGGACACGGACCACTCAGCCTGTGGTCCTGCGTCCGCCAGCCCTGGGGGAGGACACGGACGACCTGAGAATAAACACAGGGTGATATGAGAAGAAGAAAGACCCCCTCTGCTGCCCACCGCTCCTTGTTCTTTGCGTGTTTCTGCCTGGAGTCTCTCCAGTGCTCTCCCAGGAATGTCTTCCCTGTAGAGGAAAGTTAAGAAGTCACCGAGCTCTCTCTGATCAACATTGTAAAGTGCATTTCGTATGGCCTGGCAGACAGGGAAACGTGCTTCTGTGGGGGCAGGAGGGAAGGGTTTGCCCCGACAATCTCCCAAGAGCTGAGGTGGCAGTTCTGATGCAGGCCAGGTGGCAGGGCCTCACTCCCAGTCTTGTTGCCGAGGGCTCCGTGCCCATTGCGGACAGGGTCTAAAGCGAGCCCTGCGGTGCTCCGCACCTGCCTTCTGTCCTGTGCGTCAGGCCAACCCATGGACACACGCCTCTCGCTGGACATCGGCAGGGCTGTGGGTCGTGCAGGCCTTCTGCTCGGCGCCCCTTTGGGTGCTCCTCTGCAGGCGCCTTCGGTGCCAGAGGCCTGTCCTCGGGGCCTCCTGGTCGCTTGCACCGAGAAGTGTCCTCACCGCATCTCTCGAGGCAGGCCCGTGGCCTCCTGCCTCTGCTCTCTTGGAGAAGATCCTCTGCTCCCTGAGTCGTGGCAGGCCCGCGGCCTCTCCCACCCGCCTGGGAGGGGAGCTGCAGCAGCTTTTCCGGCGCCATCCTGCGGGTGTTTCTCCTTGATCAGGGGTTGGCTGGAGGCCGGGGGTCGGGGAAGAGTCCAGACCTGCACCCTGCTGCGCCTCGGGGCCTGATTCAGGGGAACCGCATCTCCCCATGGGAAGACTCACCCTCTGCTATTTTGCCATCAGTTTGAGGTCTTGGAGGATGTGAAACGCAAGTCCAGCCTTAATACCCAGTCCTCATTGAGTCTGTCCCCAGCCCAGCCTTGCCTGTCATTTCTTTCACCACGTCAGCCAACCTTCTTGAAAAAAGCTGCTGGACACGTGGTATTCATTGCGCTGCACTCACTCTTCAGTCCTCGGTTCTACTTTCTTTTGCTACAGTCGCACTGAAAGGTGTCTTTGAAGAAATTGCTGCTAAGTTCGTGACTGCATCACCCAAAGTTCAGATCTCGGAACCGAGCACTCCTTGGCATATTTGGATCTCACTGGACCACTGGGAACAACCCCAGCCCCCCCCC
>NW_011494808.1:9565685-9568510 GCF_000754665.1 Bison bison bison
GTATTCTCTATCTTCATCTCTTCTTTCTTCTCTTGCCTTCTCCATCTCCTTCCAAAGACTCCTCTTCCTTGGTCCTTCAGTAAATGTGGTTCACATCTTTTCACATCTTTTCACATCTTTTCACATCTTTCTTCCTTGACAACTGTTTTTACCTCTTGCTCTTGGCCATATAGCCCAAGATAAAATTTTCTTCTCTAATCACTTGCAAATCTAAAGGTCCAGACTAGCTCACTTTCCTCTATTCCAGATCTTTATTTTACTACCTAATGAACATTTTTCAAGTTAGACAAGTTTTAACTGTTATTCTTGATGCAAAATTTTTTACATCTTCTTCCATTGTAAGGAAGAAGAATTACCTGGAGGAAGAATTACCTGGGATGAAAGATGTTAAGGAGATGATCACTCCAAAAACAAAAGGAGTAATTACTGAGTTTGAATAAGAGGGGAAAAAAGGGAAGGGGAGTAAATTTTTAATCATTTCATCACTTTATGTTAAAAGTAATTTTATTCATTGTGATGTAATTTTCTTCACTAAATCCTTGTTATTTTATAATATATTAATATGCTTCCACTTGAAATATGTCATCCATCTGGAAACATTCTGTTATAATTTTTAAAAGCAACATTTTAAGTCATTTTAGCAATTTATTCATTATACTTTTTTCTGTCTCTTCAATTTCTTATATTGTTCTGAATGATAAAGAAAAATATAGTAGCCATTTCAGAAGTATCTTTTCTATACATTTTCTATCTAGAAATCATCAGAGCCTACACCAAACTTTAACCATTTTGTTAAATGATTTAAAGTTTCCCTGCTCCCCTTGCTGAATGATTGTTATTCATATTACTTATTTCATTTTTGCTTTTGTCACACTGTTTTGCCCCTAAACAACTTGCAGGAGAGCAAATGCCATCTGTGCTGTCAATTTTTGTCTCCCTCCCACACAGCAGCTGATATATAACTGTTATAAAAATGTTTCTTAAAAACTAGAATATCTTTTTTATGTTTATTTCTAAAGCATTTGTCAATCTGCTCAACTTCTAAGACTTTAAGGTTTTAGCTGATGCTGTTGTTTTTTGCTCTCCTAAGTTCTCCAACCACAAGTATTGTCTTTTCATTCCACAAAATCATTTTTATAAACTGTGTCATTAAACAGTGCAGTTATGGTTCCTTGAATGATTTCCAAAATGTTAGAATTATTGGTAGTAGATAGCTGAAGGGCACACTCAGAAACAAGCTTGGTATTTAAGATTAAATCCACAAAAATTAAACATATTTCATCACATTTCAATACATGAAATAGATTGTCATGCTACAATTGAGAATTTACAAACTACAACAACCCAAGTTAAAATCTTATCCTCATAAAAGTCTCCCCCAAATGCAATTTTTATGTGAGCCCACCCCCCACCCCCTGTGCAGAGGGTGGGGACCTTTTCTTCCTTCCAGTGGGGAGTGCTGTGGAGCAACTTGAAACATCCATAGAAATAAATCAATAAATGCTGCTTCCAGAGGGACATCCTTGGAGAGGTGAGGAGAGGAAAGAGGCCTTGCCAAGTCTTTTGAAAAAGTCTGGCATCAAATGGGGTGACAGATGTTCTAGCCAGGTGGCCCACACATACAAATGAGAGAATGTGCTGGAAGAGGCCTGTAGGGACCCTGCGCATCCAGTCATAACCACAGCTCAAGACTAAGTTAATACCATTATGTAGGAAGAACTGTTAAGAAACACAGACACACTCATCGTTAGGTTTGCTTATTCAGAGCCAATGCTAATCATGCATTTGAACGCAGGTCTCATCAGCTTATGGTTCTTGCCAAAGGTAAACCAGAGGGAGTTCCGTCAATAGGTATGTATCAACTGTCCATGTTTCCACTTCTTTGTATAGAGTCACTCCAATTCGATACAGACAAGGAAGCATTCTACAATTTAACAACACTAAGCTCAAAAGTGTAAACATTGCTGGGGTTTTCTGAGCCATGGATCACACTTCTACCTGAGGCCCTATCTCTTCAGAAAGGATACAGGATAGAGATAGTCCCAGGGAGGTTGTGAGAGAGGGCGATGGTCAGGGAGGAGGTTGGAGGGAGGTCAGACGCAGGCGGCTCACTTCGGAAGGTCACTCAGCTCTGCGTAAAGTTCCTTCCCTCTTTCTGTGGTCCATGTATCAGTTCCGCCCAGACCCAGCTATGCATCCATAGTCACAGTGCTGTGAATTAAGTACCCTGGGGCAAGCGGAGCTAGTGGTAAAGAACTAGCCAGCCAATGCGGGAGGCTTAAGAGATGTGGGCTCAACCCCTGAGTGGGGAAGGTCCCTCGGAGGAGGGCATGGCAACCCACTCTGGTATTCTTGTCTGGAGAATGCCATGGACAGAGGAGCCTGGTGGTCTACAGTCCGTGGGGCTGCAGAGTCAGACACGACTGAATGCCTTAGCACACACGCAAGACACATACCGTGCCTCCTAGCACAGAGGCACTTCATCCACCCTCCAGCTGCACCTCTGAAGTAGCAGCAGGAAGCTGAGCAGCTTGATGAAACAGACGGACAACCGGGGGTATGGACCCGAGTCATGTGCTCTGGTGATGTTGACGTGTGTGTGTGTGTGTGTGTGTGTGTGTGTGCTATGCATGCAGTTAACTTTGTATGTCAACTTGTGTGGGCCATGACAGTCAGATAGTTGATCAACTTTATTCTGGATATTTCTTTTTTATTACTTACTTATCTAAGTGTTTCTTCATTTTTGGTTGGCTGGGTCTCGGTCGCTGTACCCAGGCTTTCTCTGGTTGTGGCGAGCCGAGCTGCCCTCCCCCGCCGTGCGCGCC
>NW_011494808.1:9568610-9648749 GCF_000754665.1 Bison bison bison
GTGGCCTCTCTCGCCCTGGAGCCCGGCTCTCGGTGCAAGGGCTTCAGTCCTTGCGGCACGCGGGCTCGGTAGTTGCGGCACGTGGCTTTCCTCCCCCCGCAGTCTGTGAAAACTTCCCAGACCACGGATTGAACCCATGTCCTCAGAATCGGCTGGTGGGTTCTTATCCACTGTACCACTAGGGAAGTCTTTATTTTGGATATTTCTATGAAGATATTTTTTGGGATGAGATTATCATTTAAATCAGTGGACTGTGAGTAAGAAGATTACCCTCTTTACTGTGCATGGGTTTCATCTTATTAGTTGAAGTCCTTAATAGAAACAAAGACGGACCTTCTCGAGCAAGGAGGAATTCTGCCAGGCTGCGTCTTTTGGACCTGTCCTCGGGTCTCCAGACTGCCCACCTACTGTGTAGATTTTGGTCTTACCAAGCCTCTACAAGTGTGTCAACTGAGTCTTTAAAATAAACCTGTCTCAGGCTTCTGGGGTGGCTCAGTGGTACACAGTCCCCCTGCCAATGCAGGAGATAGCGGTCCAATCTCAGGGCTGGGAAGACCCCATACACTGCAGAGCAGCCGAGCCCAGGCACAGTAACTACTGAAGCCAGTGTGCCCTGGAACCCACCGCACTCTGCAACAAGAGAAGCCACCACAGTGAGAAGCACACATACCCCGACTATAGAGTAGCTCTGCTCGCCACAAGTAAGGAGAGACCAAGCACAGCAATGAAGATCCAGCACAGACAAAAATAAAGAAATATTTTAAACAAACCTCTCTCTCTCTCCTACCAATCAACAATCAAAGAAACCAATCCTTGATTTGTAGTGTTTGCTGATGATCCCGGTGTACATTTCCCCATCAGTGCTGATTTCAGGCTCCGAACACGTGTGACTGTCCCTGGAGTTGCAGAGATTTGTGGAGGACCACACCGCTGTGTAGTGTTTCCACTATGCGGGCAACAGTACATCAACAACCTCAAGAGAACAGGCACTAGTAAAATAGTAGAAGAATGAAGAGCTAGTGAGTTCCAACCGTTTATTACCTTTATTTTTAACATCACTTAATTGTAAGCACTTTTTATTTAATATCACTTAATTGGAAGGACTGATGATGGAGCTGAAACTCCAATACTTTGGCCACCTGATGCGAAGAGCTGACTCATTTCAAAAGACCTGAGGCTGGGAAATATTGAAGGTGGGAGGAGAAGGGGATGGCAAAGGGTGAGATCGTTGGATGGCATCACCGACTCAATGGACATTAGTTTGGGTGAACTTTGGGAGTTGGTGATGGACAGGGAGGCCTGAGGTGGCTACAGTCCATGGGGTTGCAAAGAGTCGGACACGACTGAGCAACTGAACTGAACTGAATTGTAAGCATAGATAATTAATATTTAGTGTTGGCTATGTAAAGCAACTGGAATGAAAAATTCCTGAATATTTAAGAATTCGCTCTTATGAACTGGTACAAACTGGCTCCAGTGCATCACAAACCAGGGTAAGGAACCAGCTTAATATCTGGATCAAGGCCATGAAACTATTCCAGAGGATAGCTATGGGTTAGAAGCAAAGATAAAAAATACAGACTTTAGAAGGGAAACTCAGTAAGAGCAATAAAGGAATACTTTACTTTGGCAGTAGGGCTTATCTGTTGGCTCAGACAGTAAAGAATCTGCCTGCAATGCAGGAGACTCAGATTTGATCCCTGGGTCAGGAAGGGACCCACTCCAGTATTCTCGCCTGGAGAATCCCATGGACAGAGGAGCCTGGTGGGCTATAGTCCATGGGGTTGCAGAGAGTCAGACATAACTGAGTGACTAACACTTTCATGCTTTTTTTTTTTGCTTTGGCAAAGCTACTTTCAGAGTTGTCTTCTGATTTTCAAGGCACACTCTGTACCAAATGCTTGATAATTTCAGTTTAGCAACATGCTGGGTTGAAAAGGATTTTTAGATTTGACCAGAGAATATAATTATCATGTAAAACACTATTTCTATGGGAAAATATATCTCAGGATCCAAACAACCAACTTCAAAAGGACGGTTTTAGAACACTGCATTCATAACTTATAGACTGCCTGTGCATTTACAAATGGCAGGGTCAGCTCTGCATGGCTAAAGTGTGCTCTGCTCAAATAGTAGTAAATAGAATCCATAGTAATAGTTGTACTAAGTGTTTAGCAATCTGAGTTTGTTTGTTTGTTTTCTTTTTCTTGCGAAATGGTAACAAGCAATCAGGTAACCAACCTCAGTCCGCCCTAGCCTGGTGTGGACCCACTGCATCATGACCGCATCTTGTGCTACAGACCAGCACTCAAGTCTGAGCGCTCCCCCATTAACATGCCCTTAGGATGCCATAAAATGCTGCGTGAATTGATTCCCTTTGAAAGACAAGAAATGTGACTTTATAGCTATGATTTCCTGCTGAGGACAGGAAAATGGATGAGATGGGATAACACGTCTCTGTCTGAGACCAACTGTTCTTACCTGGGTTCAGCCTACATTAGCTGCTGAGAACACCTCAGCGATGGGGCTAGAAATGCCTTGCTTCAACGAACAACCACGTTCTCCACATACATAAACCTACTCTTACAGGTGCGACAATTTGATGCAACACAATAAAAATGAAATGGCCTTCATTTTGTAGTCAATATGCTTTATTTTGCTCTGCTGAAAGCATCTTGTTTCACTGAAAGACATTCCTCATCGTTTCCAGTAAATTTATTTACAGCCTGCATCATTTCAGATTTTAGGAATCTTGGCAAAGCCTGCTAAACTGTAGGTGTTCCTTCATATCATGAAATAGCATGAGTGAAGACAAATGGTTGAATTGTATCATCATATTTTTTTACCTGAATGTATATTATAAAACCTCATCTCAGGTAAAACCTTCTCATTTTATAGATGTAAAAACAAAGACTTAAGAGTATGTAAGTGACATGATCAATTTGGCTAGATACTGTCTCATTAGAAAAATGCTTTTCCTTTTTATGAAGGAAAAAGGAGTTTGCTAGTATATTTTTAAGCATACAAAGGTTATTTTAAATGATAGTAATACATGTTTCTAACTTTAAGTTTGACTTTTCCCTCATGGGTTAATTCTTATAGAACAAATAATTGTAAAATAAAAAATAGGGTTCTTGATGGGGAGACAGACTGCCAAGACTTTGTCATAAATCTGGACAAAAGAGTGAGATAATGATCTTTTATACATACAAACTAACACATCAATGACGTATGGCGTTTTCTCATGACATTTTTCTCTTAATGTGGTAGGAGACAAAGCATAAATCTGTCACCTTCAAATAACCATAAATAACATTTTTTCAGAAGAATCTTTAAATGAGGATTTTGTTAAATGGCAAGAACTGTTCAATTGTACTCCATTCTCCAGAGTAAATATTCTAAATGTAAACACTCTAAGCACAATTTTCCTTAATCACTATTTACTTTCTTCTAGAAGTTCCTGCACACTTTTTTGAGGACAAAGTAGAGAAACTGGAGAAGTTTCCAAAAAGGCTGTGCTTTGTACCAAAAAGTCCACATAATTAGCTAAACAAAACACCGTGTTGCAACTGCTCAGGTACTTGGTCTAATAAAAATTAAAAGCAAAATTAGTACTGACTCTATGATATAGAGCAATGCTTCTCAAATAATATATGAGAATCAGGGGATCTTGTTAAAGTACAAATCCTGATTTATGAATTCTGGAACGGGGCCTGAGCTTCTGGTGTTCTAACAAGCTCACAGGTGAGAGTGTGCTGATGCAGATCGCATGCGGGGAGCAAATTCCTGCCGTGCGAGTCATTCTTATGCTTGTGGAGCCTTGGGTGAAGCTGGGGTGAAGCCACATGCACATTGGAAACACTTTCCAAGGCCTTGTTTACATGTCATTTGCATACCCTTCATATTGTTATATTTTTATGGATTAATTAATTTATTATTTTTGACTGTACACTCACCTTGCAGGATCTTAGTTCCCCGACTTGGTATTAAACCCGGGCCCTGGCAGTGAGTGTGGGGAGTCCTAACCCCTGGACAAGCAGGGAATTCCCTGTTTATTACTTCTATTACCACCGGTTTGGCCAAACCGAAGTGGACTGATGGGAGGGTTCAGCGGAGAGTAGGGGAAGGATTTGCTTGCTTACTGCTACTTAGTTTCCCCTGAAGGGTGCAGACATTAAGGGGGAGAAAGATTGTCAGCTCGCATCCCCTCTGCCACTGTAATAGCCCAGGGAAAACGTGAAACCAGCTAACAGCTTGTATGCTCCTGCATTCTCTGATGCTGACGTTTGTTAGCAACTTCCCAAATGAGGGCCCTCTGGGGCCCTTTTAAATGCAGCGCCAGTGGCTCAGAGACAACTATCTGTGTTATGTTTAGTGCTTCCTGAATCATGTGACTGTTGTTTCACTGAAGTGCTTCTCTGTGTCACAGCAGCTGTGAGCCGTGTGCTGGAGTTAGAGAGTGTGTGAAGGACTTGATACTTCAGTTAATAAATTCATCCTAATAGCTTCCTGCCTTTGAAGAAAGTTTGATTTGGAGCCGATCACCTAATACACACAAGCCTACACCATTTCAGGATTACAGCCCTGCTCCTCATATGAGGTCTTATGATGGCATAACTGAGCTTACTGCTAAACAACTGTATTAAAAACAGAGACCGGAAGCGGCTATAAAGCAGAGCGAGCGTTCTGATCCCAGCAATGGCAATAAACGGGATACTGCGCACTCTTTCCTGAGCAGACGTTCTCTCCTTCAGATGACACTGCAGTTTGGCAGGGATCATTCCTGAAAACAAACACTTCGGAGTCAAAAGGACTAACCTCCCTGTGCTTAAAGAATAAGAAAACCAAGATTTCTCCCCATTTATGATCTTGTTGATTCAATAAGAGATAAATTATCCTATCATTTGACTTCTTGTTAGCGTCATTTGTAACAAGCAAAGTGTTGCTGTCTTGCCAGGTTTTACAAATTTGAGAGGACTTTTAATGATGAAAAATAACAGGGGTACCTGCTTTGATTCTGGTAGCATGTCGCAAGAGAATTACTCTTGTTCCAGCCCTCTGCTCTCCAAGTCAACAGAGTTCTTATTACAAAATATCTTCAGGGTATGTATGAACCTAAATAAATATGGTAGTCTGAAGCAGGGATTCCCCAACCTCCAGAATCTAGTGCCTGATGATCTGGGGTAGAGCTAATGCAATAATAATATACACAAAATGCACAATAAACATAATGCAGTTGAATCATACCAAAACCATTGTCACCCCCGTCTGCAGAAAGCTGTTTTCCAGAAAACTGACCCCTAATGCCAAAAGGGTTAGGGACTGCTGTAAAGGACTCTGCACAGAGAAGCAGTTCAATGGGTTTAAGAAATAATGAGATTAATAAAGAGTTAATCTTAGGAACAAAATGCTATATAACAGATATGGTACATTACAGCTAAAATATGTAAGTCTTCTAAAAAGCAAATAGAAGAATATCCATGACCCAGTAATTACAATTCTCGGTATATATCTAAACAATAATTTGTTTAAATGACAACATTGAAATGTTTCATTACACGGCTCTTTATAATAGTGTAAACATGAAAATCGCTCATATGTCCATTCATGTAATGGAATCCTATTCAGCAGTTAAGAAAGAAGTTACCAAGTTAAAAGGATCCCATGGAAATAATTATTATTGAATGATGAAAGGAAAACAGAAATATTCACACAGTGTGATAACGTTCTTCTGTAAAAGCACACAGATTGCCCTGCATTTTCTATTTTATACATGTAAATGCCATCTTCATACTGATGGGGTCAACATCAACCTGGCAGTGGGGGTCTCTTATGAAATGTCTTGTGAAAGTGGCGCTTGAATCAAATCTACATGAGTCCACGAGACAACATCTCATGGTAATGAAAAGTTGAATCTGGAGCCAGATTGCTTACCTTTAAATCAGAGCTCTGCTATTTACTAAATATATCACATTGAAAAGTCACTTAAGAGATCCCTGTGTTTCGGTTTCCTCAAATATGAGATGGGGCTAAAAGCACTTCCTGTAGAGGGTTTCTTAGAAGAAGACATCAGTTGTCCTGTTCTATTGAACCTAAGAGGTCACTGCGTTTCCCTGGTGGCGCTAGTGGTAAAGAACCTCGCTGCCCTTGCAGGAGGCAGAAGAGCTGTGGCTTTGATCCTTGAACTGAGAAGACCCCTGGGAGGAGAGCATGGCAGCCCACTCCAGTATTCTTGCCTGGAAAATCCCATGGACAGAGGACCCTGGCTATGGCCCATAAGGCTGCAAAGAGTCAGACATGACTGAAGTGACTTCGCACACACGCACACAAGAGGTCATCAATTCTAAGATATGCAATTAAGATGCATCACTAACTTCTAAGATTCCAAAATGGGGAAAGATGATCATCTTAAAATGGAAATATATATATAAAGCATTTATAAGGAGTACTTTATACATGTTGCTTATCATTGTGTTTTGAAATTGTCATTTTTTGCTGTTATAATTTCAATTAATGAAATATTATGCATAAAGTGAGATAGACTGTAATAATCTGTCTATGGCTACAAAAGTAGGTTTATTTGGGGAAGCCATGAAACAGGTTACAACCACCTCCATGAATTATCTCCACAAGCAGGCAAAACCAAGGCCTCAGCTCTAAACATCAAGCAGCATTAGCGGAGTTAATTTTCTTAGGTTCATCCATTGCAAATCCCAATTCCAACAGCATCTGACACGCCAGCTCATGCATTCTACTGCAGGCCCCTTAAGAAAATCAGCTTTATTAACTAAGTACTAAAAATAGTTTATAGTCCAGAGCAAACAAGAACTGTTACACAGCACAGCTGTGTTTTCCTTGAACCATTTCGGAGGCTCTCCAAAATCAATTATCACTAGTAGTCTATTGCGCTTTACAGTTCCAGGGAAAGGTCAAGGTAAATTAATTAACTTTCAATAACTACCAAAGTCTGTACGACGCCACTGCCATCCTTCTAATCTAACACGTTTCTGGGAATCTGCGTGCTACCTAGAATCACCGGCTCAGAGAATGGGTCATAGATTGAGGGCGTCTGCTCTTGAATTGATTTCCTCAGTGGATCAAAATTCTGAGCCACTGTGCTTTCGAGACCTGACTGCAGGCTGCAATAGGTATCTGGGCATAGTGTTGCTGGGTTGATTCTCAGCTTCACAGAGCGAGGAAACAGGGTAGCTGTTATGAGGCGTATTCCTGTGCAAACAGAGCATCCAAAATGACCTTGCTTATGGGTCTGAGTGCTTTGGTGTCCTCCGTGGGAAGCCTTGCCTTCTTTCTGCACAGGTCACACAGGACGGAACAAACCTGATCCCGTGACACGCAAAACCCTCCAGGATCCACAGTCGTGGTGTTTTATTGCAAATGCAAATGGAACGTAGAAATTAAACTGAGCTTTAATTGTGTTAACAGTTCCTCTGAATTTTCCTTAGAGTGGGGAAAGGGTGGGAAAAAAATGCTCCTCTGGTTAATGGGCAAAGGCATAATGTAAACAATGATTCTTTGGAAGATTAGCAATCCTGAAGAAAGCAATTAGAGAAAGAAAGACCATTTAGGCAGAAGCTAATGCTTACTAGCTTGCAGCATGCTGTAGCTGTGCAGAATTTTATTTCCACATTAGATGGAATCCTTTCAAAGCTTTTTTTTTTTTAAACTACGAAATAGGAAAATTGAGTTTCCAGTGATTTCAAATGATACCTAAAATCACATGAAACATGAGAAAACTTTCCAAAACTCCTGGGTTACTTTCTGCCTGTGACTCGTAGCTATTTCGTTCTTCATGTATACCCAGCTGGGTGCAATGGCTGGGATATAGTAGGTGTTCAATCAATGGAGTAAGTGCTAGTTACTTGAAAGGGTAAATGAAGGGAAAGAGTAACTCTCACTAGAGAGAATATATATTGTATTCTTTCATTGTCTTGAAGACAAATGCTTGATTGATTTGTATTGGTAGGTGAATGAAACCTTTAAGTGGCCAGGAGCTCGTCAGTGGTCCATGGTGAACTACTTTGTCTATCCCATTTCATCCAGGCAGAAGGAGACAGGCACTGTGCAGCTCCCCTAGAAATAAGTAACAGAACAGAGAGGAGGGATCCCCAGATTTGAAATGGAAACATTTACCACTATCAAAATACATGTTTTGGTAAATCATATACATTTTCTGTCCCTCATTATTTTTTGCTTTTATTTTCACATTTATAAAATGAAAACAATATGTATTCATGATATCTCAGCATAAATTGAATAATTTATGTGTGAATATTTTTTAAAATACTATAAAGCAAGACTTCTCAAACCATATATGATGAAGGATCTGCTTTATATTTCTTGGTTTTTAACTTCCAATCCATTGAAAATGGATACTTTTAAATCGCCACATGTTCATGTAACACTAATGGTAAGTTGATGTCAAGGATTTAAATACTTTCTTTCAGTTTCTACCTTATCTTAATGCAGAGCAGTAGGAAATGGTTAACTAACCATCCAGGGTCTCCCACAGTCTACTCTTTGAGTTGTTATTGTGTTGAGTTTTTAAGTCCTGTCTGACTCTTCTGCAGCCCCCTCGACTGCAGCCCG
Organism: Bison bison bison; assembly: GCF_000754665.1. Classification (NCBI taxonomy): domain Eukaryota; kingdom Metazoa; phylum Chordata; class Mammalia; order Artiodactyla; family Bovidae; genus Bison; species Bison bison. The sequence goes on from NW_011494808.1 coordinate 9,577,218, forward strand.
CCAGGCTCCTGTGCCCATGAGATTTCCCGGGCAAGAATACTGGAGTGGGTTGCCATTTCTTTCTCCAGGGGATCTTTCTGGCCCAGGAATTGAACCCATGTCTCCTGCATTGGCAGGTGGATTCTTTACTGCTGAGCCACCAGGCAAGCTGTGCTGAGAGTAGTGGTGCTATGATCGTCTGTGCAAATAGAACCGGATGATGTACAAATAGAACAATGATGACAGGATGATACAGCATGGAAGTGACACTGCTGCTTTTCCTCAGAGTGGACCCACAGTCGGCGATCAAAGGTGGACCAATTTGCGCTGGTTGAGGGGAAGGGAGGAGGTTGTGCATGTGTGAGGAGCCTGAGCACAGCTGAGCTGCGAACAGCAGGCACGAGGAGACACAGTGCTCACAGTGGAGCAGATCAGGTGCCTGAAGAAAATGAGGCTGCAGAGTGTGGTCTCCAAAGACATGCTGACCTTACGGGTAAGCAGTAGACTTGAAGTGGTATTGAGAGATGCCACACTTGGCGACTTCGGCAGCAATACGCTGAAGGTGGAATTCAGTTTAATGTTCAAGCCGTGAAGTGAAAAGGGTCTAAGCCAGTGACTAAGGTGGGATCTGAAAGGAGTGAGTGGGTGTGAGAAATGCAATGAAGGGTGCGTTGAAGGAAGCTGTGATCTGATGGGAGGATGAGGACAACAAATGAGTGGAAGGCTTTGTGACCATGAAAACATGGCTTAGTTCCTAAGTAGAAGGAAATATTTAACATGGTGTATTTCATAAGCAGAAATGTATAGAACTTTGTGTGGATCACAACAAACTGTGGAAAATTCTTAAAGACACAGGAATACCAGACCACCTGACCTGCCTCCTGAGAAATCTGTATGCAGGTCAAGAAGCACCAGTTAGAACTGGACATGGAACAACAGACTGGTTCAAAATTTGGAGAGGAGTTTGTCAAAGCTGTATATTGTTGCCCTTCTTATTTAACATATATGCAGAATACATTGTGTGAAATGCTAGGCTGGATGAATCATAAGCTGGAACCAAGATTGCTGGGAAAAATATCAATAACCCAATAACCACAGATATGCAGATGGCAGTGCCCTCATGGCAGAGAGTAAAGAAGAACTAAAGAACCTCTTGATGAAGGTGAAAGAGGAGAGTGAAAAAAACTGGCTTAAAATCCAACATTCAAAAAACAAAGATCATGGCATCTGGTCCCATCCCTTCATGGGAAATAGATGGGGAAACAATGTAGATAGTGACAGACTGTATTTTTTGGACTTCAAAATCACTGAAGATGGTGATTACAACCATGAAATTAAAGGACGCTTGCTCCTTAGAAGAAAACCTATGACCAACCTACACAGCATATTACAAAGCAGAGACATCCCTTTGTCAAGAAAGGTCCATCTAGTCAAAGCTATGGTTTTGTCAGTAGTTATGTATGAATGTGAGAGTTAGGCCATAAAGAAGGCTGAGCACAAAAGAATTGATGCTTTTGAACTATGGTGTTGGAGAAGACTCTTGAGAGTCCCATGGACTGCAAGGAGATCCAACCAGTCCATCCTAAAGGAAATCAACACTGAATGAAGATTCATTGGAAAGACTGATGCTGAAGCTCTAATACCTTGACCACCTGATTCAAAGAGCCAACTCATTGGAAAAGACCCTGATGCTGGGAAAGATTGAAGGCAGGAAGAGAAGGGGCGACAGAGGATGAGATGGTTGGATGGCATCACTGACTCAACGAATATGAGTTTGAGTAACTCTGGGAGATGGTGAAGGACAGGGAGGCCTGGTGTGCTGCAGTCCATGGAGCCGCACAGAATTGGACGTGACTGAGCAACTGAACAACAACAGAGAAACGCACAGGAGACAGTATCAGTACACGTGAGCAAAAGCAGAGAGCTGAGATAGTGAGAAAAAGCAGAGAGCTGAGAGTGGTATGTCCTTCTCTGCCTCTCTCTAGCTGTGTGGCTTTGGATCTTCAACTTTAGGAGATTAATTCATCCATAAAATTACTTTAAAAAGTATACCTTGGACTTCTCTGGTGGTCCAGTGGTTAAGAATCTGCCTGCCAATGCAGGAGACGCGAGTGTGACCCCTGGGGAGATTCCGCATGCCCAGGCCCCTGCACAGCAGCTACTGAGGCCCGCCCTCCACAGAAGAGGAGGCACCACCAGGAGAAGCCAAGCGCCGCACCTGGAGAGCAGCCCTCGCTTGCAGCAGCTAGAGGAAGCCCTGCACAGCAAGAGAGACCAAGCGTGGCCACAAGGAAATAGTAATAATAAACACACATGCAACTCCTGGGCTCACTGTGGCTCTGAAGGTGATGACATGTGCAATATGCCTAATGTACGTGAAATGCTTACTCACATGTCTGTGTTCATAAACCCCAGCATTCTTTCCGTCATCTAGCTGTCTACAGAAATGTACGCACTTTTTCATTTCAAAATGTATTTAAAGTTATCAAGATCCATTAGATACGAATACAGGTCGACTTTAAAAGGCGGAGTGAGCCTAAGTTGTGTGGTGCAGTGACCTTGGTTTGACCTGAATCTCTGCTTTCTGTTCACACAGATCTGCTGGTAGGAAATAGGGTCACAGTTTTGGCGTCCTGGGGTGGCTGCAGGACGGTCACTCAACTGTAAATAAAAGTTACAACTGTTCTGTGGACATCCTCTGTTATTAATACCAACGTTATCAGTGTGCACACTCTATACTCTGAGTTACGTGGATCCAAGTGCATCTTGAGAGGAACCGTGTTATCAAGGCAGGAGGCTCGTGGCTGCGGAATCAGCTGCAGATCTGCTGTCGTCTGTGATGCTTCCTCCCTCCTTCACTGTAGGTTTGCACGCTCCGCAAACTTCCTCTCGGGCCATTTTACTACCCAGGGCAAGCAACCACTTCTTCATAACCTCAGAGTCTGGTTATATATATATATAGGATAGGATAGGATCAGTCGCTCAGTCATGTCTGACTCTTTGCGACCCCATGAATCGCAGCACGCCAGGCCTCCCTGTCCATCACCAACTCCCGGAGTTCACTCAGACTCATGTCCATCGAGTCGGTGATGCCATCCAGCCATCTCATCCTCTGTCGTCCCCTTCTCCTCTTGCCCCCATCCCTCCCAGCATCTGAGTCTTTTCCAATGAGTCAACTTCTTATATGCATATTCCTAACACCCTGCACCACTAGAGTTTATATATTTCTATATATAGAACTTATATATAAGTCCTAGTGGTGCAGGGTGTTAGGAATATGCATATAATGACAGATAATTCTTGCCCTCAAAGAGTTTACAGTCAGTATAGAAAGCACTATAGGAAAATGCAGTGTCAAGCACACTTAAATAAAAATAAACCTTATTACATCTGCATTGTGAAAAGCAGCTATCTCCAAATATATTTAATCGTGCATCAATACCAGTAAATTTATATATTGTTTTTATCATGTTATGTATATTTATGCATTTATACCATAAATAATCTACTCTGATAATAATGTATATAAATATCTTCAAGTGCAGACATGGAATAAGATATATTAAAAACATTTTAATATGTGCATTGTATTTACATTATATAAGACAAATATTTTATCAAAAATAACCATTAATCAAAATAACAGCATAATTTCAAAATCTGTTTCTCAATTTAGTTAAAAGAAACTCTTGGCTGCAATTGCTACTTTACTTAAATCTCTCACAAAGATACATAGTTCTAATAGAAGATATAACCATTTACTAGACTGGTAATCATGATGCTTATTCATTTCTTCACACACTGCTCAGTTTAACAAGTATTTACTGAGCACCTACTACATGGCAAACATCGTTTAAAATTACGTGAGTAAATGCAGCAATGTCATCACCATCCAGGGTAGGAAAGAGAGAGGAGGCATGAGGGTTACTCTGAGAAAGTGTGCCGGCAAGGCTAACATCAGCTCACAGAGGAGAAGCTGGCACACATGCTCATGATACACAGGTGTAAGCATATATAATCATAAACATGCGTGATCATACATATGCAACTGTATACGTACATATATAATCATAAACATGCGTGATCATACATATGCAACTGTATACGTACATATATAATCATAAACATGCGTAATCATACATATGCAACTGTATATGTACATATATAATCATAAACATGCGTAATCATACATATGCAACTGTATATGTACATATATAATCATAAACATGCGTAATCATACATATGCAACTGTATATGTACATATATAATCATAAACATGCGTAATCATACATATGCAACTGTATATGTACATATATAATCATAAACATGCGTAATCATACATATGCAACTGTATATGTACATATATAATCATAAACATGCGTAATCATACATATGCAACTGTATATGTACATATATAATCATAAACATGCGTAATCATACATATGCAACTGTATATGTACATATATAATCATAAACATGCGTAATCATACATATGCAACTGTATATGTACATATATAATCACAAACATGCGTAATCATACATATGCAACTGTATATGTACATATATAATCATAAACATGCGTAATCATACATATGCAACTGTATATGTACAGACAAGTGACCCTTGAAGAACACAGGTTTGACTTGCAAGAGTCCACTTACATGTGATTTTTTTTCAGTAAATACGTACCATACTACTGCAGGGCTCCCCAGGTGGCACTAGGCACCCAGGCAGGTAAAGAACCCGCCTGCCAATACAGGAGACGGAAGAGACATGGACTCGCTCTCTGGGGAGAGAAAATCCCCCGGAGGGGGGCATGGCAGCCCACTCCAGTATTCTCGCCTGGAGAATCCCTCCAACAGAGGAGCCTGGTGGGCTGCGGTCCGTGGGGTCACGCAGAGGCAGACATGACTGTGTGACTTAGCCTGCATGCATGCTACTATATGTTCCATAGTTGGTTGACCCCATGGATGTGGAACCACAGATATGGAGGGCCAACTGTCCAGTTATAATGGGGATTTTGGACACTTTGGAGGGTAGACACCCTTAAACCCCTGTGCTGTCCAAGGGTCAATGGTGTAACAGTGTATGTGTGTGTGTGTGTGTAAGCTAAAAGATTTTTCATTTGGATTATTGATAGCCATTTTTAATTTTAAGTTGACAGGAATAAATATTTTTTTAATTAGTAAACCTTATTTTCCAGAAGTTTTAGATTTGAAGAACCATTGAGCAGATTTGTTGTTGCTATTGTTTAGTCACTAAATCATGTCCAACTCTTGTGACCCCATGGACTGTAGTCACCAGGCTCTTCTGTCCATGGAATTCTCCAGGCAAGAATACTGGACTGGGTTGCCATTTCCTTGTCCAGGAGAGCTTCCTGACCCAGGGATCAAACCCGTGTCTCCCGAATTGGAAGGCAGATTCTCTACCACTGAGCTATCAGGGAAGTCCATCAAGCAGATAGTATAGCAAATTCCCAAATTTTCCCTATTATCAACCAGTTGCATCAACATAATACTTTGTTGCAGTTAATGAACCAAAGATGATACATTGCTATTACCTGAAGTCTACACTACACATTAAGTTTCACTCTGTGACCCACAGAGTGCTGAGCAATGTATGACAGGTATTCATCATTACAGTATCACACATATGGTTTTCTCACGTTGAAAATTCCCTGTGCCTCACTTATTCATCTGTTTTCACTTTCCTGAGAATTCCCAGTAACCATTTTTCTTTTTACCTTCTCTATAATTTGTGCCTTTATTTTAAAGAATGCCATAAAGTTAGTATCACACAGAATGTAGCATGCTGTCTGGCTTCTTTCACTCAGCAACATGCATGTGAGTTTCCTCTATGTTTCTAATGACTTAATGGCTCATTTCTTTTATTCGCTGAGTAATATTCCATTGTATGGATATACCACAGTTTGTTTATTAATACAATTCTAGAAGGGCATCTTGGTTACTTATAGATTTTTGTAGTTATTAGTAAAGCTCTGTTCAGGATTTTGTATGGACATATGTTTTCAATGAACTGAGTAAATATATAGGAATGTGATCACTTGATCATATGATAAAGACTATATTTAACTCTTGAGAGTCCCTTGGACAGCAAGGAAATCAAACCAGAAAATTCTAAAGGAAATCAACCCTGAATATTCTTTGGAAGGACTGATGCTGAAGCTGAAGCTCTAATAAGGTGGCCACCTGATGCGAAGACATGACTCATTCCAATAAGACCCTGATGCTGGGAAAGATTGAAGGCAAAGGAGCAGAGGGTGGCAGAGGATGAGATGGTTGGGTAACAACATCACTGACTCAATGGACATGAATTTGAGCAAACTCTGGAAGTTGGTGAAGGACTGAGGGGCCTGATACGCTGCGGTCCATGGAGTCACAACGAGTCGGACACGACTTAGTGACTGAACAACAACACACGTAACTTTGTAAGAATCAACCACACTTTATGAAAAAGTGACTGTACCATTATACAGTTCCACCAGCAATGAATCCTTGTTGCTCTACATTCTCAGCAGAAGTTGGTCTTGTCAGATTTGGGGATGTTTAGCTGTGATCGTAGGTGTGTAGCTGTAGCTCGCTGTGGTTTTACTGTGCAGTTTCCTAATGACTTGATATTCAGTGCTTTGCATGCACTTATTAAACATCTAGATCCCTTCTCTATTGAGACGTCTGCTCAGCTCCTTTGTCCATTTGTAATCAGGTTGTTTGTTTTCTTATTGTTGAATTTTAAAAGTTTTTGTGTATTTGGATACAAATCTTTTAACAGGTGTTCTGCAAATATATTCTCCAGTTTGTGGCTTGTCTTTTAATTCTTTGAACAGTGTATTTGAAACAGCAGACATTTTCAATTTTAACAATATCCAACTTATTTTTTCTTTCACGGCACACTTCTGCTGCCTGAAATTTCATCTTCAGACCTACGGTCACCTACATTATCTCTTAGGTTATCCTCTAGCTTTATCGTTTTGCGTTTGGCCTTCGTGTCTGTGACCCATGCTGAAATACCTTTTGTAACAGTGGTGTGGTTAGCATCTAGACCTGTGGTTTTGAAAAGCAGCATCTCAACTGTTGCTTTTCAGTTGTGTGAGCTGCATTTGTCATGGGACTATCTGTTCTCTACTGAAGTGCCTGCGCCCCTCTATCAGAGATTAATTACGTGTGTGTGTGTGTGTATTTCTGGGGTCTGTTGATTATATGTCATTTATCTACATGTCTATTTCTTCACCCATCCCATGCTGCCTTGATCACGTAGACTTTGATTACTTGGTTATATATTATATATCTTGAATTTGGTGTATCAGCATATATATACATACATGAATTAGTATATCATGAAGTATGTCAGTCCTTCAGCTTTCTTCTTCTTTCTTCAGTATCCTATTGACCCCTGGGGGTCTTTTTTCTCTCCATATAAATTTTCAAATCAGCTTGACAGTATTGAACAAACAAGTTGCTGGGATTTTAACTGAGATTGTGTCATAATTCTAGTTCAGGTTGGAAAGAAATGACATCTTAACAATATTGAGACTCGCTGTCCATATTGGTCCTTTCATGCAGTTATTCTCTCTTTTCTTTCATCAGACAGTGTAGTCTTCCACATACAGCTCTTGCACATGGTGTCAGTTCTACCCTTATGTACATTTCTGTTGTCATTCTTGTTATTAACATAAATGCTACTGTGTTTTAATTTAAAATTCCAACTGTTTCTGACTGGTGTATACGAAAGCAAATAACTTGTATATTACCCTCGTACCTTGTAATCTTATTGTAATAGTTAATTTACTCCTAAGAGCTTATATCTGCTAGATTTTGTTCATGTCAGTCAATTCCTTGGGATTTTCTGCATGTACAGTCACAGCATCTGAACACAAAGACAGCTTTGTCTCTTCCCTCCCAATCTGTATATGTTTTATTTCCTTTTCTTGTCTCATTGCATTAGGCAGGTCTCCCAGTATTTACTAACTGAATAGAACTGGGAAAAAAAGAACTTGTCTTGTTACTGACCCTAGTGGAAAAGCTACCCCTTAAGCTCATTATCTTTTCTCACCATTAAGTCTGATGTTAACTATCGGTTTGTTTGTTTTTTTGTTTTTTGTAGATTTTATCAATTTGAGGAAGTTGTTCTCTATTTTTGGTTTTCTTACAGTTTTTTTTGATGGATGTTGTATATTTTCAAATGATTTTCTGCAGTTTTTGATATGATTGAGTGATTTTTTTTTTTCTTCTATGGCCTGTTGGTGCAATAGATTATATACATTGATTTTGAATGTCTAACCTGGTATTACCTGAACCAAATCTCATTTGCTCATGATGTATAATTCTTTTTTATATGCTATTGGATAAAATTTGATAAGTTTTTGAGAATTTTTGCAGCTAACTTTATGATATTCATCTATAGTTTTTCTTTCTTATGTCTTTGCCCAGTTTTAGTGTTAGGGAGATGTTTATCACATGGAATGAGTTACAGGTGTTCTTGTTTCTGTTCTCCAGAAGAAATTATAGAGAAATGGAATCATTTTTTTTTCATAAATGTTTAGTATACTTCACCAGTGAACCCATCAAGCATGGTGCTTTCTTTTAGAAGGTTAATGATTTATTCAATTTCTTTAATCCTTATAGGCTTGTTAGCTCTGAATTTTTCTTTGTGAGAGTTTTGGTCATGTAGGTGTTTCAGTTAAGTGGTACATTTCATCTAAATTATCAAATTTGTGGGCATAGAATTGTTCATCATATTCCTTTTATTTTCATTTTTACCCCTGTAGGAGATAATGTTTCTGATAATAGTAATTCGTGTCTTCTCTTTTTTCCCGGGCTAGCCTGGCTAGAGATTAACCAATTTTAATGATGTTTTCAAAGAACCAAGTTTCAGGTTTGTTGATTTTATTCTTTTGATTTCCTGTTTTCAATGCCAATAATTTCTAAATTTTATTATTTCTTTTTTCTGTTTGCTTTTGGGTTGCATTGCCTTGCTTTCTAGTTTTCTAAAGCGGAAGATTCAGTTCAGTTCAGTTGCTCAGTTGTGTCTGGCTCTTCGCAACCCCATAGACCACAGCACTCCAGGCTTCCCTGTCCATCAAGAACAACCGGAGCTTACTCAAACTTATGTCCATCAAGTCGATGATGCTATCCAACCATCTCATGCTCCACCTTCAATCTTTCTTGGCATCGGGTCTTTTCACTTGAGTCAGTTCTTCGCATCAGGTGGGCAAATTATAGGAGTTTCAGCTTTAGCATCAATCCTTCCAATGAATATTCAGGCCTGATTTCCTTTATGATTAACTGGTTTGATCTCCTTGCAGTCCAAGGAACTCTCAAGAGTCTTCTCCAACACCACAGTTCAAAAGCATCAATTCTTTGGTGCTCAGCTTTCTTTTTCTTGGGAAAATTAACAGTCTAATTATTAATTAATAATCTAATCAATTTATATTATTAATTAATTTAATATAAATAAGCTAAATTAAATTAATCTAAATAATTAATCTGTTTATTTAGATTAATAATTAAATAATCTAAATTAGATTGTTAATTTTTAGAATTAGAAGTTGTAAAGTAGATTATTGATTTATTAATAATTTAATTTAGAATTTCTAATCTAATTTCATTTTAATGGAAGTTTAGATTTTCAAATTAAAATTTTTTTTCTTTTCTAATACAGGCCTTCTGTACTATAGAATTGGGGCAAAAGTTCAACAGAGTCCAAATTTTAGTTGATCAAAGTCAGGATGGTCAAAGTCGTCATTCTATCTTCTACCTGGGTGGGGACCTTTGTTCCTGCAAAACTCTAAGATATGCTGTTAGATCTGTTTCTTGAGGATTGAGGGCTGTACCCCAAAGCTGCACTACAGTTTCTTGCCTGATACTTCCTTGCTTCTTTATTCCCTTCCTTAAGATCTTTAATTACTGAGAGTCATGCCTGGTTCTCTTTCTCCAGGAAACCCCTAACCTATCTGCTTACACTACTTTTTACATAAATCACACATATGTACACTTGGAAGTTTTCTTCAGCTTTGCTAGAAGATAGGATGTATTTATTTAATGGTAAATTAATTTATTTCCTGTGTAGAAATGCACCCAGATCTTGAATCTAGTCTTTGATTACCATGATGAAACCAGAGCTAGGGTTTGCCCTTTTTTAAGGACTAACGTCTTAATAAAAAGAAATATCATGGGGGAATTTGTCTCTGGATAGCCTGCCCAGCATGCATGGGCATTTAAAATTATAGCTGATAAAAAGAGTCAACGAGTTGAGCCATACTTATTGAAAACTGTGATCTTGGTCAGGAACGATGCTGAAAGCTCAGCCTGTGTGCACTAGTACTGAATCAAATTTCAAAGGCAGAGTTTTGGGTGAAGTAGAAAAGAAGAGCTTTACTGCATTACCAGCAAAGGGAGATAGCTGGCTCTTGTCCTCAAAACTCTGTGTTGCAACCGAGAGGATTGGGGGGTTTTGTGCCCAGGGAGCTTCCCGGGGAGCTCAAATGGTAAAGAATCTGCCTGCAGTGCGGGAGACCTGGATTCCATCCCTGATTGGGAGGATCCCCTGGAGGAGGGCATGGCAACCCACTCCAGTATTCTTGCCTGGAGAATCCCATAGACAGAGGAGCCTGGGGGCTGCAGTCCATGGGGTCAGGAAGAGTCAGACTGACACTTTGTAGCAATGCTTCAAGGGTGCGGTTCCTGATAAGATTAGGGTGTGAGCAGGGCCTCCACTCCTCTAATGTGGTCTCTGGTAGTCTTGATGAGCTGCTCTGTTTCCTTTAAAGTAGCCTCAAGTGGCCTCTTGTTGGTATGAAGAACACTAACATCCGCGTGTACCCTCCGGCTGGACCCAGGACCTGCCCGGAGCCTGCACAACTGTTTCCGCTCTGCTCCTCCCTATTCTTTGCATCCCTGTATGGGTCGCCTTTCTCTTCTCCAGGAGATCTTCCCAACCCAGCGATCAAACCCAGGTCTCCCGCATTGCGGGCAGATTCTTTACCAACTGAGCTATCAAGGAAGCCCTCTTCCCTTCCCAGATTGTTTCAAAACTGCCCTTTGGGGCTTAGGGAAGGTGAGGGAGGCTGGAGTCACGGAGCACGGGACTGAACGCCCTCCCTGGCCAGGAGCCCCACAGGGTCCTGTTTGATTTTAGAAAGAATATAAACTTCCTATCTGGAGGAATTATCGCAAAAATATTTAACTCTCCACCACTGAAATGTTCTTTAAATTTGCAGCTGTAAATTATTTAGGGAATATTTTTGGGTTGACTATTCAAATTTAAAATTGGGAATGTGTAGTCTGTACATTTGACTTTGTTTTAATTCCACAATGGCATATATAATCAGTCTTTTTTGTTTTGTTGTTTTTACTTACAAACCTTCTCTTTACCAATTTTGACCTTATCTGTTTTCATCTAAGGTAAAGGAAAATTTTCCCTAATGCTAAATTGCAATTCTCTTTTTAAAAAACCCACATGTACTTTATTGAACAGCTTTTGATACTCTGCTCTGGGAACAAAGTATTGAAATAATATCTTAGATTGGTTCTGATGCTGAAAACTTGGCTCTGTGTACCAGTGCCAAACTGAATCCCAGAAACAGAGCTTTGGCTGAAGTAGAAAAGAGAGCTTTACTGCTTTGCCAGGTGAACAGGGACATAGCAGCCTCCTGCCATCAACTATGTGCCCCAACCTGGGGAGGGGATTTGATAAGGGGATTTGTAACAGTGGTTCCAAGGTGGAGTTACTGATAAGATGAGATTGGCTACAGGGTTTGCACTTCCTTAATCTCATCTGGACCATAACTGAAGGCTGAGCGCTAAAGAATTGATGCTTTTAAACTGCGGTGTTGGAGAAGACTCTTGAGAGTCCCTTGGACTGCAAGGAGATCCAACCAGTCCATCCTGAAGGAAGTCAGTCCTGAATATTCATTGGAAGGACTGATGCTGAAACTCCAATACTTTGGCCACATGATGCGAAGGACAGACTCATTAGAAAAGACCCTGACGCTGGGAAAGATTGAGGGCAGGAGGAGAAGGGGACGACAGAGGGTGAGATGGTCGGATGGCATCACAGACTCAATGCACGTGAGTCTGAGCAAGCTCCAGGAGCTGTGAGGGATGGGGAGGCCTGCGCTGCTGCAGTCCACGGGTCACAGAGAGTCGGACACGGCTTGGCACCTGAACAACAGCAGCAACAGTCTCACCTCAAGTCTTCGGGCTCCTCGTCTTGACACACTTCCCCGCTTTTCCGGTCCCTTTAATCCTGGCTGCTCTGCCTCTGATTAGTCCCTATTCAAATCTGCCCTTTGGAGCTCAGGGAAGGTTGTGGAGGCTTGAGTCTTGCAAAAGGCTTCTTGAGTCTACAAAAAGGCTTCTGTGCCTGGTAACCCTCACTTTTAGGTTTAACTTTCTGTCTTCTAGTATAAGAATCTAATCTGGATTTAAAATAAGGGACATTAACAAATTACTATAATATATACAGATTTTCTTTTTCTCTTTATATAGCATCAAAAGCTAAGAATATTATGCAATCTTTTTTGCTTAAGAGTACATCTGAAATGTATCATTAAGAACATGCATTACTTCTTAAGCCTGTATTTAGCTTGTCAGTTGTTCATTATTAATCCTTCAGACGGTAGCTTAATAATGCTTGTTCAAGTTAGTAGATTTTGCTCAACTGCAAACCTGGCAATATCAGGGTTGCTGTCCAAATGTGGTATACACTCCTGCTTTAGGAACGATACCTTTGTGGGAGGTAGAGATGTCCCCCGTTGAAGAGATATTTAATATGAAGGTTTGTGATAGTTTCTATGGACGTTATAATTAATAACAATGACTATAATAATAATTTTAAAAAATGAGTTGATGACTTCATGTTCGGGAAGTTGACGGTAGAATGCATGTATATTGCCTCTGAAGAGGGTTTCAAGTCTCACCCGACTCTTACACTATTTAACAGTGTGCCCCTGCCTTGACAGAGTTCTCCTACCCACTAGCACAGAATGGTAGTCTTTAAATGAGACGATGAAGTCATCTCTTTCAGTTGCTGTAATCTATGTGCCAATGGGTTTTTATAATGTTGTTTCTGGGTCCCTCAAAGCATTTTATGCAGCACATAACTTTTGTAGGAGGGAAAACAAGCTCTTTAAATGTAAAATAATAATAATAAACTCCAAATGAAATAGAGGTAAAATGAATCTTGTTTTTTTTTTCATAATTCTTGTGCGCTGATGTTGTGATCTTTTAAAGTTCCATGTTTTAGGCCATCTATAGACTATGAAAGAACCTAAAACTTGACCTCTAAAATAAAGTTTTATTTAGGAAAGTGTGGTTTGCCTTGAGCATCTATGTAACAGATGGATAACATGTCCACAAGGAACTAAGAATGCGGTTAGAGAAAGTATTACTGTAATTGAGCACATGATGTGTTATTCAGGTGAAAATATACCATCTTCTGTTAACCTGTTCAGAGGCTGAGAAAATAGTTTTACTTGCCGTCTGACTTACATGTGTGGAATAATGAGCTTTACCTGACTGTGGTATGTTAAATAAACATTTTGGGTTAATAACAGCATATTTAGAATTAACTTAAATGGCAAAGAAAAAAAAATGTCTAATCAGGTTACCAAGCAATTCCTGAAAATGGTAAACTGGCTCATTTAAAAGGAATGGTAAGAAAAACACTCAGTGGAGGAAGAGAAACAAGTATATTGTTAATACACTGAATTTACAAAAATACACTGAAGGCCATTTTGTACTGTGGATGAAAGATTCGTGTGTGTATGATGGTCTTCTCATTGCCATTACTGTTTCTTTCCTGTTGGTTGATTGTTTCTGCTGTGTTGAATTCTATGTGCCTTGGAGCAGGTATGTGCCAGATTGTCCAGTACAATTCTCCACTGATGAGATAGCATCCTTCACGTACACACAGTCTCCACGGAAGGCTTTGCTTTACGCATCATGCAGTTCTACCTTGAGTTCTAACATATCTGTGTTGACTCTACATATTTTGGCATAATTATAGATTATCCAATATCAACACTTGAGGGTCTTTGACTCTATTGACTGCTAGGAGATAGTTACACTCCTTTGACCTAAAACTATATTTTAGACTCTTCCTATTAGGTGGCCAGAGCATTGGAGCTTCAGCATCAGTCCTTCCAATGACTATTCAGGACTGATTTCCTTTAGCATGGACCAGCTGGATCTCCTTGCAGTCCAAGGGACTCTCAAGAGTCTGGCCTTCAGTGTATTTCTGTAAATTCAGTATATTAACAATATACTTGTTTCTCTTCCTCCACTGCATTTTTCTTCTTGCTGCTAAGTCACATCAGTCATGTCTGACTCTGTGCGACCCCATAGATGGCAGCCCACCAGGCTCCCCTGTCCCTGGGATTCTCCAGGCAACAATACTGGAGTGGGTTGCCATCTTCTTCTCCAGTGCATGAAAGTGAAAAGTGAAAGTGAAGTCGCTCAGTCGAGTCTGACTCTTCGTGACCCCATGGACTGCAGCCTACCAGGCTCCTCCGTCCATGGGATTTCCCAGGCAAGAGTACTGGAGTGGGTTGCCATTGTCTTCTCCATTTTTCTTCTTACCGTTCCTTTTAAATGAGCCACATTGCCATTTTCAGGCATTGTTTGGTAACCTTATTAGACATTTTATTTTTCTTTGCTACTTAATTCTAAATTAATGACAATTTGGAGAAGACTGGAGAATAAACAACACTTTGAAGGCATCAATTCTTCAGCGCTCAGCCCTCTATATGATCCAACTCTCACATCCATACATGACTACTGGAAAAACCATAACTTGGGCTATATGGACCTTTGTTGGCAAAGAGATGTCTCTGCTTTTTAATATACTGTCTAGATTTGTCATTGGGCTTCCCAGGTGGCTCAGATGGTAAAGAATCTGCCTGAAATGCAGCAGAACTGAGTTCAATCCCTGGGTCTGGAAGATCCCATAGAGAAGGAAATGGCAGCCTACTCCAGTATTCTTGCCCAGAGGACTCCATGGACAGAGGAGCTGCTGGACTGCAATCCACAGGGTCGCAGAGAGTCGGAAATCAGAGCCACGAGCACCACCATGAGCTGGTCACGGTTCTCCTTCGAAGGAGCACGCGTCTTTCATTTTCACGGCGGCAGTCACGATCTGCAGTGATTTTGGAGCCCACGAGATTAAACTCTGTCACTGCTTCCACTTTTTATGTGGTAGAGATACTTCTGAAGCTAGGCCCTTGGAATGTCTTTTGGTTGTTTGAACAGTGTATTCATGCTTTTCCTCCTTAATATCCTAAAGTAAGGAAAGGAAGTATCTTTGTTTTATTTATTTTTTTGTTATTCTGTTAGAAGCCTTGCACAATTCTGAGCAAAGTTAGTAGTCTGCTGACAGTAGTAGGGGAGCATTAACTGAATTGAACCGAATTGAATTTTAGTGAAAACTGATCTCTAGCTTCTCCAAAATATTAATACATAGGATCCAATTCTCCTAAATCAACTCACAATAGTTTATGAACATTACATTTCCCTGCTGAAGCTCTACGTCTCCTGGAAAGAATCATGCCACCTTCTTCTGTATGTCACAACAGTATAAGCACAGGACCTTAAAAATAACAGGCATTTAATTTCTGTTAAATAAATTCATAAACATATATGGCAGATGAGCATTTTGTAGTTGGATTTAACAATAATATACATGCACTTGCATAAAGGTTTAACTGCTGTGTCATAACTCTCCCTTCTGGCCAGTAGCTAGACCCAAGCCCTGCCGTGTAAAGTCCCAGCTGACAAGACTCTTAACACAGTGGGCCGAATAATAATATAAGGATATTTGTCTCTGAACAGATAACCAGGAGGGAATGTGTGGAAAGGAGTTCTCTATTATGGATGATACATGTCAAGCAATAGACTCTTTAGGTTCCAATAAAATGATAATTAGGGAGGGGAAATCTGAAGTGTGTGTGGTAGAAATAAAACCCTTGTTTGGAGTGGCCATGTACTCACTTTCTGCTTAATTCTCTAGGTATAAAATTATATAATTATCATGAGCAAGGGTCTACAAATTATGCCCCATGGGGCAAAGCACACCTGCTGCTTATTTTATAAATAAAATGTTTTGCTACACAGCCATACTCACTTATATATAGATTGTCTAGGTATGCTTTAAGTGTAGCAGCAGAGTTGGAAATCTGCAACAGAGACTGCATGACTCAAATGCTGAAAATATTCTCTGGCTCTACAGAAAAAACGTACCAACTGCATATCATGAAAATCAAATGAAATAATAAGTGCTCATTCCTTAACAGAGTCTAGCATATAGTAAATCTTCAAAAATATTATATCTGCCTATCCATATATCTCGGAGCAGGAAATGGCAACACACTCCAGTATTCTTGCCTGGAAAATCCCATGGTCAGAGAAGCCTGGTGGGCTACAGTTACAGTCCGTGGGGTAGCAAAGAGTCGGACACGACTGATGACTGAGCACAGCACAGCATTTTAGTACATATATGTAATATTAAAAGTGTAGAAAATATTTCCTACTATTCATTGTACTCTGGTTTTGTGGGAGATTAAGTTTATCGTTTAAGGCTGTGCTGTCCAATACAGTGGCTACCAGCCACAGGCAAGTCGCTCAGTCATGTCCGATTCTCCACAAACCCATGGACTATACAGTTCATGGAATTTTCCAAGCCAGAACACTGGAGTGGGTGGCCTTTCCCTTCTGCAAGGGATCTTCCCAACCCAGGAATAGGATCTCCAACCAGGAGACCTGGTTCCCAACCAGGGTCTCTGGCATTGCAGATAGATTCTTTCCCAGCTGAGCTACCAGGGAATCCCACAGAGGATTACTTAAATTTAAATTACTTAAACAAACATAAAGTTAAGTTTCTTAGGTGCAATAATCAAACTTTAAGAGTACAAAAACACATATGACTATTTATTATACAGAACAGATACAGAAAACTTCTATCAACCCAGACATTTCTAGTGGTCCAGCTCTGTTCTAAGCTCTCAAAAAGCACTAAAAAAAAGTCTGTTGAGGTTTTTTCCCCCTAAAATGTATTTCCTCTTGGCATTAAGTGAGGAATTTACAGATATTGCAATAAGCTAATGACATAGCATAACTTTTTAAAAAATAGACATTGATATATATGCCTTTCTAGTAGAGCATTTATAACTATCTAAAAACTAGAGATTTAAATCCTAACAGATGATGCTGTGAAAGTGCTGCACTCAATATGCCAGCAAATTTGGAAAACTCAGCAGTGGCCACAGGACTTGAAAAGCTCAGTTTCATTCCAATCCAAAAGAAAGGAAATGCCAAAGAATGCTCAAACTACTGCACAATTGCACTCATCTCACACACTAGGAAAGTAATGATCAAAATTCTCCAAGCCAGGCTTCTACAGTACGTGAACCGAGAACTTGCAGATGTTCAAGCTGGATTTAGAAAAGGCAGAGGAACCAGAGATTAAATTGCCAACAGCCATTGGATCATCAAAAAAGCAAGAGAGTTCCAGAAAACCATCTACTTCTGCTTTATTGACTATGCAAAAGCCTTTGACTGTGTGGATCACAATAAACTTTTTTGGAAAGTTTATTCCAAAAAGTGGAAAGTGGAAAATGTTTCAAGAGGTGGAAATACCAGACCACCTTACCTGCCTCCTGAGAAACCTGTTTACTGATCAAGAAGCAACAGTTAGAACCAGATATGAAACAACAGATTGATTACAAATTGGGAAAGGAGTACATCAAGGCTGTATATTGTCACCCTGCTTATTTAACTTATATACGGATTACATCATGCAAAATGTTGGGCCAGATGAAGCACAAACTGGAATCAAGATTGTTGGGAGAAATATCAGTAACCTCAGATATGCAGATGACACCACCCTTATGGCAGAAAGCAAAGAGGAACTACAGAGCTTCTTGATGAAAGTGAAAGAGGAAAGTGAAAAAGCTGACTTAAAACTCAGCATTCAAAAACTAAGATCATGGCATCTGGTCACTTCACTTCATGGCAAGTAGATGGGGAAACAATGGAAACAGTGAGAGACTATTTTCTTGGGCTCCAAAATCACTGCAGATGGTGACTGCAGCCATGTAATTAAAAGATGCTTGCTCCTTGGAAGAAGACTATGACCAACCTACTCAACATATTAAAAAGCAGAGACATTGCTTTGCCGACAAAGGTCCATCTAGTCAAAGCTATAGTTTTTCCTTAGTCATGTATGGATGTGAGAGTTGGACTATAAAGAAAGCTGAGCATCAAAGACCTGATGCTTTTGAACTGTGGTGTTGGAAAAGACTCTTGAGAGTCTCTTAGACTGCAAGGAAATCAAACCAGTCAATTGTAAAGGAAATCAGTCATGAATATTCATTGGAAGGACTGATGTTGAAGCTGAAGTTCCAATACTTTGGCCACCTGATGCAAAGAACTGACTCATTGTAAAATACCCTGATGCTGGGAAAGATTGAAGGCAGGAAGATAAAGGGATGACAGAGGATGAGATGGTTGGATGGCATCACCGACTCAATGGACATGAGTTTGAGCAAGCTCCCGGAGTTGGTGATGAACAGGGAAGCCTGGCATGCTGCAGCCCATGGGGTCACAAAGAGTCAGACACAACTGAGCGACCAAGCTGAATTGAACTGAGAGATTAAAGTGTTAATAGAGAAAATACAAATATGTGATCAAGTCCGATTGGCCTCTTAAAAGAGACAGATTGGTTTGCATGATGATTACAATCCTCCTGTGCAGAGTACCATAGAGCGTGCTTTGGAACTCAGACCCTTACACAGCAGTTCTCAAGGGTAATGCTTAGTCTTAGCTTCGTCCACACCTTGGAATCACCTTGAGATGTAGCGAGACCTGAGTCCTAACCCCAGGGGTTCTGACTTCACTGGCTCAGGAAGCAGCCTCGGCATCAGGACTTTTAATAAACTTCTGGTTGTTTCTAATAGCCTGCAAAGTTTTAGAACCACCAACGGAAAGTCACTTGCCCCACCTGTAAGCTAAAGATGGGAGGCCCAGGTATTCATTTTTTTGTTGTTGTTGTTAATAATCAGTCAACTCTGGTGATGGATTTAAAGAATATTATGATAACAGCATAGTAAATCCTATAAATCTTTGTCACAATGAAGAAAAATAAGACCCAAGAGAGAACCTCTGGCTACTTTATAGTCCAAATAAAAATGAGGTATTCCAGAGCAGTTGGCCTCAGAGCGTGGCTCCCAGGCCCAGCAGTAGCATTTGCTACATTACCTGTTAGAAAGCCATGGGCTTGGGTTTCACGTCAGGCCCTCCTTCATCAGCAGCTCTCTCAACAAGGCTGCCTGCCATGGAGTCTGAGGCCGACTCCAGTTTCAAAACCAGTGCCCCAAGAGCAGAATGCTGTATTCAGGAAGCCTGAGCAGTACATTTTTTTTTCCAAATTATAAAATCAAAATAAAAGTGTTTTCTATAATTGTTGTTGTTCAGTCACTCAGTTGTGTCCAACTCTTTGTGACCCCATGAACTACAGCAGTCCAGGCTTCCCTGTCCATCACCATCTCCTGGAGTTTGCTCAAATTCATGTCCATTGAGTTGGTGATGCCATCCAGTCATCTCATTTTCTGCACATACTAATACACATTAGTATGACACCAGCATATTATAGGCTTCCCTGGTGACTCAGACAGTAGAGAATCTGCTGCAGTGCAGGAGACTGGGTTCAATCCCTGGGTCAGGAAGATCCCCTCTAGAAGGGAGTGGCAACCCACTCCAGTATTCTTGCCTGGAGAATTCTATGGACAGAGGAGCTTGGTGGGCTACAGTCCATGCGGTTGCAGAGAGTCTGGACACAACTGAGTGACTAACACTTTCACTTTTAGCGTATTATAATTTTACATGATGGCAAAATCTAGTATCATTTTCTAAACTAAGGTTTGGTCACTTGAAACCCAATGATGTAAATTTTGTGAATGTCCTTTGCATTGTCATAGCATCTGGTAGCTCAAACAGGATAAATTATAGCTCCAAGCTGCGAACGAAATGTTTATTTTTACATTTAAAAGTCTCTTGGTAGCCTTGAAGTAGTAAGGTGGACACATTTGAGTAAAATGACAAGATCAAAAATGCAATATTTGAATTTCATGGATCTTGGTATTGAGTAAAGTCATTTTAAAGGGAAAGAAATTCCTTGTAAGTGAAAGCTCAAGTTCTTCACCAAAGGAAGTTCCTCAAGGTGTAAGTTTCTCATTTAACAGCATACAGCAGTGTTCAGCTCTCTTCCCTATGTTAGCAAGTTCTCAATAAAAACATTCTGAGTGACTTCTAAAGATTTATTTTGTCATATGCAAGATTGTAAATACACAATCGTGTCAAGGAAGACGTGCAGATTCTGCTTTAATGAACTGAAAGCAAAGCCGGTATTTGTCACACTGAATCCTCTGAGATCCATTAACATTCCTTAATAATAATAATCTTCTTTGAAAAGGTAAATGACCTTGTTAAATCACTTAGCAAAGTTTGTTTCCTCCTTCCAAAGATAATGTAAAAGCACATTCTGTCAGACCTATGTCCCATAAGTCACAGACTCTAAACTATCATGGGATGAGCTTTTGAGGTTTCATTGTGTATTGATTCCATCCATTTATAAGTTTGGATAGCAGATTCATGGTGTTTCTTAAGGGCTCCAGAAGCCCACAATGTGCAGCAAATGCTCTAATTACTGCAGTTCTATCATAGGCAAATCTTATAAATAATGACTTGGAGAAAAACAACAGTATTATACCACATGAAGCTACGTATAGCAGGGGTAAGCTCTTCTGAAAGTGAAAAATGCCTCCCCCCAACCGGAGGACTTTCTGCAAAAGAGCAGTAAGGCATCGTCTGCCAAGGTAAGACGGCACCTCTGCTGCTGCTAAGTCGCTTCAGTCGTGTCCGACTCTGTGTGACCCCATAGACGGCAGCCCACCAGGCTCCCCTGTCCCTGGGATTCTCCAGGCAAGAACACTGGAGTGGATTGCCATTTCCTTCTCCAATGCATGAAAGTGAAAAGTGAAATTGAAGCCACTCAGTCGTGTCTGACTCTTAGTGACCCCATGGGCTGCAGCCTACCAGGCTCCTCCATGCATGGGATTTTCCAGGCAAGAGTACTGGTGTGGGGTGCCATCGCGGCGCCTCTAGGCTGTGATAATCCACTAACAATGTTTGACTACTTGGTCAGTAGCACTATTAACTCTGAAGGCTTCATTTCACACACCGCCTGTATTTACCTGACCTACACTTCTGAGTTATTGGCGTAATAAAAGATGATACTTTATAAGGAGTTATTTAGCCTCGAATACCAAGCTTCTCAGTAAGAAGATACAATGGATAGAATTACTCTATGTGACAGGAGAGAATAAATAATAGAATGGAAAGCTGTATAATAAGTTATCTTCAGACACACCCACAGCTAAAAAGCTAATTTTAGAGTCATAACAGTAATAATAAGCCTGTATAGGCTTTTATAAAATGGATAATAATATGGGATTATTTTACTAGTATTTATGACAGTCATTTGTGAGCATTCATGATGTGCCATTCACGATGTTCACTTTAAACATATCAGCCTGTTTGATCTACAGAGGGACACATATTATCCATCATTGAAAAACAGTGGAAGTGAGGCTCATAAGGATGAAGCAACTTTTCCAGCCCTTCAGCTAGAGCTAGAGGAGAAGGACTCAGAAAGCCAAGGCAAACAGCCCAAATCACAGATGACCTAGCTGATACTCAGAGGATATGCAAATTTCCTAAACCCTCTTTATCCAATGCATTTCATTTTTATGATAAATGGAATCATATAGAGGAAGCTTACCTGCCCAACTCATCAGACTTCATGATAAAAATCAAATATCATGGTCAGTTTGGTTCAGTTGCTCAGTCATATCTGACTCTTTGTGACTTCATGGACTGCAGCACGCCAGGCCTCCATGTCCACCGCCAACTCCCACAGCTTGCTCAAACTCATGTCCATCAAGTCAGTGATGCCATCCAGCCATCTCATCCTCTGTCGTCCCTTTCTCCTTTTGCCTTCAATCTTTCCCAGCATCAGAGTCTTTTCCAAGGAGTCAGTTCTTTGCATCAGGTGGCCAAAGTATTGGAGTTTCAGCTTCAGCATCAGTCCTTCCAATGAATATTCAGGACTGATTTCCTTTAGGATGGACTGGTTGGATCTCCTTGCAGTCCAAGGGACTCTCAAGAGTCTTCTCCAACACCACAGTTCAAAAGCATCAATTCTTCAGCACTCAACTTTTTTAATAGTCCAACTCTCACATCCGTACATGACTACTGGAGAAACCATAGCCTTGACTAAACAGACCTTTGTCAGCAAAGTACTGTCTCTGCTTTTAAAAATGCTTGTCTAGGTTGGTCATAGCTTTTCTTCCCAGGGGCAAAGGTCCTTTAATTTCATGTCTGCAGTCACCATCTGCAGTGATTTTAGAGTCTGAAAAAATAAAGTCTGTCACTGTTTTCATTCTTTCCCCTTTATTTGCCATGAAGTGGTGGGACCATATGCCATGATCTTAGTTTTCTAAATGTTGAGCTTTAAGCCAACTTTTTTGCTCTTCTCTTTCACTTTCATCAAGAGGCTCTTTAGTTCTTCCCTTTCTGTTATAAGGGTGGTGTCATCTGCATATCTGAGGTTATTGATGTTTTTCCTGGCAATCTTGATTCTAGCTTATGCTTCATCCAGTCCAGCATTTCTCATGATGTACTCTGCATATAAGTTAAGTAAGCAGGGTGATAATATACAGCTTTGACATACTCCTTTTCCTATTTGGAACCATCTGTTGTTCCATGTCCAGTTCTAACTGTTGCTTCTTGACCTGCACACAGATTTCTCAGGAGGCACGTCAGGTGGTCTGGTATTCCTGTGTCTTTAAGAATTTTCCACAGTTTGTTGTGATCCACACAGGCTTATTGCTGGTGAATACAAACTCTTTTTCATGAGGGATAGGACATCTGCATGTAGAGCTAAGAATGGTGTGAAGCACAGTGGTTTACTCTAAGGAGTAGAAGAAGAAGAAGCTCTTTTTCTTCTGCGAGAACTCCAGAACTACAACTCGCTGCTGAACAGTCAACTGGAGAATATTGGATCCCACCAAAAAAAGATACCCCACATCCAAGGGCAAAGGAGAGGCTCCAGCAAGATGGTAGGAGGGGCGAAATCACATTTAGAATCAAACCCCTTACCCACCAGAGATGCTCAGAGGGCTCAAAGAAACCTTATGTGCACCAGGATGCAGGCACCCCCACAGAGACTGAGCCAGAACTGTGTTTGAGTGTCTCCTGCGAAGGTGCGGGTCAACAGTGGGCTGCCACAGGGGCAGGGGCTCTGGGTACAGCAGCCCTGGACATGGCATAGGCCCTCTTGGAGGAGGTCACCACTAAGCCCACCACAGAGCTGCCAGAACTTACACAGGACTGGGAAATAGACTCTCGGAGGGCCTAAAGAGCATCTTGTGCACACCAGGACCAAGGAGAAAGGAGCAGTGACCCACAGAGACTGGCCCAGACTTGCCTGTGAGTGTCCAGGAGTCTCTGGCAGAGGCATGGGTCGACAGTGGCCTGCTACAGGGTCAGGGACTGAGTGCAGGGACAGGGCCTGCATGGGGCCTGTTGAAGGAAGTCGCCATTACCCTCATGACCTCAACCATAGTTTGGCCCCAGGTCAGATAAGAGTGAGGAAACACAGCCCCACCCATCAACAGAAAATTGGATTAAAGATTTACTGAGCATGGCCCTGTCCATCAGAATAAGACCCATTTTCCCCCTCAGTCAGTCTCTCCCATCAGGAAACTTCGATAAGCCTCTTATCCTTCTCCATCAGAGGGCAGACAGAATGAAAACCACAACCACAGAAAACTAATCAAATTGATCACATGGACCACAGCCTTGTCTAACTCAATGAAACTATGAGCCATGCCATGTAGGGCCACCCAAGATGGATGGGTCATGGTGGAGACTTCTGACAAAATGTGGTCCACTGGGGAAGGGAATGGCAAACCACTTCAGTATTCCTGCCTTGAGAACTCCATAAACAGTATGAAAAGGCAAAAAGATAGGACACTGAAAGATGAACTCCCCGGGTCAGTAGGTGCCCAATATGCTACTGAAGATCAGTGGAGAAATAACTCCAGAAAGAATGAAGGGATGGGGCCAAAGCAAAAACAACACCCAGTTGTGGATGTGACTGGTGATGGAGGTAAAGTCCAATGATGTAAACAGCAATACTGCATAGGAACCTGGAATGTTAGGTCCATGAATCAAGGCAAATTGAAAGTGGTCAAACAGGAGATGGCAAGAGTGGGCATCAACATTTTAGAATCAGTGAACTAAATGGACTGGATTGGGTGAATTTAATTCAGATGACCATTTATATTTAGTACTGTGGGCAAGAATCCCTTAGAAGAAATGGAGTAGCCATCATAGTCAACAAAAGAGTCCAAAATGCAGTACTTAGATGCAGTCTCAAAAAAGACAGGATGATCTCTGTTCATTTCCAAGGCAAACCATTCAATTTCACAGTAACCCAAGTCTATGTCCCGACCATTAATACTGAAGAAGCTGAAGTTGAACAGTTCTGTGAAGACCTACAAGACCTTCTACAACTAACACCAAAAAAAAGATGTCCTTTTCATTATAGGGGACTGGAATGCAAAAGTAGGAAGTCAAGAGATACCTGAAATAACACAAATTTGGCCTTGGAATACAGAATGAAGCAGGTCAAAGGCTAACGGAGTTTTGCCAAGAGAATGTACTGGTCATAGCAAACACCCTCTTCCAACAACACAAGAGAAGACTCTACACATGAACATCACCAGATGGTCAAAACTGAAATCAGATTGATTATATTCTTTGCAGCCAAAGATGGAGAAGCTCTATACAGTGAGCAAAAAAAGACTGGGAGCTGACTGTGACTTGGATCATGAACTCTCTATTGCAAAATTCAAACATAAATTGAAGAAAGTAAGGAAAACCACTAGACCATTCAGGTATGACCTAAATCAAATCCCTTATGATTATACAATGAAAGTGACAAATAGATTCAAGGGATTAGATCTGATAGACAGAGTGACTGAAGAACTATGGATGGAGCTTCATGACATTGTACAAGAGCATGATCAAGACCATACCCAAGAAAAAGAAATGCAAAAAGACAAAATGTTTGTCTGAGGAGGCCTTACAAATAGCTGAGAAAAGAAGAGAAGTTAAAGGCAAAGGAGAAAAAGAAAACAATACCCATTCGAATGCAGCATTCCAAAGAATAGCAAGGAGAGATAAGAAAGCCTTCCTCAGTGATCCATGCAAAGAAATAGAGGAAAATAACAGAATGGAAAAGACTAGCGATCTTTTCAAGAAAATTAGAGATACCAAGGGACTATTTCATGCAAAGATGGACTTAGTAAAGGGCAGAAATGGTATGGACCTAACAGAAGTAGCTGTTAAGAAGAGGTGTCAAAAATATACAGAAGAACTATACAAAAAAGCATCTTCATGACCCAGATAACCATAAAGGTATGATCACTCACCTAGAGCCAGACATCCTGGAATGTGAAGTCAAGTGGGCCTTAAGAAGCATCACTACGAACAAAGCTAGTGGAGGTGATGGAATTCCAATTGAGCTATTTCAAATCCTAAAAGCTAATGCTGTGAAAGTGCTGTACTCAATATGCCAGCAAATTTGGAAAACTCAACAGTGGCCACAGGACTGGAAAAAGTCCATTTTTATTCTAATCCCAAAGAAAGGCAATGCCAAAGAATGTTCAAACTACTGCACAATTGCACTCAACCACATGCTAGCAAAGTAATGCTCAAAATTCTCCAAGGAGGCTTCAGCAGTATGGGACCGTGAACTTCCAGATTTTCAAACTGGATTTCGAAAAGGCAGAAGAACCAGAGATCAAATTGCCAATATCCGTTGGCTCATCGAAAAAAAAACATCATGGTACCCTTCCTTTAAAGATCTTGGTTGTTGAACTCTAGGTTTTCAAAATAGGAGCAAAAGAACTAGTTGAGAACTAAACTATGAAATAAATACTCTCTGTGTTGTTGTATGCACACACACATACACACCCATACACACACGCACGAATCATATATACAACATTTATATCATTGAGGCATAGTCATTATCTGGAACTCTTGTATTCATTGTGAGGGTCCTGTTTCTTTGTTTAAAATCTAAGGTCCATGACCCGGCACCTGGACCTTTGTTTGGTAGCTCCTTGGAAATGTAGAGCCTCCCCTAGACGTTGTGAATCGGAATATGCATTTTGCGTAGGATTTCCCGATGATTCACGTGCACATCAGAGTCTGAGAATCGCTGTTAACTCAGTGTGTTCACGACATGCTGATGTCTGGGTCCTGCTGTCCACTGCCTTGGATCTGCACAGATACACTTCATTTCTTTCTCAGCTGGCAACATGAGTCCTGTCTTCAAATTCTGGACTTTCTGCATCAATCATCCTGACATATATTTACTGTGTTCCTTTGCAAGGCCTTTTTGTTTTCTGAGTTACATCCTTGTTAAACTGCTGTCTTCTAGGCTTTAGTAGAACCTCCTTAGCTTCTTACCTTATCTGCACTATTAAATTTCCCCAACTCCAGAGTTAAATGCTACTTGGCTAAGCATTGGTTTGTTCTGGGAAATATAGGTTTAAAGACTACGATTTGATGACTATTCTTTGTGTGTTGATGTGAATACTCTTTATCGATATTTCTTCATATTTCAATGTGAATATCTTTATCGATATTTCTCATCACTAAAAGAGAATTCTCAAAGAATGCAGACAAATGTTTAAGATCAGCATTTTGACGTTTATTTACTTATTCATCTATCTAAACACTAACAAGTAATGAGCATCTACAATGGCAGAAAATAAAAGGTATGTTATGCAATAGAATCAGATGCTGACATTTACTTTAAAAAAGACTGTTAATTATTTTCAACATTTAGTTTGATGACATTGAAAGAAAGGAGACAAGTGATGACATGTATCAGCTCCCTCTTGAGTGTTCCTCCCCTCCCCCTCCCATCCCCTAGGTCAGCACAGAAAGAGCACCTTTTAAATGATACTTTCTAATCGGCTATGGGTAAGTTATTCTGCTTTAATGTGGGTTCCCAACATGATTTTATGCTACAGGCATCTAGGATTTTGAGAACAGTGGACTCTGAATATTTATGTGTTTTTAAATATGGACACCCCTTTGCCAGCATGTCATCTGCATATACTTCACATATTTGTGCACAAAGCGAGGGAAAGTCAGAGAATTAGGAGTAAACTAAGTGGAGTGGGAGGTGTGATGATATTCCTCCACATCCATTAGGCTCCAGAAATTCTGGAAACAGCCAGGGCCCATGGTAATGGAACTAGCGGTTCAGTCTGACTTGAAGTTAGGTGTGTCTTAGGTCAGGAGAGCTCTTGGTACAACATTGTCTGATTTGTAGACGGATGTTACAGGGCCCTTGCAAATAGGAAAAGGACCTTTAGGAGGAAACACAGATGCTTGTCTGGACACAGGGTGGGCTGTAGGATGACAGCACAGGAGGATGGGGAGAGAACTCCTCCTTCAAATGCTCCGGGTCTAGAGTCAGCGGCATAAGGCACCTGCGGCCTCCTCTCCAAAGTGTCGGCACGTCTTTGGTCGGTAGCAATGGTGAAGGAAAACACTTTCTCCTGTTTCTCTTCTCCACTTTCCATTCTTATGATCCTAGTGTTAGACCAGGATATCAAATTGGTCCACGCTGCATACCGATTTGTACCACTTCAATCATGTTTTCAGTATCAAATCTGTTGTATTTACTGCATTTTTAAGACTTTTAACCAGCCCAGTTTGCTCCTAGAGTTATCCTGCCTCTAGGACACAGAATTCAAAAATATTTATTTCCCTAGTGGTACTGTTCCTATTTCTAATTACTTGAATGCTGAACTATGAGTTAAGACATTCTTCAACAATTTCAACTCTTTTTTTTAAAAGCGATTATTTATCAGTATAGAAAATTATTAACATTTCCTAAAATAGCTCGGATATTTGTCCTAGTATTCACTCTACTTTTCTGTATTTTTAAAATACTTCATAAATTAAAGATATAAATCACACTTACAAAGCAATGAAATGGTTATTTAGTTCATGTGTTCAGACGGTCTAGTTTCAGGGTTGGTTTAAGTTAACCGTGCAGTTCTGTCTTCCAGGTATGGTATGGCTTTCCTCTTTTCCATAGAGTTGCTGGAACTTTTCTTGCCTCACTCACCCTGATTATGTGTGAGGCACCCAGGGAGTGCTGGGTGGTGATCAGCACAACTCAACCCGCCACTGCAGTGAGGTGATGAGGTCACCTTGAGAGGGGTAGACATAAAGATTCTGCCCCAAATTCACCCACTCCGCAAAGCAAGAGAAGGGAAGGCTCTTGAGGAGGCGACGCACATTCACCCCCTTCTCTGCTGAGGCCACGTGTGCCCAGGGCTGCTGGGCGGATCCCCAACCGTGTTCCGTCTCACTTTCCAGCTAGACTTTGGGAAGCGATGCTGCCTGGCTAGTGGTTTTGGTGTAAAACTCTTTCCAGTTCAGTTCAGTTCAGTTGCTCAGTCGTGCCCGACTCTTTGAGACCCCATGAATCGCAGCACGCCAGGCCTCCCTGTCCATCGCCAACTCCCGGAGTTCACTCAGACTCACGTCCATCGAGTTGGTGATGCCATCCAGCCATCTCATCCTCTGTCGTCCCCTTCTCCTCCTGCCCTCAATCCCTTCCAGCATCAGAGTCCTTTCAAATGAGTCAGCTCTCTGCATCAGGTGGCCAAAGTATCGGAGTTTCAGCTTCAACATCAGTCCCTCCAATGAACACCCAGGACTACTCTCCTTCAGAATGGACTGGTTGGATCTCCTTGCAGTCCAAGAGACTCTCAAGAGTCTTCTCCAACACCACAGTTCAAAAGCATCAATTCTTCGGCACTTAGCCTTCTTCACAGTCCAACTCTCACATCCATACATGACCACTGAAAAAACCACAGCCTTGACTAGACGGACCTTTGTTGGCAAAGTAATGTCTCTGCTTTCCAAGCAGTTCTAATTGGTCAAATTCTCCCCGCACTCATTTTCATTAATTGCGCTTACCTAAATTTCCACTCTTCACATGAGCATTTACCTGTTTTCCAGGTCATATTAGAAATATCATCAAATTGCAGCACATTGAGTGGTGTGCATGAAGGCAATTAGATAAATGTATTTTTGTGAGCAGTGGCCAATGCCCCTAAATGAAAATGTTCCCTTATTTCTGAACACAGCAAAATGGTAATTATTCTAGATTTTCTAGTTTATGATGACAGAGTGTGTTCATAAGGTGCAAACACCTGTACTATGGTGTGATAAAAAAAAAATAGAGCTTGCATTGAAAGCAGTCTGTTTCCTTGGGTTTTCCAGATGTACCAAAGCTGGTTCTGTGAATAGATTAGCGAGCTGCTGGACCTTATTGGCTTGGCAGCATGAACTCAAATAGTTTAGTTTGACCTTGAACTGACAGTTCCAGCTCTGCTCTTTGCCTGCTCCATGCTGTATATTTTAAGCATTGTAAGATATGGAGGTGTCTTAATCAAACCTTTACCATAAATCAGCCATAAAAATAAGCCCTGGCAGATGTGCCTAGCAACTAAAAGAAATCAAGTCAACTAAATGAGAATCAAGCAGTGAACCTAAAGAGATGTTATTACATTCTGCCCCTTTTCATTTGGCTTGACAGGAATATCCGAATAGAGACTCTGACTGAAGTTGCTACAGACAGATGTTCCAGTTCCCTTAGCTTAGCCTTCCCTGGAGCAGCAAAAAGCTGTTGCAGTGGAATTGCCCTGGGTACCAATGGCTGAAATTAATATGTGATTTTGAGGCAAAAGCTGGAGAAAATATTTGTGAGACTGGCATTGAAAAATATTAATATTTTATTAAAACTGATGATGAAAATGTTAAATCTAATAGAGGGTGCTTGATCTGTTCCCAGGAGCACTTTGATGCTAGCCATGTAAATGTCTCCCCTCTTGATGCTGATGGGGGTGAATCTATACTCATCCAGCTGATGAAAGTGGGCAGGGATTTCTTAGGGGAATAATCAGCTTACAAAAGTAGACATCATTGTATGTTTTTAAAAGTTGAACTTGCCTGGTAAAAATTTTAACTAATCTGTAAAACTATATTTTACATCAGGGGTTGTCAAGCTGCAGCCTGCAGGCCAACTCTGTTTGACACCTGTCCTTGTAAATACAGTTTAACTGGGACACGGTCCCAACCCTTTGTCCACACATGGCAGATTTTGCAAGGACAGAGTTGGGTATTTGTGATGGGGGTCATGTCACCACCAAGCCTAAAATATTTAGTGTCTATCCCTTGACAGAAAAAATGCACTGAACCTTGATCAATAACAACCTTTTTCAGAACGACAAATACCATGTGATATCACTTACATGTGGAATCTAAAATATGACACAAATGTATTTATCTATGAGACAGAAGCAGCTTGCAGACATAGAGAACACAATTGTGGTTGACAAGGGGGTGGGTGGGGGATGGACAGGGCGTTTGTGATTAGCAGGTGTAAACTAGTATGTATATGCGCTGTGCTGTGCTCTGTCGCCCAGTCGTGTCTGACTCTATGAGACCCCATGGACTGTAGCCCACCAAGCTCCTCTGTCCATGGGATATGCTCCTCTGTCCAGGCAAGAACACTGGAGTGGCTTGCCATGCCTTTCTCCAGGGGATTGTCCCAATCCAGGGAGCAAACCCAGGTCTCATGCATTGCAGGTGGATTCTTTACCACCTGAGCCACCATAAATGACAAGGCTCCACTGTGTAACACAAGGGATTTGTATACAATATCCTGTGATAAGCCATAATAGAAAGAATATGAAAAAAAGAATATATGTGTACATACAACTAAATCACTTCACTGTACAGCAGAAATTAACGCAGCATTGTAAACCTTCTACACTTCAACAAAATAAATTTTAAAAAATAACCTCTTTCAGAAATACCTCTTTTTTTGCAGAAAAGAATGTACTTCTGCAGTTGTCAATGTGCTATTTCAGTGTTCATAATTATTAATATTAATTTCATATTTTTCACCCAGAAGAGAGCCTCACTATTACTAAAAGTTTCTGAGTCCCAAAAAGTGGGTCCCAAGTTTTGTTTTGTTTTGTTCCTCTTCTTTCTTGAGTTTTGATACTTTGTCAAGTCAAACTCTGTCTCAAATGATTTCCCCATTTCAGCAGGATGCAGAGCGTGACATCCGCCGTGTCCCGGGGAAGCACAGCATACATAATGTATGAATCTTCAGCAAGATCTGAGCCCTTGAATACGCAATTACACTTTGGGCTTAAAATGGAAAGTGCCACGTTTGGAAGCAACTTGAAGTTTCCCAAAATATTTGTTTGCAGTTCTAATTTCAATAATTAACATACGGATTAAATCGTTTTTCTTATCTTCCAGTTCCAGCAGTGAGGTCAACACCTCATAGCTACAGGGGAAGAAAACGCCTTTAGAACTTCTAGAATCAGAGCCAGCAATAAAGTCTCAGCAGCAGCCTGTGTGCAAAGAGGCCTCAGCTGCTGAGCCATGCATGGGCCCGTGCCCTGACGTGGCCTGAGACGTGCTGTTTTCTTTCTTTTTTCTTGAGTGTCCTATTCAGTGGACCTCTGACAGGAGCTAAGGGAGGAGAAGCAGAATGTTCTTTTCATCTCCCGGACCATAAAATGGGCAACTGTATTCCCCCCTTTATTGCTTATCCATCTTTTTTTATTCTTTCTTCCCAAACCCAGCTACCTAAGAGGAAGTTCTGGCCACGTGTGCATAGCCCCCGACTCTCCAACTTGTGGGCTTTCCAGCGGCTCTGTTTGCCCCTTGCTTTCTTCCTGAAGCAAAAGTACATCTACAGACAGAGAATAAAGGGCACTTTTGCTGACAGAACTTCTTTGAGCTTCTGGGCTCCCTTGCAGCAGAAAGGCTCAGTTTCTGCTTTGCAGTTTTCATCTCCTCCCTGTGTTTCCTTACTATTAATATTGACAGGAAGCATCAATGCCACTTCCAGGTGGTCTTGCTACTGAAAAGAATCCCTTCCTCCGACCTCAGATATGAAAGTTGAGGTTTGGTTTTTTCTTGTGTCATAGGCAGGGTTGATGGCTGTGATGTTGGCTATTCTGACATGAAATCACTTCCCAGATCTCTTGACATGAAGCAGAGCTCACCACAGGTGGGGTTGACCATCCCGGAAAGCAGGCGCCACGTGGCATTGACAGTGTGGTCCTGTGACTGGATCAGTGGTCACTGGGACGCCCTTGGCCTTGCCTGGGTGCTAGATGGTCACTATGCCAGGCAGCTGATCAATAATTCAACCCATGAACGCCAGCCGGTTTAATAGAGAACTTAGAACTATGAAATTGGAGGACATGGAAATATATCTACCGATTTTAATTCGATCACAGGCTCCACTGTATAAATAACCCTTCCTCAGAGGCTCCTTCTGGAACATTTGAATCTGTCTCTTTACCTTAACCCTTCTCAGACTTGTGTCTTCTGAGTTTTATTTGGATTTTATACCCTTGGCATGTAAACAAATATTATTTGGGTATAGTTGATTTACAATATTTCTGGTATACAGAAAAGTGATTTAGTTTTACGTGTATAGATATTCTTTTTCAGATTCTTTCTCATTATAGTCCGTTACAAGATACTGAACCTAGTTCCCTGTGCTATACAGAGGTTCTGCTTTGTTTTATATATAGTCGTGTATATCTCTTATTCCCAAGTACCTAATTTATTCCTCCTCCCTTCCCCCTTTTGTAAGCATAAGTTTGTTCTCTATGTCTGTGGGTATATTTCTGTTTGGTAAATAAGTTTTTTTGTATTATTTTATAGATTCCACATATAAGAGATATTATATGATATTTGTCTTTCTCTATCTGACTTCACTTGGGCTTCCCAGGTGTCGCTAGAGGTAAAGAACTCACCTCCCGATGCAGGAGACATAAGAGATGCAGGTTCGATCCCTGGGTTGGGAAGATCCCTTGGAGGAGGGAATGGCAACCCACTCCAGTATTCTTGCCTGGAGAATCCCATGAACAGAGGAGCCTGGTGGGCTACAGTCCATGGGGTCGCAAAGAGTTGGACAGGACTGAAGCGACTTAGCATGCATACTTGCATCTGACTTCACTTAGTACGATAATCTCTAGGCCCACCCGTGTTTCTGCAAATGATATTATTTAATTCTTTTCATGACTGAATCGTATTCCATTGTGTGTGTGCTTATGTCTATCTCACATCTGTTCATGACTGAATCATATTCCATTGCGTGTGTGCTTTATATCTATCTCACATCTGTTCATGACTGAAGCATGTTCCATTGTGTGTGTGCTTATGTCTATCTCACATCTGTTCATGACTGAAGCGTGTTCCATTGTGTGTGTGCTTATGTCTATCTCACATCTGTTCATGACTGAAGCGTGTTCCATTGTGTGTGTGCTTATGTCTATCTCACATCTGTTCATACATCTGTTGTGTGTGTGCTTATGTCTATCTCACATCTGTTCATGACTGAACCGTGTTCCATTGTGTGTGTGCTTTATGTCTATCTCACATCTGTTCATGACTGAAGCGTGTTCCATTGTGTGTGTGCTTATGTCTATCTCACATCTGTTCATGACTGAAGCGTGTTCCATTGTGTGTGTGCTTATGTCTATCTCACATCTGTTCATGACTGAAGCGTGTTCCATTGTGTGTGTACTTATGTCTATCTCACATCTGTTCATGACTGAACCGTGTTCCATTGTGTGTGTGCTTATGTCTATATCACATCTGTTCATGACTGAAGCGTTTTCCATTGTGTGTGTGCTTATGTCTATCTCACATCTGTTCATGACTGAACCGTGTTCCATTGTGTATGTGCTTATGTCTATCTCACATCTGTTCATGACTGACTCATGTTCCATTGTGTGTGTGCTTATGTCAATCTCACATCTGTTCATGACTGAACCGTGTTCCATTGTCTGTGTGCTTTATGTCTGTCTCACATCTGTTCATGACTGAACCGTGTTCCATTGTGTGTGTGCTTACGTCTATCTCACATCTGTTCATGACTGAAGCATGTTCCATTGTGTGTGTGCTTATGTCTATCATCTCACATGTGTTCATGACTGAAGCGTGTTCCATTGTGTGTGTGCTTACGTGTATCTCACATGTGTTCATGACTGAAGCGTGTTCCCCTGTGCGTGTGCTTACGTCTGTCTCACATCTGCACACATTTACCTGCTTATGACCATTTAGGCCGCCTCCATGTTTCTGCGGCTGTAAACAGTCCTGCAGTGAACTCAGGGTCGCATGCATCTTTTACATATATTTTCCCCATGTATATGCCCAGGAGTGGGATTCCTGGATCTTATAGTAACTCTATTTTTAATTACTTAAGGAACCTCTACACCCTTGGTAATTTTTTAAGGTCTCTGAGGTAAACAATCATTTCGATTTAATTTCTAGATTTCTTTTACATTACATTTTGAGGAAATTGCCTTGCTTTTTGCCATGGCTTTTGGCTAAGCTCCTCTGCCCTGGTGTTTTCCACTTACCCCTTTGATCCGTTCCTGTTCTTCTCCCGAGTGCTGCACTGGGCGGCTGACCTCTGGCCTGAATTGCTGGGCTCCCTTGACCTTGGCTTTCCATGGCTTGGCCAGTGGATAACTTCAGCAGGAGACTCAAAGCAGGAGAGGATGGCGGTCAGGGCATGTGGCCCCTGCTCCCTCCTGTTGCGGGCTGTGTGCCCAGGGCCATTCTTTTTCCTCCTAGACTGCAACTCCTGGGGGCACCGCCCGGGGGGGCCTCAGCCCTCCTGACCTGGGGCCTCTGTGCGCCCACTTCCTCCTGGGGCCTCAGGACTATTGATTCTGGGTGCCCCCAATCCGCTGTTGATTTCCTTTCTCCATATGGAGTCTGCACAAAAAACAAGAGAAGAAAAGGAACAACCCCCACCCCACCCCCCGAGAAAAAATGCTACTCTTTGAGTTGAATTCTAGTTTCTGCTGGGACCGGAACCATACAACTTACAGTGTGGTAGGAACTGTAATAGCTGAGAATACAGTGAATACAACATCAAAAAACCCCGACCTTGTGTCGTCAGTCTTTTATAGGGGAAAATGACAATAAAAATATAGAAATAAATAAATCAATGAATAATATGTGAATGGTACTATCAAGTGATATAAAAAAGACCAAAGGGAGAGTTAGCGAAGGCTGAGATCAGGTTATCAGAGTTTTAAATATAGTGAGGGGGGAAGGTCTAGATGGGAAATGGACATGCTATTTATATTTCTGTTTTAGTATTAAGTATTTAGTATTAAGTATTCTTCTTAGGTGGAATCAGGTAGAATGTCCAAAAGGCTTTCTCCCTTGAAATGTATTTTGATTTTATGTCTGTGAGTTTTGTTTTTAAGACCATGTGGTCACTTGGAATCAATGTCTAAATTTCTTTTGAAGCCAGCATTTAAGAACATAGCCTTGCCTTTGCTCAAAATGTGTCGGTGAGTGGGTTGTTCCTCATCTGTCTTCCCAGGGGCACAGGGGCAAGAGAGAAAACAGGTCAGTTTGTTAGAATCTCAGCAAAATGTGATGGTGGCTTGGAGGGGGTGGAAATGGTGGAAGAGAGGAGATGCAGTCAGATCCTGAATTTATTTCAAACTTGAAATGATGAGTTATACACGGTGTGTGAAAAAAATTAGGAAAAAATGCAAAAGTCCGAGACTTTGTGCCTGGGCAGTTGATAGGATGAAACGGATTACATCTAGAGCAGGCTCTGAAGAGGAGAGCTGGAGTTTATGCTTGTGCAGGCTGACTTGGCTATTTCAGTGAGATGCCTAGAGCGTAATTGAGTTTCAAGTTCACAGAAGGGGTGCAGAAAAAAGAGAAAAACTACAGAGTGTCATGTAAAACCAAGGAGCTAGATGGCAGGGGTGTGGAGGCCCATGGAGAAGTAGAGAGGTCCACAGAGATAACCAACAGCTGCACTTCTGTTGTTGAAACGCATTCAATAAAAATGCCTGTGAAGAAACCATCTCTAAGAAAGGCAAACGACCAGGAGAGTCTGGTGTCAGGCAGGCTGAGAACTGCTTCCCATGACTGGCTGCCGCTGGAGAGTTTGTCAAGGAAAAGTTCCCCATGAGGAGCATTTTGTAACATCTACTCTTCCAGGTATACTTGGAGTAGATCAGATCAGATCAGATCAGTCGCTCAGTCGTGTCCGACTCTTTGCAACCCCATGAATCACAGCACGATACTTGGACTAGAAAGACCCTTAAAAGCAGATGAAACACACACACAATCCACATATGTATGTATGTAACGTGGGCTTCCCAGGTGGCTCAGTGGTAAAGAATCTGCCTGCCAGTGCAGGGAATGCAAGAGACGTAGGTTTGATTCCTGAATCAGGAAGATCCCCTGGAGGAGGCAATGGCAACCCACTCCAGTACTCTTGCCTGGGAAATTCCACGGACAGAGGAGTCTGGCGGGCTACAGTCCATGGGGTCGCAGAGAATAGAACACGACTTACTGACTGAGCACACACTCACATATACACATACATACATTAATACGTATGCTGCTGCTGCTGCTAAGTCGCGTAAATTGTGTCTGACTCTGTGCGACCCCATAGACAGCAGCCCACCAGGCTCCCCTGTCCCTGGGACTCTCGAGGCAAGAACACTGGAGCGGGTTGCCATTTCCTTCTCCAATGCAGGAAAGTTAAAAGTGAAAGTGAAGTCGCTCAGTCTTGTCCAACTCTTAGCGACCCCATGGACTGCAGCCCACCAGGCTTCTCCATCCATGGGATTCTCCAGGCAAGAGTACTGGAGTGGGGTGCCACTGCCTTCTCCGATTAATATGTATACATATCCATAAGATATATAAATAAACATAGATGCATATGTGTGCACTTTATATATGTGCATGCATAAAACATATATACACATACAGTGTACATATAAACAGTACATATACTAATATGTATACAATAAACACACACACACACATGCCCTATTCTCACATAATAAATATATTTTATGTATGTTTGTGTGAAGAAAGATTGATTTCATCCAGTCCTGTGTTTGGTACTATATTTTTATTAGCTACCTCTTCTCAAAACCTTTAACAAAATGTAAGTAAACAGAATTAACACAGAGTATATTGGAGCTATCACCACAGCTCATTCACATGATCTAGATCAGTCCTAGCCCTTCAATTATATTGACACTTAACAGAAGTTTACATGCCATCACGTCAAGTCTATTCTGAAAACAAGTCCTGATTCTCTACCACTTGCACAAACGGTAAAGAAAAAGTCCGCGTGATTAGACAGTTTCTGTAAGTAGGAGGCTCCAGTTCTGTACTGGCCTATAACTCATGTGGATGACTTTTCCTGAAATGCGTAGGAAGGAGGGAACTAGAAAAGCTGCTTTCATCGGACTATGATTAATGCAGCGATTGTAGTTTCCTGTAAAAACAGGAGAGAAATGAAATCCAGACTCACAGAGTTGAAATGCTAGAAATGGCAGGGAAAGCCTTAGCTGCACAGCGGGCGGGTGGCATGGGCTCTGGTACCTTATCTTCAGAAGATGTCCCACTTCTGAGGGGCTGTGGCCGTGGGCGTCTTGCCCTGCGCCATGCTGTGATTAATGCCCTGGGGGGTGCAGATGCAATCTCAGCTTGAGCTAGGCGGTGTGCGATGGCCAAGTGCAACTTTTCATCAACTGAAACCTTAAAGGGAGGAAAACAAGTCATTCTGAGCCACTGTAAGGACTAGATTATAAACAAATCCTAGAGTAACGATATGCTAAATTACTTTCCAGGATGGATATGGGAATGGGTTTGGGGAGTGGTAATGTGACTTTTGGCAACAACATTACTCATTTATTAAAAGAGCTAGACTACTCAACACTCCATAATGGCCTGTGCGGGAAAAGAATCTAAGAAGCAAGTGGATGTATTTATGTGTATAACTGAGTCACTTTGCTGCACACCTGAAACGAAACAGCACTGTAAATCAACTCTACTCCAGTAAAAATTAAAAAAAAATCAATGCAAATTGAATAAAAAGATCTAGAAGCCATTGAGAAAGGTTCAGTGAGAACTCTGGTGGATTTTGGACATGACAAAAGTCGTGGTGTCTCCAGTAGTTGCGCTATAGCGGGTTTTCCTCTGAAACAAAATGGTTGTTGCAATGTATCCAACACCACTTCCCGAGCCATCTTCTCCTGTTCCCTGCCTCTCACTCCACTGACAAGGAGTAAATTGCCAAACGACTTGCTAAGGAATGATTTTATGAGGTTACACAATAAACAGTGTTGAAAGTAAAAGTATACAGAAAGCCTGAAAACTCCACGCAGCCTGCCTGAAACGTGTTTACTCTGCCCAGCTTCGCCTGCAGTCCCTGCCGTGGTCTTTAGGGCAGACGAGCCGCACAGAGACAGCCGTCTCTCTTGTTTTGGCCCAGAAATACGGGAGGAGAACAGTCAAATCAGACTGTCAAGGAGGGGGTGCCAGCTGGGAGTGCCAGCCAATCAAGTTTCCTGGCACAGAGTAGGCACCTAATGTTTGTTGATGAAATTATAGGTCTGATCAATGAGTGATCACAGCGTTGAGTTTACTCCTCAGCTCTTTACATTTCTTAGTTTGCCCATTTCACTCCCCTGCTCAATAACATTAATTAATTCACTCTGATACTCGTTCATTCATCCAGTTAGTGGGTCAGTTAGTCTGTCAGTCAACAAATACTCTTTAACTGCCTATTCAATGCTAAGGGTTAGACTAAGTTCTTGGAATAGAAATGGAAAAGCCATAGTCACAATTTAAGGGATTCTTGCTAAATCAAAGAGTCAGAGAAATAAATAGTAATTCTCAACAACAACAACAAAAAGATGCTGAAACAGGTAGAGCAAAAGGCTGAAGAGCAGGGCTGGGTACGTAACTCCAGGACCTAGTGCAAAATGAAAATGCACGTTCTTCTGCTGAAAAATTAAAAATTTCAGGTTGGCTATAGCAGAGTGTTGACCAAGTACTTTCTAGGCAGGAGACACTGTACTGCCCTGAGGTAGCATGCCACAATGCTAGCCCTGGCAAAAGAGGGCTAGTTATCTCTGTGTAGAATATTTCTGGAAGAGTTTTGGAGTGTCATAGGAGCTTTGTTTTAGAGAAGACATGGAGTTTGGTGAGTTTGGGATAAGATATAAATAATTAAAGAAGTGAAACTCTTACATTTCTTTTCAACTGTAAAAAGGCACATATTGTGGCCAGAATATAGTTGGTTCAAAAGCAGATTGAAAACAGAATGGAGAGGCCATGCTTGAACACAGAAAAATAAATAAGAAGCAAGTCATGACTGTCCTTGTGGCCATGCTAAGGCACACAGCTACCTTTCTTCTATTTTTTTATTGAGGGGTGTGTGTGTGTGTGTGTGTGTGTGCACTCAGTCACTCAGAATTGTCCGAGTCTTTGTGCCTGCCAGGACTGTAGCCCTCCAGGCTTCTCTGTCCATGCAATTCTCCAGCAAGAATACTGGAGTGGGTTGCCATTTCCTCCTCCAGGGATCTTCCCAACCCAGGGACTGAAGCCACATCTCTTGTATCCCCTGCACTGGCAACTAGATTCTTTACTGCTGTGCACAGTATTATGACTTTTAATACTGCCTGTAACAACTTTGCCACTGCCAGCGTACATGTATAGAGTACTTTGTCAGCCTAGAATGTTCCTGAATGTTCCTTCCCCGTCAGTAGCCTAATCTGTCAGAGTCACTGTTCTGATTTCCATCACTGTTCTTTTGCTTCGCCTTTCTTAAATTCATATAAATGGGATTATACAATACACGCTCTTCCTTTTGTTTTGAAGCTTTATATTTTAGTGAATGACTTCACACCAATTTTTCAGTTAATCCTCACAGCAATACTGTGAAGAAATTATTTTTGGTCTTCCTTTTAACAGAAGTGGGGATTAACACTCAGAGTTACAAAATAACACTTTAGGTCATGTGGTTAACAAGTATTAAAATCAAGGCTCAAAATCCATTCTTCCAACTCTAGGCTTGAATTCCCTTCATTTTTTCCCACAACTGCTGATCTGGACATTTATAACTAATAAAATAACAGAACAGAACTCAAAAGGAATAGGACTGCACATTTTGAAAAATTACGTTTTAAAACACTTGAAAATTTTAGCATTTTCATCACCAAAGATAATATTAGATTTTGACCATCATCATCCTATAGATATGAAGGTGAAATGACTTACCAAACATGATTTCTAGGCTAATAGAGATGACTACCTTTTTTTCCCCCCAAAATAGTGTTTTTAAAACTCCAAAAAGGAAAGAGATAGTTTTAAAAAAATAGTCAGTCTTGTGGATCATTTTTTTAAACTCTTTTATTTTTTTTTTCACTGAAAAGAACTTAGGAATTTCTTACCCATAATGAGAAAAAAATTCATCTCTGTAAGTAGGTAAGACTATATAACTTTAATGACACCTAGTTTTAACATATTTTCTGTGTTTTAAAAACAGTACTCTGATTATATTTTCTCATTGTGTGTTTAGCTTTATCACAAACCGCTTTAAATTTCTTTGGACGTCTGATTTTTAAAATGCATGCAAAACTTTAGTTGGCCTTAACCACTGGAAAGGAAACTTAGAAATAATTACAAGCAGATTTTGCATTAGTTTGTGGAGGGAACAAATATACAAAATTAAAACTGAATTCAGGGGTTCCACAATATTTCTGAGCATGGAGACTTAATTTATTTTCCTCAAGGGATTATCCTTTTGTATTTTGTGATGACTTTATCAGGGACTTGAGGGGGGGTCACATTTTCTCGTTGGATACAATTTCCTCCAGGTCTTATCATCTTTCAACATCCTAACCCCTGCTCTATTTTCATTAAGGTTTGATTATTTCCCACTGACCTTGATCCCTTGAAATAGTTCCTCAATTTATAACTTCTCATCTTATCCACCATTTGATTCTTAGTCAATTCCTAGTAATTACAGCACCATCCAGTCCTAAATACCTGCGTAGAAATAGAACTTACTGCTCAGCTCAAGACAGTAATTACCACCTAATCACACCCTATTCAGAATCGCAACGTTTCTTGAGAATTCTTCTGAGAAAACAATCCCTTTACAATCAACCATTTAGTATGATAGTCATTTTGTTTCTGACTTTGATGCCCCCAAAGTAAAAGCCGTGTGGAAATCAATAAAGTCACAGGTTTAGAAGTGACAGTTTTCAAAGGAATCCTGTCTATTACGGTCACCTAGGGAGGCTCTTTTACGCATAAGATCTAGGAAGGATGTTGGAAATGTGCTGAGGGAGACTACTATGCAAGTAACCAAACTCGCTGAAATTTCTACCTGCTCTAAATTGTCCTACAGCCAACGTTTCCTTAGACATGCACTGCCAAATGAGGGATATACGGCATGCATGCTAAGGTTTAGGAAACAATCATTCATGTTGGAAAACTGAACAATTTTTTGGTGATTGCAAAAGGTCTCTTAAACAGGAATGCTTACAAAAAGAACTTTGTATTCATTCACTGACTCATTCACCAATTCAAAAAATGTGTTTTGAGCCTCTATCAGGCACAGTTCTAGGTAATGGAGAGAAAAATAAAAGACAAGAGAGGCTTTGATTGTGCTGTCATGAAACATATTAGAAGAGGGAACAGGGCAACAGTAGCAGACAGTGACAGATGGTGGGGAGCGGCACAGAACGGTAAGACAAGGAGTATCTACGGGGGTTGCTTGGGGTCGTGTGAATAACCAGGGGGCAAAGACATATGTCGAAATGAACTTGACCGGTTTCAGAAACAGAAGGGCGTCTGTATCTGGAACCAAGGAATGGAGAAGGGTAGAAGTGCCAGGTCAAAGAGGAGAGAGTGACCACCTTCAGGCCACCTTCCAATTGCAGTGGACACATAGGAGGGTTTTTAAAAAATCATTATCTGTGTCTCTTACGCTGTCTTGCATACAGGGTTATCATTACCATCTTTCTAAATTCCACATATATGTGTTAGTATACTGTATTGGTGTTTTTGTTTCTGGCTTACTTCACTCTGTATAATAGGCTCCACTTTCATCCACCTCATTAGAACTGATTAAAATGTATTCTTTTTAATGGCTGAGTAATACTCCATTGTGGGTGATTTGGGTGAATGGCATTGAAACATGTATAATATCATATATGAAACAAATCACCAGTCCAGGTTCGATGCAGGATACAGGATGCTCGGGGCTGGTGCACTGGGATGACCCAGAGGGATGGTACGGGGAGGGAGGTGGGAGGGGGCTCAGGATGGGGAACACGTGTACACCCGTGGCCGATTCATGTTGATGTATGGCAAAACCAATACAATATTGTAAAGTAATTAGCCTCCAATTAAAATAAATTCATATTTTTAAAAAAATCATCCTTTTTGATTAAATTTATTTATTTTACTTGAAAGATAATTGCTTTACATTATTTTGTTGGCTTCCACGGAACATCCACGTGAGTTAGCCATAGGTGTGCCTGTGTCCCCGCCCACTTGAACCTCCCTCCCGCCTCCTTCCCCATCCCGCCCTTCTAGGCTGTTACAAAGTCGGGGATGAGTTTCCTGAGTCACACAGCAAATCCCATTGGCTATCTGTTTTACATATGGTAATGTATGGTGGGTTTTGAAGGCATAGCAATGGAGAATGCAGTTTAAATCTGATGCTCTCTGCCAAAACTATCACTAACATTTGCTGCTGTCA
This sequence comes from Bison bison bison, assembly GCF_000754665.1. Classification (NCBI taxonomy): domain Eukaryota; kingdom Metazoa; phylum Chordata; class Mammalia; order Artiodactyla; family Bovidae; genus Bison; species Bison bison. The sequence continues at coordinate 9,620,028 of NW_011494808.1, forward strand.
GGATATAGACTACAGGAGGCAAGACGTACTGATGAAATGCTGTTTGAGCGCTGGTCTTTGGCTGGGGAGGCTCCTCCCAGGGGCAGTCATTCTAAAGATACCTGCGGAAAGAACTGTTATGGGGGGGGGGTGCAGTCATTCTAAAGATACCTGCGGCATGAACTGTTACCCAGGAATCAGTTTACAACTCTTCAAGTTTCAGATGTGCTTTTTTCTAGAGTTGGCCTTCCTGAATATGCATGTTCTATTTTGTCACTTCCCCTTTCATAATTTATAAAAGAAAGTTTCACCTCTTACCCATCCAAAATCTCCTGTGATGTCTAGTCCTGGTAAAGCCCTTTGGGACACCAAACTGTGGGGCAAATTAGAAATCCTGATTTTGCAAATAAGTTCATTTATATCATTTTTCTAGATTTCACATATAAGCATTAGTATACAAAATTTGTTTTTCGCTTTCTGACTTCCTTCAGACTTTAAGAAAAGGGCTTCCCAGATAGCACTAGCAGTAAAGAACTTGCCTCCCACAGAGACACAAGACATGCAGGTTTGATCCCTGGGTTGCGAAGATCCCCTGCAGGAGAGCATGGCAACCCACTCCAGTATTCTTACATGGAGAGTCCCGTGGACAGAGCAGCCTGGTGGGCTACACAGTCCACGGGGTCGCAAATGAAGCGACTTCGCACACAGCATGCACGGACATCATTTTACCAACAAAGGTTGTGGCTTTTCCAATAGTCCTGTATGAATGTGAGCTGCACCATAACGCAGGCTGAGTGCTGGAGAACTAACTGATGCTTCTGAATCGTGGTGCTTGAGAAGACTCTTGAGAGTCCCTTGGACTGCAAGGAGATCAACAGTCAATCCTAAAAGAAGTCAATCCTGAATATTCATTGGAAGGACTGATGCTGAAACTCCAGTCCTTTGGCCACCTGATGTGAAGAGCTGACTCACTGGAAAAGACCCTGATGCTGGGAAAGATTGAGAGCAAGAGAAGGGGGCAACAGAGGATGAGATGGTTGGATGGCACCACCGACTCAATGGACATGAGTTTGAGCAAACTCTTGGAGACGGTGAAGGACAGGGAGACCTAGTGTGCTGCATTCCATGGGGTCACAAAGATTTGGGCATGGCTTAGTGAGTGAACAACAACAACAAACATAAAATAGATAACTGATGAGAACCTCTGATGTAGCACGGAGAGCTTTACTCAGTGTTCTATGGTGACCCAAATGGGAAAGAGAGGAGATATACGTATGCGTATAGCCGACTCACTTTGTTGTACAGCAGGAACTAACACAACATTGTACAGCAAATGTGCTCCAAAAAATTCTATTTTAAAAAAGAAATATTGATTTTAGTACTTAAAAAGTGAATGATCTAGTCATGAAACCCGTTTGCAAATCAGGTGATTTCCAATTCTTCACTTTAGCAAGACTGTTGAAAGTATTTTTGACAGATCACCATGTGTCTGCTGACATAACAAAAAACTCCAGGATGTCAGTACTATTGCTGTTACAAAACCCCCATTGTTTGTCTACTTATGCACATGAACAGAATACTAAGCTCTAACACATTAAAATAAACATAGAAACACATTAAAATGTAGAAAGAAAATTGATGATGAACCTTATAAGTATTGTAATTAATAAGTAATATAATATTATATTAAGTATTATATTATACTTAAACTTTCTAAAATTTGTTATATTTTGTTCTTTCCACCATCTATTAACAATAATCACAAGAGAGTCTTAACATATATGGAGTTTTATATCCTAAGACTGTCTTTGTTGCTTTTTATGTTGCTTACTTACATGATCCATTGGAGGAGGGAATGGCAAACCACTTCAGTATTCTTGCCTTGGGAGCCCCATGAACAGTATAAGACAAAAATATTTGACACTGAAAGATGAACTCCCAGGTCGTTAGGTGCTCAGTATGCTTACTGGAAATGAATGGAGAAATAGCTCCAGAAGGAATGAAGAGGCTGGGCCAAAGTGGAGACAGCACTCAGTTGTATATGTCTGGTGGTGAAAGTAAAGTCTGATTCTGTAAAGAACAATATTGCATAGGAACCTGGAATGTTAGGTCCATGAATCAAGACAAATTGGAAGTGGTCAAATAGGAGATGGCAAGAGTGAGCATCTAAATCACTGGAATCTGAGAACTGAAATGGACGGGAACGGGTGCATTTAACTCAGATGACCATTGTATCTACTCCTGTGGACAGGCATCCCTCAGAAGAAATGGAGTAGCCGTCGTGCTCAACAAGCACTAATGGCAAAGAAGCTGAAGAGGTCTATGAAGACCTACAAGACCTTCTAGAACTAACACCAAGAACACGATGTCCTTTTCATCATAGGGGGCTGGAATGCAAAAGTAGGAAGTCATGAGATACCTGGAGTAGCAGACAAGTTTGGCCGTGGAGTACAGAATGAAGCAGGGCGAAGGCTAATAGAATTTTGCCAAGAGAATCCACTGGTCACAGCAAACACACTTTTCCAAAAGCGTAAGAGACAATTCTGCACGTGGACATCACCAAGTGGTCAGCACCAAAATCACGATTCTATTCTTTCAGCCGAAGATGGAGAAGCTCTATACAGTCAGCAAAAACAAGACTGGGAGCTGACTGTGGCTCAGACCGTAAACTCCTCATTGCGAAAATCAGACTTTAATTGAAGAAAGTACAGTAAACCACTAGACCATTCAGGTATGGCCTAAATTAAATCCCTTAAGATTATACAGTGGAAGTGACAAATAGATTCAAGGGATTAGATCTGATAGACAGAGTGACAAGAACTATGGATGGAGGTTCATAACATTGTACATGAGGGAATGATCAAGACCATCCCCAAGAAAAAGAAATGCAAAAAAGGTAAAATGGTTGTCTGAGGAGGCCTTACAAATAGCTGAGAAAAGAAGAGAAGTGAAAGGCAAAGGAGAAAAGGAAAGATATATCCATCTGAATGCAGAGTTCCAAAGAATAACAAGGAGAAATAAGAGAGCCTTCCTCAGTGACCATTATGAAGAAATAGAGGAAAACAACAGAATGGGAAAGACTAGACATCTCTTCAAGAAGATTAGAGATACCGAGGGAACATTTCATGCAAAGATGGGCACAATAAAGGACAGAAATGGTATGGACCTAACAGAAGCAGAAGATATTAAGAAGTGGCAAGGATACACAGAAGAACTATGCAAAAAAAGATCTTAATCACCTGGATAAGCACTATGGCGTGAACCCTCACCTAGAGCCAGACGTCCTGAGTGTGGGCCTGGAGTCAAGTGGGCCTTAGCAGTCACCACTACAAACAAACCTGGCGGAGGGGATGGAGTTCCAGCTGAGCTATTTTAAATCCTAAAAGATGGTGTTGTTAAAGTGCCGCACTCAGTACACTAGCAACTTTAGACAACTCAGCAGTAGCCGCAGGAAGGGTAAAGGTCAGTTTTCATTCCAATCCCAAAGAAGAAGAAAGCTATGACTAATCCAGACTGCATTTAAAAAGCAGAGATATTACTTTGCTGACAAAGGTCAGTATAGTCAAAGTTATGATTTTTCCATGTGTGTATGTGAGATGGACCCTAAAAAAGGCTGAGCACCAAAGAATTGATGCATTTGAACTGTGGTGTTGGAGAAGACTCTTGAGAGTCCCTTGGGCTGCAAGGAGATCAAACTACTACATCCTAAAGGAAACCAACCCTGAACAAATATTCATTAGAAGCACCGATGGTGAATCTGAAGCTCCAATACTTTGGCCACCTGATGCAAAGACCCGACTCATCATAAAAGGCCCTGATGCTGGGAAAGATTGACGGCAGGAGGAGAGGCGACAGAGGATGAGATGGTTGGATGGCATCACCGACTCGATGATCATGAGTTTGAGCAAGCTCAGGGAGATGGTGAACGACAAGGAAGCCTAGTGTGCTGCAGTCCATGGGGTCACAAAGAGTCAGACGTGACTGAGCGACTGAACAGCAGCAATGATGCTCACTATTGCTTCAGGTGAATGTAGCACAAGTTGTTTATCCATTAGCCATTTAAGGATACTTGGAAGGTTTCTAGTTTTCAGTATTTTAGATAAAGTTTTTATGTCTGTTTTTGTGGAAATAGGTTTTCATTCCTCTTGTGTTAAATACTTAAGACTGGAATTGCTGTGTCATATGTTAAATGTATATTTAACTGTAAAAGAAGCTGCCAAACCAAAGTGGTTGTACAGTTCACATTCGTACCAGCAAAGTGTTACAATTCTGACTGATTTGCATCCAGTTATATTATTAATAGATGTTTTTACAGAACTTTAAATTTTAGCCATTCTAGTAGAATGATGCTGGGGTCTCATTCCAGTTTTAATTTGCATTTTCATGATTCTTAATTATATTGATATCTCTTCCTGGAGCTATCTGTAGACTTTTATTTGTATGTTTTAAACTATTTTGCCATTTTTTGAAATGGATTGTTTTCATTTTACTATTGAATGTGTTTCTTTATAAATTTTGGATAAAATATTATTGTTAGGTTTATGCATTTGAACTATTTCCTTTCAGTCTGTGGCATGCTTTTCATTTTCTTAAGGAGAAACCAGACAATTTTAAAATTAAATAAAACCCATTTATTTTTTATTATTTTATGATTAATGCGTTTTGTGACCTAAGGAATCTTCACCTCACCAAAAGACACAAAATTATCTCCACTGTTTTCGTCTAGAAATTTTGTGAAAAATGTTTTTCATGCATAGGTCTTTGATATATTTAAGTTTAAGTTTGTGTATGTTGCAAAGAGTCAGACACGACTGAAGGGATATAGTGCACACACACACACACACACACACACACACACACAGTGCGAAGCAAGCATCAGGCGCGTTTGCCCCGCATCGCTTCCCATTGAACAGCACTGACGCATTGAGATTTATTGACTGTTTATGTGTTGGTCTGTTTCTGCCGTCTCTACTTCATTCTATTAACCTTTATATCTTCATTTTTGGTCCAAATGCCACATTTTCTTCATCAATGTAGCTTTATAATATGTGTAAGTCCCTCGCATTTGTTCTGATTTGTCAAAAAATTTCCACTAATCTATGTTTATACATTTCTACGTTATGTTTAGAAACAGATGGTCAATTTCTACAAGGAAGCATGCATAGATTTTGAATGAGGTAGTTTTGACTATGTAGATCCCTTTGAAGAGAATTTTATTTAACAATACTGAGTCTTCTAATCCATGAACATGATATATCTTCCTACTTATTTTGGTTTCTTTAGTATTTATGAGCAGTACTTTGTTATTCTCTCAACATGTAGATTTATTAAGTTTATCCCTTTGGATTTTTAAGCTTTTTTATACCTTAAAATGATATTTTAAAATATAATTGTTGATCATATATATAAATACAGCTCTTCTTACATTGATCTTACCTCCTATAATATTGCTACAATGTCTGTTTCTTGTGTTTTGTGTATACTTGAAAAGAACATATATTCTGCACTTGTTGTTAGGGTTCTACAAATGTCTTTAAGGGAAGTTGAGTCATTTAATTGTAATGTTTATCGTGAATATTCATATTTGTCTCTGATAGTATACTTATCAAAATACTTTATCTGAAAGTAATATAGTCACCTCAGCTTTCATGTTTAGTACTTTTATGATACACCTTTTCCATCATATGTCTTTTATTTTCTTCAGTCTTTACATGTAAAGTGCTTCTTTTTAAATACTATTACAGTGTCTGCAGTTTATGTGGCATATTTAGACAATTTGCATTTAATCTAAGATCTGAGTTTCAGTCTTCCACCTAGCTATCGGTTTTCTCTTTGTTTCATTCACTCTTTTTTCCTTTTATACTGTCTTTATTTTTACATTTTTTGGAGTGAGTATTTTTCAGTGTTCCACTTATATCCTTTAAATTGGCTTAAAGGCTAAACTTCTATGTTTAATTTTGTGAGTTTCAGTCTAGGGTTTACATTTTTCACTTTTAAATTGTTACAACCTAGCTTCAAATCCCATACTATCTTCTATGTAGAGAAAAAACTTTTTAACTGTACATTTTTATTTTTATCCATCCTACTGTTTATTCAGATATTTTATTTTTATATTTGATGTAAACCTCACAAATGTCTCTAAAGAAATGTAGGAATGAGAGAAACATATTTTTCTTCATGTATACTATTTATTATACTATTCATTACTTTAGATTGATCCAAATTTCCATTTCGCATAATAGTCCTGCAGGCTGAAAAGCATTATATAACATTTCTCTTACTGCAGCTCTGTTGGGGACAAAACATCCCAGCTTTTGTTTCTCTGAAGTATTTTTTTTCTTTATTTTTTAAGAGTAATGTTTCCGGCAGTAACATTTTAAATTTGCAGGTTTGTTTTTTCCTTCAGTTACGTTGCTTTTGTCATCTTGTTGTCATGTGGCTTGCACCTGATACGATGAGAAACTTGGTGATATTGCCTGTTTCTTTATATTTAATGTACTTTTCATAATTGCTTAGCATTCTTTTAATTATTTTCAGCAATTTTCTTATAATGAACTTTAGTGTTCTCTTTGGTTTATTTACTTTTCTGCTTTATTTACTTTTCTGCCGGTCCTTTGAGCTTCTTGGATATGTGGGTTGGTGTTTCTCATCAAATATGAAACATCTTTGATCCACTCTTTTCTTAAATTACGGCTCTTTTTTCTGTTCTAAGATTCCAGTTACATGTGTTTTGGGCGTTTTGATATTATCCCACAAGTTGCTGAGTAGTTTTTTAAATTATTTCAACTTTTTTCACCTCTCTCTTCTTCTGTTCAAATAGCTCATAAGGCCCGCCCATCAGCTCCACAAATACTTCCTCCAGTGGTTGCTAACTGACTCCCAGGCCCAGCCGGGACCTTCTCATTCCAGACATTGTACTTTTCCTTACACCGCTTTCATTTGTTTCAGTTTTTACAGTTTCGGTTTATCTTTCCTTTTGTTCACATTTTCATTTACATCTTTCAACATGGTAATAAGAAAAACTGTTTTTAAATCCTTACCCTCTTTTTTATTTCTTATTTCTGTTGATTAATTATATATTGTTTTTTTCTGCTTCTTTACATGTTAATTATTTTTGACTGGATCTTAGATATTTGAATGATACACTGTTGCTTATGCATTTTGTTGTTTTCCTCTAAAGAGTGCTACATTTTATTCTGGTGAGGAATCCGTTTAGTTTTGTGTCAGTGTTCTCTTCTTTAGCATGTCTAAATCTTTTTTTTTTTTTGGACAGTTAAAGAATAGCTTTTATTGTAGGGCTTTTTTATTTATTTTATTTATATATTTTTATTTATTTGTTTATTTGTTTATTTTAATTTATTCTTCCTTTTAAATAATGGCCTTTCTGGAATCTCAACTGAATATCTCAAGTGTTCCGGAACACTTGGCTGGTAAGAACTTTTAATTTTTCCAGTAAACATTGAAATGAAATTTAGTTTTCTAAATGTTAGCTTCTTGAAACTTGCATCTCCTAGTTGCCATTTGCCTTGTTTTGTGAATTTTTACTCTAATTCTATCTTTCTTTCTGTACAGTATTAGAAAATTATTCTTTTAAAGTAATCTCTCAATTCTCCAGGCTCTTTATAAAAGAGTCTGGAGTAAGTTACTCTATCATGTGCAGAATCTTGATACTGTTAATATCATACTTTTATGTTTATCATCCACTGAACCTTTGAAGGAAAGATAAATAGCTTTTATAGCTTTTAAAACATATAATATTTTATCAAGTCATTGTTGATGAGCACTCACCATCCTTTGCAACTGTTTAAATTCCAAATAAAAAATTTTAGATCTTCACTTAATATTATGCAAAGAGAACAATCCAATTTCTCAAATGTCTGAGGCAGCATGTAAGCAGTATGTTAGAACACATCTACATTAAGAGAAATCAGAGAGTCCAGGAGAAATGGTGGTGTGTAGGGTGATGCTAGTGGTGGAATGCAAAGGGGTGTATTTAGCATATAGTGTAGAAATATAACTTCCATTTAGAGCATAACTGGAAGAAAATAATCAGGAAAACTATTCTTTCATTATCTTAAAGTCCATTTTAGGATCTGTGCTGTATATTCTGTCCTTTAAAAAAAACAGATTGTGGTATTGGAGAAAGAGCAGTTTGAGTATTTAAATTTCATATTCTCCTGTGTTTAAAAAGAAACATAAAAGCAAGCTATTAGCAATTCATAAATATTTAAATATATAATTCATAAAACATAAAATAATACTTAAGTATTGGCTCACTCTTTAGCATTATTTTACACTTCTCTCTCTTACCATACAAGGAGTTGCACTATTTTATTGAATATGTAAGATGCATACAGTCAGACATCCTGAAAATAAATTACTTTGATGATGTTTTTAAGAGATATAGTGTGTAAAAATAGTAAACTACCTTGAACAAAAAAATGCAGATGCACCAGATACACGCATGGGTATAATCCCAAATGCCAGCGACGCAGGCGACAACCGATGTCACGCTGTTGCCTCAAACAACGGAGTGTGAGTCTGTTACAGAATGCAGACACGACGAGGGCGATTATGGAGAAGGATTTTTTCACTGTTAATAAAATCTTAAGTATGTTAAATGAGTTTATAATGAAAAGTTTGATGGGAGATAATGTTTATGTCTCTGAAATAATGTTGTATGTTCTAAAATAGAAAACCATGATCTCTATTCACCAAGAATATATGATGTCTGTTGGCATTTCTAGAGTCCCTTTCAGGCCAGAGAAAATGATCATAAGTTTCATAAATGCTATATGATTAGTTATGTTCTGTTTCCTGATGGAAAAGAGAATCTACATCATGATAAAGAGAGCTTGACATGTCTGGGCTAACCACCCAGTTTCCAAGGTTTCTAATTCATTTAGTGATTAAGTGTGTGTCACTTTGGAACATTTCTATCCAGCTACTCTGCAGCTTGATTAAAATACAATACACTAGGTACCCAGATGCTTAAATTAAGATAGCAACATCCTATGAGTATTTTAAATGCTAATCCCCATTGATAAGTCCATAGAAATCCACTTTAGCAGGACTTCAATTCTTTAAAAAAACATCATTTTTTTCCCCATGAGATTTATGGACACTGTCTAGAATTCAAGAAAGAAAAAGTATTTAAAATAGTACTTTAAAAACTATTTAATAACTAGGTTTTTTTAAATTAGTTCATTTTATAAAGTTTCTTAGTATGGTGTTTGTTGAGAAGCACAATAAAATAAGTTATGCTTGTGAAAAAAAAAACTATTTGAAAGGCCCTTTCATCTTTTAAATGTCAAATAATTATTTTCAATTTTATTTTCATGTGACATCAGATTACAGAGAAAAGTAGCCAGAAAGAAAACAAAGCCTTTTTCAATTTATATTTGTTTGTTGTTCAGTGAAATTAATCTGGGTTAGAGTCACCCGTAACTGTGATAATCTGTCCACGTCTCTCATACTCACTTTGGTGGCAGGGGACGTGAAAGCCGGGCTATAAGTAGCTCTCGGAGGGCATAATCAAATGGGCCTCTGGTTCAAGACTGCTACTTCACACCTGGCAGGCATGTCCCCCTAGAATCCAAGCACAGTGGCTGAGCAACGTGGTTTTGCTTTTGCTGCAGGATTTTACTAGCTGTGCACAAATGTATGGAAACAGTAGAAGGGAGAGAGAAGTCATGGGAAAATTGTTTATTACGTAGGATCACAAGATGAATCAAACCGTCTAGCAACTTCCAAGGAGAAGGCAATGGCACCCCACTCCAGTACTCTTGCCTTGAAAATCCCATGGACGGAGGAGCCTGGAAGGCTGCAGTCCCTGGGGTCGCTGAGGGTCAGACACGACTGAGCGACTTCACTTTCACTTTTCACTTCCATGCATTAGAGAAGGAAATGGCAACCCACTCCAGAGTTCTTGCCTGGAGAATCCCAGGGAGGGGGAGCCTGGTGGGCTGCCATCCATGGGGTCGCACAGAGTCGGACATGACTGAAGCGACTTAGCAGCAGCAGCAGCAACTTTCAAGAATCAGATTCAACCTTTAGGAGGATTTCCCCAAATTTCACCAGCCAGTGTTCCTTTACTTCACCCTTCCCACTATTGATATGAACCGATATTTTTAAAAAGATATCCTTCGCTTTTTCATTTTTTTAGTTTTGATGAAGTTCAGTGTATTCACTTTTTCTATACTTGGTGCTTTCTATAGTCTATTTAAAAATCTTTGCTTTTTTAGGTCACTTTTGAATATTAGAGAAGTTTTATAATTTTGTCTCTCACATTTAAACCTATAATCCTTTGTCAGTCTTTGTGTATGGTGTGATGTAAGGATCAAGTTTCATTTATCTAACTTTTTTTGCATATTGATATCCAGATATCACAGCACTGTTAGTTGAAATGAGTATCTTGTCCTTTGAGTTGTCACGGCACCCTGACAAAAATCACTTGGTCCTGCATGTATGGCTGTTTTTGGACTGTTTATAGCGTTCCGTTCATCCATTTGTCCGTTTCAGCCGAGTATCACATTGTCTTGATTACTATAACTTTAACTGTAAAGTTATAATCCATGAAAACATGAAATATGAGTCCTGCAATATTGTTCTTTTTTACCAGCTGTATTGCCCGTTCTAGGTCCCTTGTACTTACATATGCTATATATTTTCAACTTATACATTATATGCTAATATGTATACATATATTTTATATGTCTATAAAAGGCCTCCTGGGATATTAATTTGAGCTGCTTTGAGTCTATAGGTCATTGTGAAGAGAATTGACATCTTAACTATTTTGTCTTAGATCCCTAGGCAAGCATCAGTTCAGTTCAGTTCAGTTTAGTCACTCAGTCGTGTCTGACTCTTTGTGACCCCATGGACCACAGCACGCCAGGCCTCCCTGTCCATCACCAACTCCTGGAGTTTATTCAAACTCATGTCCATCAAGTCGGTGATGCCATCCAACCATCTCATCCTCTGTCGTCCCCTTCTCCTCCTGCCCTCAATCTTTCCCAGCATCAGGGGTCTTTTCAAATAAGTCAGTTCTTCGCATCAGGTGGCCAAAGTATTGGAGTTTCAGCTTCAACATCAGTCCTTGCAAAGATTACTCAGGACTGACCTCCTTTAGGATGGACTGGTTGGATCTCCTTGCAGTCCAAGGGACTCTCAAGAGTCTTCTCCAAACCACGGTTCAGAAGCATCGATTGATAGGCAAGCATATTCTTTATTAATGTGTCTTAAGAATATTCTCTCAGCAATATTTTGTAGCTTTCAGTGTATGGATATTGTATGTAAATATACATTTTGTTAATTTTATATGTAAATTATTTTAAATTTTATAACATAGCACATGATGGGTGTATGCATTATGACCAATTTATTTGTTCATTTCTTATACAGAAATATAATTGATTGTTATATATTGAGAAAAACCCTACAGTTTTGCTAAATTCTCTTTTAGTTCCAGTAGTTTAGTTTAAAAAATTCTTCAGTATTTTCATCATAGGTGATCAATTTATCTTAGAATAAAAACAGTTTTACTTATTTCCTTCCAAACCATATGGTATGAAAGATGCCATTTATATCTTTATAAGAAAAAGACAAACAACACACTCAGAAAATGAGGAAAGTATTTGAGCAGAAACTTTAGCAGATATATGGATAGCAAATAATTACATAAAAATGTTCAACATTATTAATCATTTGATATAAAAAATTAGAATCAAATTCCATTATCCATACTCTAGAATTATTAAAATTAAGAAAATGATAATACAAGGCATTGGTAAATATGTAAAGTGACCAGAAGTCTCATATATTGCTTCTGGAATTGTCAAATTGTATAGTCACTTCATTTTATTAGTTTCTACTAAATTTAAACATAAACTTACTATATGGTACAACAATATCACTTTGCCATTTAAGATAAATGAATACATGTATCTATGCAAAATTTTGCATATATAAACATTCATGAGGGCTTTGTTCAGAATAATATTAATGGAAACAATGCAAGTAGTTAAAGGATAAACAAGTTTGATATATTCTCTCAATGGACTAGTACTCAGTCCTAAAAAGTATAAATAATGGCTATTTGCAACAATATGAGTGAATATCAAAAGCGTTATGCTGAATGAAAGAAGTCAGAAACAATAAAAGTACATCCTGTATTATTCCATCCATAACAAAATTATAGAGAGAAATGAATAGCAAAATTGGAGTTATAGAAAACAAATCATTTGCCTGTATTTGCTTTAGTTGTTTGGCTATTGGTGTTACATCCATGAAATCTTTGTCAAGACCAGCACCATGAAGGATTTTGCCTATGATTTGTTTTCTAAGTATTTTATAGTTTCAAGTCTTATGTCTTAGTCTTTAATCTATTTTTGAGTTGATTTTTGTGTATGATGCTAAGATAAGGGCCCAGTTTCATTATTTTGAGACTGGATTTACAGTTTTCCCAAAGCCATCCACTGAAGGATTATCTTTCCTAGTTGTGTGTACTTGACATCCTTGTTGAAGAGCAGTTGACTGTGTTTCACAGATTTATTTCTGGACTCTACTTTGTTCCATTTGACTATACATATGTATTTCATTTAACTTCTGGTGGCTTAGATGTTAAAGAATCTGCCTGCAATGTGGAAGACCCAGGTTCAGCCCCTGGGTTGGGAAGATTCCCTGGAGAAGGGAATGGCAACACATTCCAGTATTCTTGCCTGGAGAATTCCATAGTCAGAGGAGCCTGGTGGGATATAGTCCATCGGGTTGCAAAGAGTTGGATATGATTGAGTGATTAACACACACACACACACAAGACACACACAAATATAAATACCCCATTCATATATGTATATATGTATCTCTCAATGGATATATATCTATATATCTTTGTGCCGTTATCATAACGTTTAGATTACTGTAGTTCTGTAATAGGTTTTGAAGTCATAAAGTACCAGGTCTTTATCTCTGTTCTCTCTCAAGATTTTTTTTTTTTCACTATTCAGGGTTTTTCATGAGTCCATAGGAATTTTAGGATTGTTTTTTCCTAACCCTGTATAAAATGCCAATGACATTTTTGATAAAAATTGAATTCAATCTGTGGATACCTTTGAGTAGTGTGGACAGTTTAACAGTATTCAGTACATTGTTTTCTGGTCCATGAACACAGCACGTATTTCCATTTTCTTGCATCTTAATTCCTTTCATCAGCGTTTTTAATTTTTCAATGCACAAGTTTTAACTTTAGTTAAATTTATTTCTAAGTATCTTATTTTTTGTATGCTACTGTATATGAAATTTTCTGAATTTCATTTTCAGTTTGATTTTAGTGTATTGAACATGAATGATTTTTGTATGTTGATTTGTATCCTGCAATTGTACTGAATTTTTTATTATTCTAACAGAGATTTTGGAAGTGTGTCTGTGATGATGGAATCCTTATGGTTTTCTCTTTATAAGAGCATGCTATATGCAAAAAGTAACCATTTTCTTTCTTTCTTTCTTTGCCTAATTGCTCTGGCCAGGACTTCTAGCGTCCTGCTGAAAAGAAGTACCAACAGTGAACATCCTTGCACTGTCCCTCACCTCAGAGGAAACTTTTTAGTTTTTGACTATTGAGTATGGTATCAGCTTTTTATATATGACCCATATTATATTGAAGTAGTTTCCCTTTATTCCTAATTTGTTATGAGATTTTAACATAAAAGTATATTGAATTATAGCCAGCGATTTTTTCTGCACCTACTGAGATGATCACGCGGCTTTCTCTTCTCTATTTATTTTTTCTCTGACCCTCATTATTTTCTACCAAATGCTCTAAAAATGCCACTTCTGTATATTTATCCAAAAAGTTGGTAATTAGGATCTCAAAGAGGAATCAGCACTCCCATGCTCACCGAGCACCATTCACAATAGCCAAGGTGGGTAAGCAATCTCAATGCCTGTCAGGGGAGGGTAGACAAAGAAAATGTGGTACATGCAATACAATGTAATTTAGCCTCAAGAAGAAAGAAACCTTGCAATATGGAAAGTGTGAATGGACCTTTAAGACACTATTCTAAATGAAATGCACCAGTCAGGCTGCAAGATTCCACACGCGTGAGATAGCCAAAATAGTCAAACTCACGGGAGCAGAGAATATAATAGTTGCCAGGGGCTGCACAGAGAGGAAATGCAGAGTTAATAATCAATAGGCATGATGTTTTAGTGATGCAAGATGAATGAATTGTGGAGATCTGCCTTTATTATTCTAACAGAGGTTTTGTTTGATTTTGCATTAATTCTCTACAATGAATAAACTGTAGAGATCTGTATAGTGCTGTGCTTCAGTTTGTATTATACACGTAAAACCTAATAGGAGAAAGCACCTCATGTTAAGTGTTCCTATCAAAATAAAATGAAAAGAAAGAAAAGGAAAATAATCAGTGGGTCTCAAGGTCAAGGGTAGGGAAAAAAATTGACTGCAAAGGAGAAATAGGCAACTTACTGGGGATGATACAAATGTTCTGTATCGTGACTGGAGTGGTGCTTAAAAGACTTCATGCACCACACAAAATTCATCACTTACACACTTAACATGAGTGTGGATTTACGATTTGTAAATAATACTTCAATAAGATTGACACACATACTCAAATGAGGGGGAAAACTGCAAAAGCATTATTATATTCAACAAATAATGTTCATTGTGTAACAATTTAATGCTTTTATTTCTAGTTATCTGCAATATATGAAGGGCTTAAGAATGATGCTAATTGTTATAAAACAATTGAATTATTAAAATATTTTGCTATTATTCCTGTCAGAAGCAAGAAATATGCCATCTTTTACTTGATTCAGCATTACTGATGGATACCTTTATAATTTAATTGTTTTTTGGAATTATGATTATGTCATATATTCCTTCTTACCTGATTCTCAATCCTCTCAAAGCTAAAGAACCCATCAGCAAGTGTTTTGAATATAAATAATGGAATGCCTCCAAACAACTCAGAAAAACCTTCTCATGTACAGTGTTATTATAATTCCAGGGTCTCTGGGAAATGAATCATAAAAGTATTAACTCCTCCATATTTCCACCAGTGAAAACAACTTTAGCAGCAACTGGGTTTCCAGAGGCTAAATTTTTGGCAGCCAATGTGAGATTAGAATTTACAATGAGCTTCATCTGAAAAGTTGAGGTTGGAGCCTGTAACAGGAAGGAATCTGGGCTTGAGAAAACTTGGATTTTTGCTTTTGCTCTTTGTTCAACTTGTCATATGATCTTCAAGCCATAAATCCACAATGTTGTGAAAACCAAGTACAGCAGTAATAAGCCATCAGTATTACGGGTTTCTGCCAGGACAGCCACTCTCTTAAATGCGCAGGGTCCTTTCAGCCCCTACTTTGTGTCTGGCTTTTGGATGTGATTAGGGTACCATTAATTAGGGTACCACTAATTAGGGTACTACTTCCTGGAGCACGGAAGAATTGATGCTTTTGAACTGTGGTGTTGGAAAAGACTCTTGAGAGTCTCTTGGACTGCAAAGAGATCCAACCAGTCCATTCTAAAGGAAATCAGTCCTGAATATTCATTGGTAGGACTGATGCTGAAGCTGAAGCTCCAATATTTGGTCACCTGTTGCCAAGAACTGACTCATTGGAAATGACCCTGATGTTGGGAAAGATTGAGGGCAGGAGGAGAAGGGGACGACAGAGGATGAGATGGGTGGATGGTATCACCAATGTGATGGACATGAGTTTGAGCAAGCTCCAGGAGTTGGTGATGGACAGGGAAGCCTGGTGTGCTGCAGTCCATGGGGTCGCAAAGAGTCAGACACAACTGAGCAACCGAACTGATACTGAGGGTGCTGCCTGGGGCTTCCCAGGTGGTGCTAGTGGTAAAGAACCTTCCTGCCAAAGCAGGAGATGTAAGAGACACACATTTGATCCCCAGGTCGGGAAGATCCTGTAGAGAAGGAAGTGGCAACCCACTCCAGTATTCTTGCCTGGAGAATCCCATGGACAGAGGAGCTTGGCTGGCTCCTGCCATCGCGTCGCAGAGTTGGACATGCACTCCAAGTGCCACTTAGCATGCGCTCCGAGTGCCTTTCCCATTCTCACTGTCCCAACCTGAGGTGTGTGTCGGGGATGGGTAAGGCGAGGGGGCCAGACCCAGGGAGCAGAGAAATCTCACTCTCCATTCTCCAAGACCTCTCCCACATCACCACGGTACTCTGCTGCTTCCTGAGCTTCCAGAAATATGCCCTAAATTTCTCAATGATTTCCTGCAAGGAAAAGGCTGCTTTATCTCTTCTCCATGGCAGAAAGTCCCAAAGCAGTACATTGCTAACCCATGCCACCTTCTAGAATTCAAAGACAAGAGAAAAACAAACAAACAGGATACACAGTTCAGTATCAGTCGCTTTCTTTCTATACTGATTGATAGGAAAGCACTGTTTAAATCTAGAAAACCCTACCCCAACATTGTGTGTATGTGTGTTAGTTGCTTAGTCATGTCTGACTCTTTGCGACCCCATGGACTGCAGCCCACCAGGCTCCTCTGTCCATGGAGTTCTCCAGTCAAGAATATGGAGTGGGTAGCCATTTCCTTCTCCAAGGGATCTTCCTGACACGGGGATCAAACCTGGGACTCCTGCATTGCTGATAGATTCTTCACAGTCTGAGCCACCCTGGAAGCTCAATCCCAACATTGAGATACTTGTGAATAATTTGGGTAATTCCTCTTCCAGGATTGGGAAGAAATGTCAGTAAAAAGCTGTAAGATGTATTAGTTAGATGTAAGCCTCCAAAACTGAGCATTGCTTCTCAGTTTTTCCACATTCTACACCCCACGACTCTGGGCTTCAGTTTCCTTTAGCTATACAGTTATAATCAGGACGCCATTCACGAACAAAGTTAATATGAAGTTTTCCTCCCAACTCCCATTGTTATTGCTGATCAGTTGCTAAGTCCTGTCTCACGCTTTGTGGCCCCATGGACTCTAGCACGCCAGGCTTCCCTGTCCTTCACCATCTTCTGGAGTTTGCTCAAACTCATGTCCATTGAGTCAGTGATGCCATCCAACCATCTCATCCTCTGTCGTCCCCTTCTCCTCCTGCCTTCAATCTTTCCCAGCATTAGGGTCTTTTCTATTAGGTCAGATCTTCCCATCAGGTGGCCAAAGTATTGGAGCTTCAGCTTCAGCATCAGTCCTTCCAATAAACACCCAGGACTGATCTCCTTTAGGATGGACTGGTTGGATCTTCTTGCAGTCCAAAGAACTCTCAAGAGTTTTCTCTAGCACCGTAATTAGAAAACACCGATTCTTTGGCATTCACCCTTCTTTAGGGTCCAACTCTCACATCTGTATGACTACTGTCACCATAGGCATTCACCCTTCTTTAGGGTCCATCTCTCACATCTGTATGACTACTGGAAAAACCATAGAGGTGACAGTATTGATCTTGGTGAGTAAAAGTGCTGTCTCTGTTTTTAATATGCAGTCTAGGTTTGTCATAACTTTTCTTCCAAAGAGCAAGCGTCTTTTAATTTCATGGCTGCAGTCACCATCCTCAGTGACTTTGGAGCCCAAGAAAACAAGGTCTGTCACTGTTTCCATTGTTTCCCCATCTACTTATGATGAAGTGATGGGACCACCTGCCATGACCTTAGTTTTCTGAATGTTGAGTTTTAAGCCAGCCTTTTCACTCTCCTCTTTCACTTTCCTGAGAAGGCTCTTTAGTTCCTCTTGGCTTTCTCCCATGAGTGTGGTGTCACCTTCGTGTCTGAGGTTATTAATATTTCTCCTGGAAATCTTGATTCTAGCTTGCGATTCATCTGGCCTGGCATTTCTCATGATGTGCTCTGCATATAGGTTAAATAAGCAGGGTGACAATATACAGCCTTGATGTACTCCTTTCCCAATTTTGAACTGGTCCATTGTTCCACATAAGGTTCTAACTGTTGCTTATTGACCAACACACATGTTTCTCAGGAGCCCAGTAAGACAGTCTGGTATTCACATCTCTAATTTCCACAGTTTGTTGTGATCCACACAGTCAAAGGCTTCAGTGTAGTCAATGAAACTCCCATGGCCCAGGTGAAATGATCTGCTGTCCATTCTGACCTTGGAGAAGAATTTTTCTGTTACTAGTGTTCTCCCCAGAAATCAGAACTGCAGTAGAGGTGTCAAATCTGACAGGCTTTGGCCACTTTATGCATTGCATAGAGTTATTTCCTGATCATTATCAATACAATTAATTAATTTTTGCACCAATGCTCTGCTTTTGTGTGAATCTTCAGATATCTTCTTGTATTCAGGTGTATTTTCTTGACCTGACAGTGATGGAGAAGTTGCATTCAAGCTCTTCTTCAAAAGTCAGAAGTGTTGATTCTTAGGAGCATTCTGTAACCACAGAAATCCTATCTGTGATAATCAAGTCTTTTGAGCCCTCTCGCTGAACATCCTGGTGCTATAATATGGCAAATGCAGCTGAGGTTATTCAGGTATCTTTTCAGAGGGTACATTTATCCATCAGAAAGCACTTACAGGACTGTGAAAATGCCCTTCCTTGGGAGAGATTGTGATGCTAATAGGTTTTCTGAATTAATGGAAACTGGCATGGTTTGCTCATTTCATCTTTCTAAAATTTAACACTGCAAAAAGTTATTTTTGCTTAGAAAGATCTCCCTATCAGTTCAGAGAGTAGATTTCCTGACTTAATAGGGATTTAAAGAAGAAAGGGAAGAGGATGAAGGAGGAAGAGAGGCTGGGATAGCACTGGTTGTAGGAGCTACTGTTTACTTGGTGCTTTTATGTGTGAATTCAGGCCACAACCAAAATTATCGTCCCTATTATATTTCTGGTATACCAGAAGTCACATTCATGCAAAAAATATCACCACTAAGCAAATTTAAATCTCCACACTCTTTTTCCCCCTCAATTTTTAATTTTAGGAAGTGTGTTCTATTACAGATAGCAAAGGCACAGTGTATGTTTAAGCCCGATCTGACAGTCATAGAATGAGATGAGAGAGTAAATAACCAAAATGACTCCAACCATGTTAACTCTAAGTGATTCTCTGGGAGAAAGGAGTTGCAAAGTAGCATAAAAGTCTTGGTCAGAGACTAGCAAAGTCTGTTTCTTTCCCCCCATTGTTGCCGTTTGCTCCTGTTCATGGTTTAGCAGTACATCAACACATTTTAAACTGTCAGGAGTACAACAATGCTGTACGTGAAGCCAGTGTCTGTGAAACCAATTCAAAAGTCCATCAGGATCTCTTGAATAATCTCAGGATCGTCACAAGGATGCTGTACACCGATGTTTGTGCATGAATTTGAATAAGGAAGCTCTGTAAGATTACAGTAAAATTGATCTTATTTGCCTTTCAAAGCTCAGTGAAAATGCCAGCTCCAAGTAAAAGATGAATAATTTAGTGAATAATTTTGCTCATTGTGCCAAATTCCTCATAGATCTCGGTATTTCAGAATTTCAGCATCTTTCACTGAGTTGAATTTTGAAACTGATGTGATGGTACTGAACACGTGGACTACAAATTCACATGCAGACCTAATGGCTTACTTTAGTAGGGCAAGCTTGGTTGCCCATTCCGCCACTTTAGACACATTCGGCAACCAGGTCGCCAATGAAAAATGCCAAAAAGGTCAAGAAAGCGTCATCCCGTAAGGCCCTATCATCTGATAAAGTAGAGTAAAGTAAGTCCCAACCTGAGATGAATTCCCTTCAGTGAGAATGAAACTACTTTGACTCTTCAGAAAATATATGTTGAGAAGTGAAACAAAACTACAACAAAAAATAGCAAAACATCCTCCTTAAAAAAAAATGCTACAGTTGCTTAACGATGCTCTGGTAGTGTCAGCAGAGTGACTGGCTTATACATATGCACGTGTGCTAAGTTGCTCAGTCCTGTCCGATTCTTTGCGACCCCATGGACTGTAGCCCACCAGGCTCCCCTGTCCATGGGATTCTCCAGGCGGGAATAGTGGAGTGGGGTTGCCATTTCCCCCCCTGGGGTTTCTTCCCAACCCGGGTATCGAACCTGTAACTCCTGCATAAGGAATCCTTATCACTGAGTCACCTGGGAAACCCACTTATACACATACTATTTTTTTTTTTTTTCAGATTCTTTTCCCACTTAGGTTGAAAGTGAAGTGAAAGTGAAAGCCTCTCAGTCATGTCCGACTCTTTGCGACCCAATGGACTATACAGTCCATGGGATTCTCCAGGCCAGAATACTGGAGAGGGTAGTTATCCCTTCTCCAGGTGACCTTCCTGACACAGGAGTTGAACCGAGGTCTCCCGCATTGCAGGCGGATTCTTTACCAGCTGAGCCAGCAGGGAAGCCCTGGGTATTTTGAAACGACCAAAACTACAAAACGGACAGAGACGCTGGCACAGAGGGGCTCTGAGACCCTGCTGATTTAGTTGCTACTTCCTTATCCTGCCCCATTTTCACTCAAAGAACACATGTGAAGGTCGGTTGGGTGGGTCTTTCCTTCTGTTTGTGCCTCTGAAATAAACTGGGCTCGTGCGTCTGAAGCCCAGATGCCTCTGTAGCTCTGTGTATCCAGCAGGAACTCCGAGTTCAGTGGACCTGGGGTTTAGTTCTAGGTATGTGACCTGGGCAGATATGTTTAACCCTCCCCAGCTGCAGTTTCCTCATTTGTAAAATGAGAATTCTATCATTTGGGTCATAGCAATTGAGAGTTGCTCAGTCTTGTCAGACTCTTTGAGACCAGGCCAGAATACCATTTCTGTCATACCATTTCTGTCCTACACAGGTTCTATCAGTTCAGTTCAGTTCAGTCGCTCAGTCGTGTCTGACTCTTTGTGACCCCATGGACTGCAGCCTACCAGGCTCCTCTTTCCATGGATTTTCCAGGCAAGAGTACTGCAGTGGGTTGCCACCACCCTCTCCAAAAGCAACTCCCCCCACGCCCCCGCCAAAAAAAAAAAGAATTTAAAAAGAATTCACCATCTGTTGGGATTTATTTTCTTTTAAAACTTGGTGGGGCTTCCCTGGTGGTCTAGTGGTTAAGAATTCACCTGCCAATGCAAGGGATACAGGTTCGACCCCTGGTCCTGGAAGATGCCACATACCATGGGCAGCTCAGGCCGTGCACCACCACAGTGGAGCCTGCACCCTGGAGCCCATGATCCTTGAGAGGAGAAGCCACTGCCGTGAGCAGCCCAGCTCCGCAGCCGGAGGGCAGCCCTGCTCCTGCAGCGAGAGAAAGGCCATGCACAGCAGCGGAGACCCTGCACAGACGAAAATGAAAACCAACACATAGAACTTTAAGCATGAACACAGACAATTAAAAAAATAAACACATACAATTTTAAAAAAGAGCTCAGAGAATAAAATATATATTTTTTAAATTGCTAATTCCTTGATTATTCCTCTGTGCCACACTCTGACTAATATGCAAGCACCATTAGGGAACGCTTTGGTTTTTCCTGCTGAGCTTAGTCCAGTGCCCTGTATATTTAAGGGTTCAATCAATTTTAGTTGAATTGACAAATTGATATTTTCAATTGTTGCCACTTTCAAATCAGACTCGACCTCTCGATCGCTTGGACCACAAAGAGTAATAAACGTCAATGATTTTGTATCCCAGAGCTCAGTTTTCTACAGTAATAGGCTCGTGTTTCTCCTGTGCTGAAACATAGCCTCGGGGGCAACTCAAAGGGCCAACACATAATTCCCGAGCCACCAGTGTGGCCCTGTGACCTTTTGGGCAAGGCACGTTTCCAGGACCCGGCCAAGGGCAAAGTGAAAAAGGAAGCAAGACTGATCTTTGAGTGCTTCTGCCTGTGAGTTCTGAAACCTTCTCCCCACACTGGAGAGCTAGCATCCTGACACCATCTTCTAATGGTTTCTAGCCCTCTACACAGGGGAGGTCCTGTTCAGCTTGTTCTGAAACAGAACCACCATCATCCCCTAGCAATTATCCAGGAACTACTTTCTAGGATAAACCACAGTTTTCAATAAAAGCCAACCCAGCTTCTAAAGAAACTGTTCTTAAAAGCTTTCTACTCTAAACTATTTCAAACAAGAACCAAGCATTCTTCAGAAAACAGAATGCAGTACAATTTGAAAGAGAACAGATTTTTAGAAGTGCCCCAACTATGTCTGGAAGAATACCATTTATTTGACATTAATGGGTAAGACCATACTGTTCTTGTTTTGAATTCTGTCTTTAGTAATGGCCTTATCAAAATAATCCTCCTGTATCAGCTTAACTGCTGTTTGACAGGAGATCAAATGTGGAAGTAACCAAAGCTGAAAAGTATTAAATTTCTGCACCATTTTGGCATTCAAAGTGTGATGGATTGACTATGGGGCTGAATTAAGCAAGGAACGACTTTCATTCCACTTTCATTGTTTTACAACTGTAAAACAATCCTTTGGGTATAAATTCACATCCTCTGACTCATATGTAAGCAACCATTTCAAAGCTCTAATTACAGCATTAATATGAAAAAGCATCACCATAATCATCCACCAGGGCTCCAAAGAGGTTGATCAAATTGAGTTTGAACTTGTCTTCTGTGCCTACCAACTAATGCCTGGCTTTTCAAAAATGGATCAAATTCAATTCAAAGTGCTGGAAATAAGGTGGTGGAAAATGATTCCCAGGTAGCTCAGTAGTAAAGATTTTTTCTGCCAATATAAGAGATCCCGGTTTGATTCCTGGGTCAGGAAGATCCCCTGGAGAAAGAAATGGCAACCCACTCCAGTATTCTTGCCTGAGAAATCCCACGGACAGAGAAGCCTGGTGGACTACAGTCCCATGGGGTCACCAAGAGTCAGACATGACTTAGCAACTAAACCACACCAAGATGAATCAGATTTGATAGGGATCAGAATTTGAGCAGAGTCTGAGATAAAATTCATTCTTCCTGTTTTACTCCATCTCCCAATCCTTTTTTAGCACATCCATCCAGATTTCAGTCATATTATTCTACGTCAAGGCTCTTCTGTTAGCATGGACCCCAGCTGAGCTATAGTGGAGAGAAAGATTACTTATTTATTATTCATATCAAAGCTAGTCACATCTCTGTGTTTTTTGTTTTTAATCTGAAAGATTATATATATATATATATATGTGTATATGGTGTGCAAAAGATCTAAATTTTAGAAATAGTGAAAGCATTAGAATACACTTTCAATTCTTATTTGTGTATCCTTGAGGTATAGGAAACTTTCTTGAGGAAGATCAGACTTAAAAATGTATAAAATTACAGAAAAACGCATAGGAATTTACAAAAATTAAAAATAACGTTTGTCTTGCTGACCCTGTGTGTGACGCTGACTGTCTCGCCTTTTGCACTGATCGCTGAACCCGGGGTGGGCAGGACGCGAGCTAAGAGGCGGGACAGAGACCCAGGAGCCGCGGGGACTGCAGGTGCGTTTACCCTCTCCTGAGTGCACGGCAGCTGCAGCCCAGCCTCTCTCCGGGTGACGTCGCAGCCACAGCAGCAGCCAGGGCAGAACCATAACGAAGGCGTAACGGAGCCGTAACACAGCCTCGGTAACACAGCCACGATGCCGCTCAGTGCAGCCCCAGGGCAGCAGCAGCCAGGCTTTCATCGCGAAGCGCGTACGGGCGGGTCACTCACAGGAACCCACCGCCAAGCAAGTACCTCGTGATGCGCATGCGCAGCGCTGTACGCGATCTCAGCTGTTAAACACAGGCATCGTTTACAAAGCGAGAGGTGAGAGAGCCTGAACACTCCGTCTTGGCTAACTTGCTGTCTCCCCACAATGTTATAACAAAATGCATCATAAATGACGTCAAGAGTCAAGGTCATTATACAAAAGTCAACATACAAACTGGAGGGAAAGTTTACATAATTTGAAAAAAAAAAAAAAGGTTAATCTAAGTATTCAAAAGAACCCATGAAAATGACAAGGAAAAGACAATGTGGAACATAGCCAATGAATGTAAACAGGATAATCCCAGCAAAGGAAACATTTTCAACCTCATCCGTGGCCAGGATAGTACGAATTACAGTGAAGACTGATTATTCTGCGAATCGTTGTTGCTGTTCCACTGCTAAGTCGTGTCTGACTCTTTGTGACCCCATGGACTGCAGCGTGCCAGGCTTCCCGGTGCTTCACTATCTCCCCAAGTTTGCTCAAACGCAAGCTCATTGCTTATGAAATTAGCCAAAATTATTAAGATTTGTAACCTACACTGCTAGGTGAGAAGATAAACGGATACAGTAGTCTGGCATTTAAAAAATTAATGTAATATCCTTTGATTCAACGATGTCAGATTTGGGAACTGATCTTGGGAGAAATCAACGTATGTAAGCCTGCAGTTATACATAAATGATTGTTTATGACCACGCTGTCCGTAGTAGCAAAACCCTGGAGGTAACCTGGAGGCCCATCAGTGGAGGGACTGTTGAATATGTAGGGTTCCTGTGAGGCTGCTGGAAAGAGTGAGCTAGGGCTGTTAACCCCGATGCGCAGGCTGTGCACTGATGTGCCGTGGGAAACACAGGCTGCAGGGTAACAGGGAGAGTTAGCACCATCCTTGCTCTTCAACGGTCTTGCCTCTTTGCCTTTCACTTGCTTTACCCCTCTTCCTTACAAGCCACTTATCAGCTATCTTGTCTAATTCTTACATTTTTGAAATATTCAGCAGGAGCCTCAGCTCACCAGGAAAGCTAAACTGGTCAACCCAGGTGAGCTATGTGTTAATCACCTTTGTTACCAAGTCATCCTGAGCAGACCTCAGTCACAGTCATTTATTCAACTATTGGTTTCCTCGAGACTACTGACTCTTTGAAATGAGGGAATAATCTCAGCATCCCCAGCATGGTATGTGATATAAGGGGTGATCCATCAAACTTTGCTGAATTGATGAAAAAGTAATAGGTCCAATTACATTCCCCAGATTAGTATCTAAATAAGTAATGGTAGAATATAAGAAGTAGATGGAACATCACTGAAAACTGGAGAGTATACTCTGCTAGGTACTTTCTTGCTTAAGCAGTCTTATTCCCTTTGAGAGCGATGAAATCCCCAATTCATTGAACACTGACAAAGACTGAAAACGAAGCCTTTCTTGAAAGTTCCCAAAGTTGCTCATCAAGGACAGAACTTTCAGGATTTCTAATACAGTCATCCATATGCTTGCTAAAGTTTGAGCACTACTTCCTGGAAGATAATGCCCAGACTTTAGCAACCATAAGAGAAGGGGAAAAGAAAGGAGCTGAACGTCTGAATGAAGATGTCTGGGACTAGAGAGCACAGTGCTTCTATGCAAGATCAAAACTTCTTTACCCTGCCCTCTGAGAGAGAGAAAAGTTAAAGTGTTCCCACTGGCCTGTGGATTTTCTCCATTATGTTCTGATTTTCAGTCTTTGAAGTCTTAATTTGCCTTGTTTGTTTTTATGAGAGTTAACTGAGTGATATCTTGCTACATGTCCATGACCAATATGCAGAAAAAGCATACTGATCAACAGACCAGGTTTTGGTCTTAGAAAGACCAAGGACAGAGTCTTGGCTTTGCATTTATTGACCATCTGACCTTGAATGGGCTTCCTTGGTGGCTCAGGTGGTCAAGAATCTGCCTGCGATGCAGAGACCTGGATTCAATCCTGGGCCAGGAAGATCCCCTGGAGAAGGGAACGGCTACCTATTCCAGTATTTTCGCTTTGACTTTGAATAAATGACCGAATCTCTTGAGCCTCAGTTGCTTTGTTCATACACTAGGAATTAGAGTAATAGAAAGTCTCTCATAGACTGTTAGGCATTGATAGAGGGGGGAAAAAAGCATGAAAAATACTTAGCAGTCTCCTGTGCTCATCATTTAGTTTGTGTTTTAGTTATCATTATGTGTAAATTCCATCAGCTCTAAAAAGCATGTTTACTCCCAACTCATCTCTGAAATCAGCAGGATGCATCTTGTAATCTGGGGCACCTTATGGTCCTGCACATAAGTCAGGATGCAGCTTACAGTAGATGGCACCTTAGGTGTGAGGAAAGAGATTATCATTTGTACCACTGACGCTTTTGGAACGGGGCTGTTTTGAGCATCTGGTCTCGATGGTTCGGGTCAGTTTGCCATCCTGGAGCAGTACTATTCCTGACTGCATATCTTCTCCCCATCAATTGAACTACGGAAACTCAGAGCCCCAGTGGTGTCCTAATGATCTTTGAAAATGTGTTTTCCAGTGTCACAAAAGATGATATGATATTCTCAACAAAGAAGGTCTTAAACCTGAACTAAAAAGACTCAAACTAGGAAGCTGGTCACTTAACCATGACTCACACCCAAGCTCACTAGGACAGCATCTAGGAGCTCTTCCTGACCCAGCTTTGGTTATGTCCATGACCAAAGCCATCTCAAGTTCTCTGTTTCAACAATCTTTACCGTGCATGGCTTCCTTTCTCCAAAACCCTCCAGGTACCTGTCCCTAAGCCTTTCCTCACCTGGTTGGGGTTCCCACGAGGTTTCCTTTGTGGGCACCATCTGCGTTGTCTCCACAGGCAATCTTTCTGAGTTTTCTTTATTACCAAAACGATGAGAGCCAGGAAAAACCAATTTTATGACTAAATCTAGTCTTATAAATGATGTTCATCTGTGTTCTTCTTGAAATCTCATCACGAAGCTTTGTAACCATGTCATCAGAGTGGTTTCTCTTAATATTCAGTTATGAAAGCTGGAATGATTCGAAAGAAAAGGCATACTTTGCACCCATAGCTTCCACAAGCCCTGAAATAAGTGTGATTTGATAATCATTCAGTGGCCACAAATTCCCTGTTGAATCTAGACTGTTATTCTGATCTGCTGGGAACAATAGAATTTGGAGGAAATGATGGCATGTCATGGAAATTCAGGAGCCTGAGCTTCAAGACACAGGTCTTCTACCTGTGCTCATGTCAGAGGCTGCCCCAAGCTTCCAGCCACGGGGAAGCCTGGATGACCCATCCATCCCCGGGGAACCCAGGGATTCACAGCTGAACCGAGCTTCATGAATGAGCTCAGGAGTGACCAGCGGAGAACCACGGTCAGCCACCACACTGCAAACATCATAGACTGTTGTTCTTCGAAGACATCACATTTAGAGTGGATTTTACACACCAGTAGGTAGGACTGAAAGAAGCAAAGGCTTTCAGTAGTTAAAACACATGTCACTAAATTAGAGACTGAGAGAAGGAGGCCTGTAGGAAGAAATCTGACAATAAAACGTGAGAAAAAAGTCTTTACTTTTTGTTGAACCTTTGTCTCTGCCACCCCAGTGTCTGTGAAAGACTTTGGGCTTAACAGGGCTGTAAAGATGAATGCTTTGAATTTTGTAGGCATCTTTCATAAAACCACGATCATGTGCCCTTCAGACGAGCTTCATGTCCCTATTTAAGATTTCTCATACTGTGACGTACAAAATCGACACGATCAGCTCAAGAACTGGGAAGTATCCTAGAATAAGGGGTGATGCTTCCTGTTTTTTTTCCATTTTAAGACACTTAAGAAGAGAGTGATCTAGAACAGGATCAGAAACTGTGGCCCAGGGGTCAAGACTACCTGCCATGTGTTTGTACAACTGTAAGCAAATAGTGATTTTTACAGTTTTTAAATGGCTGACAGACAAAATCAAAAGAATCAGAATATTTCATGATATATGGAAATTATATGTAATTCCCAGTTCAGCATCCATAAATCATTATGGGGACCCAGTAATGCTCCTTCATGTATGTACTGTCTAAGGCTACTTGTTTACTACAGCAACAAGGCTGAGTCGTTGTGAAGGAGGTTGCATGCAAAATCTAAAAGCTCTGCTACCTGGTTTTTTATAGAAGTTTGCTACCTCTTGGTCTAGCATGCAGATTTGAGCATTTTCTTTTTAGATTGCTGTCATGTGTTATATCCCAAGGCAGTATTTGTGAATCCATAAATACACACACCCAACTCATTTCTCCACTTCATCCTCACAGGCCTCACAGCTTGCTGGTCTAATGTGGAGAAGCACAAAGGTGTTAACGTCCTAAACTAGGGGAAACGTTGAGGGTGGGAAAGACAGAGCAAGAGAGCGGTGAACCACAGAATAAGTGTTTGATGATAAAAATTGAAGGAGTGACTTGGAAAAAACCTCCTATATGTTTCTTCTTGATGCTTCTTTTAAATACGGTTTTTGTTTAAGGATCAGAGCAGTTTTTGAAGAGTTGGAATAGCAAACCACTGACAGCATTAGCCCCAAAGAATGACTTTTTCTTTCATATTTGCTTCCATCATCAGCAATTAAAAGTCTTCAACGGATCTTCTTGTAACAATGTCATTGATAATTAAATAAATACCTAAGTAAAAAGCCGAGACACATCTTGCCTGCCTGGCCTTCCCAGACTGCAAACTAACGTACAGTTCAGTTCAGTCGCTCAGTCGTGTCTGATTCTTTGTGACCCCATGAATCACAGCACGCCAGGCCTCCCTGTCCATCACCAATGCCCAGAGTTCACTCAGACTCACATCCATTGAGTCAGTGATGCCATCCAGCCATCTCATCCTCTGTCGTCCCCTTCTCCTCCTGCCCCCAATCCCTCCCAGCATCAGAGTCTTTTCCAGTGAGTCAACTCTTCGCATCAGGTGGCCAAAGTACTGGAGCTTCAGCTTTAGTATCATTCCCTCCAAAGAACACCCAGGGCTGATCTCCTTTAGAATGGACTGGTTGGATCTCCTTTCAGTCCAAGGGACTCTCAAGAGTCTTCTCCAACACCACAGTTCAAA
>NW_011494808.1:9648887-9708344 GCF_000754665.1 Bison bison bison
CATGGCTGCAGTCACTATCTGCAGTGATTTTGGAGCCCCCAAAAATAAAGTCTGACACTGTTTCCACTGCTTCCCCATCTATTTCCCATGAAGTGATGGGAGAATTTTGGAAGAAACATACATTATTATAATAACTTTCTAGAGTGAAAAGTGTTCAAATTTTACAGTGGAAGGAACAGGAACAATTTTCTGTGTAGTCATATAGAATCTTGGAGAAGGAAATGGCAACCCACTCCAGTGTTCTTGCCTGGAGAATCCCAGGGACGGTGGAGCCTGATGGGCTGCTATCTATGGGATCGCATAGAGTCGGACACAACTGAAGCGACTTAGCAACAGCAGCAGCACATAGAATCTAGTAAGTATTAAGAACTACATTTCTTTTTGCTTCATTTCCCCCAAACCCAAATAAATCCAATGGCAACCCACTCCAGCACTCTTGCCTGGAAAATCCCATGGATGGAGGAGCCTGGTGGGCTGTGGTCCATGGGGTCCCGGAGGGTCAGATTCGACTGAGTGACTCGACTTTCATTTTCACTTCCATGCATTGAAGAAGGAAATGGCAATCCACTCCATTGTTCTTGCTTGGAGAATCCCAGGGATTTCGGAACCTGGTGGACTGCCATCTATGGGGTTGCACAGAGTTGGACACAACAGAAGCAACTTAGCAGCAGCGGCAGCAGCAAAGAAATCCAAAAGCTATAGATATGCTGACTACATTTTATCTTTACTTATTAGCTGTTGAGATTTTTTTGTTTTCTCGTCAGGTCTCATATATGATACTACTTGTATTAGATTTTAATTTAAATAATAACTGAATTTCAGTAAAGGAATGTTTAAAGCCATGACTGTGAGTGAACAAGTGGATTTATGCAGGGATATTTACTGAGCATTTCTTAGGCCAGTCTCTCACTTAGGATATATAGAGGTAATAGAAAGCATAATACAAAATTGCCTAAGAAAAAAAATGAACTGTTTTGTTGGCTTGCTTAGCTGAAAATGCAAACGTAGGGTGAAGCTCAGTGTTGGCTGATTCAAAAGATCAGTGCCGGAGTCATTAATCCTGTCTCCACTCTATAGTCCAAAGTGCCACCTTCTTCCTAAAATGTCATTGGATGACAGAAGGGTCACTGTTTCTTACTATAGAAGAAAGAGAACTCCATCTCCGAGGCAAACGAGAAGGAACTTCCTAAGAAGACCTCAATAAACAGGTCTTTTGTGTCCCGTTGGTCATACTGGGACATTTATCTATTCCCGGGCCAATCCTTGTACAGGGATGGAGTTTCGGTACTTAGACTTGAGGCTCAGGTTGGGAAGAGGTCAGCTCTGAGTCTCGTGGGCTGTGTGCCTGTTAGAACATACTTCAGAAAGAGACGGAAACAGTTGTCCAGTATCCACTAGACCCAGCTCTCTGTGTATGAAAATACAGTAACACTAATGTTACAGAACAACTGCATCCTTTTCCTTTTTTGCTTGTTTTTATACTGTTGTTATGACCAAGAAAGGTGACAAACACGAAAGATTTTGTAGGAAATAAGCTCATCATCACCACTAAAGGGATTCTAAAAGGGCTTTTCCTTATTTTCAGTACTATGCTCATTATCACCACTAAAGGGATTCTATAAGGACTTTTCCTTATTTTCAGTACTAAGCTCATCATCACCACTAAAGTGATTCTAAAAGGACGTTTCCTTATTTTCAGTACTAAGCTCATCATCACCACTAAAGTGATTCTAAAAGGACTTTTCCTTATTTTCAGTACTAAGCTCATTATCACCACGAAAGGGATTCTAAAAGGACTTTTCCTGATTTTCAGTACTAAGCTCATCATCACCACTAAAGGGATTCTAAAAGGGCTTTTCCTTATTTTCAGCTGAACTCCAAAGTAACTGTCTTATATAATTTTTAAAATGACTGCTGGCTAGATTGTGCAACCTTGACCACAACCAATTTTAGAACATTTTCTTCATTCCACACCCGTTAGGAATCACTTCCTGTTTGCCCCAAACCACCAATCCACTTTTTTGTCTCTATAGAGTTGCCTATTCTGGACATTTCATATAAATGGACTCATGCAATTTGTCTTATGGGGTCTTTTTATCCCATTTAAAAACTTTGCTAAACCTTGTATAACGTGAAATTTACCATTTAAAATTTTGCAGTTCAATGGCATTAAGTACCTTCACATGTGCAATCGTCGCCACCATCCATCTCGACAATGCTTTCTTCTTCCCAGAAACTCTGTACCCACTCAACAGCAGCTCCCTTTCGCCTCCAAGCAGCCCTTCTCAAAGCCCGTCCTACTTCTGTCTCTGTGAGGTCTCATCTAAGGGGAGGTGGCCCAGATTTGTCCTTTGTGTCTGGATAATTTTACTCTGCACAGTGTCTTTAAGGTTCATCCGTATTGCAGCACGTATTTGAGATTCATTCCTTTCTCTTTGTGTGTGTGTGTGTGTGTGTGTGTGTGTGTGTGAGTTGCTCAGTTGTGTCCTACTCTTTGCAACCCCATGGACTGTAGCCCACAAGGCTCCCCCATCCATGGAATTACCCAGGCAAGATACTGGAGTCTGCTGTCATTTCCTCTTCCAGGGGATCTTCCCGACCCAGGGACTGAACCCCAGTCTCCTGGACTGTGGGCAGACTCCACTGTCTGAACCACCAGGGGAGCCTCCTTCCCTTTGCCCATTCTAAAGGACAGCTCCTTGCAGTGGAGGATCAACGCATTCTGGACTTGGTGAGTGCAGTGGGTAGGAGCCATGAGAACACTGGGGAGTGTCTCTCCAGGTTTAGAATTTTGTAATCCCCTCCTTTTTTTAATTGACATGTAGTTGACATACAATATTATGTGAACCTAGTAAAAACCACCAAACTGTACACTTACCTGGGTAAATCTCATGGCATCTGAATTATATCTCAATAAAGGTGTTGAAGTAAAGGGGGAAAGCTACACATGTTCAATATAACATTATTAAACATTCTTGAAACTTTTCAAAGAGAAGATAAAAAGTTATGGCTAAGTAAACTATGGTAATTTTATGGTAACTCAAGTAAATATTATATATGCATTAGAAGTAATCATGAGTATTCTTTCCTGGAGAATCCCATGGATAGAGGAACCTGGTGGGCTATAGCCCACGGGCATCGCAGCTGCAGAGTCAGACATGACCAAGTGACTAAACACGTGTGCACTAAAATCATATGGAAATGTGTTGTAATGGTGTTAAAAGGTACAAGACACCAAATGGGAAAAAAAAAAAGAAAGAAAGAAAAAATAAGAATGCGTAGGATAATGACCAGAAGAGAAATGGGAAAAAAGTAACAATGTGTTGAAGTATTTGGCTCAGAGGCAAATCTTTAAACATTTTTTCTATCATTATTGTTTTATAAAGACGGGGAGGGGACATTGCACTTACTGCACAAGACTAAGACATGAAATGGCAAGTTCATAACTCGGAAAAAAGACTGCTGGCTGCAATATCCAAATGGGTGAATTACTGCATGCTTCTTACTGTCTAGGCTTCCCGCTCAAACACACGCTACTTTTTAAGTCAACGATTCAAAGAAAGTAGACAGTGTCTTCCCATCACGTAAGTCAGTCACCCGAGAGCCGGAAAGAGGAAGTGATCTGCAAGATCCTGCATGTTCCTAGGCCGCTCAGCTCAGAGCAGCATCGAAGGCTTAGGCTCCTTGGTTTTGACTCTCTGCACTGTTTTGTTTAGGGGAGCTGTTGTAACAGCTGACTGTAAACTGGGGACTTAATGCTGTTTTGTTTAGGGGGAGCTGTTGTACCAGCTGACTGTAAACTGGGGACTTAATGCTGTTTTGTTTAGGGGGAGCTGTTGTACCAGCTGACTGTAAACTGGGGACTTAATGCTGTTTTGTTTAGGGGGAGCTGTTGTACCAGCTGACTGTAAACTGGGGACTTAATGCTGTTTTGTTTAGGGGGAGCTGTTGTACCAGCTGACTGTAAACTGGGGACTTAATGCTGTTTTGTTTAGGGGGAGCTGTTGTACCAGCTGACTGTAAACTGGGGACTTAATGCTGTTTTGTTTAGGGGGAGCTGTTGTACCAGCTGACTGTAAACTGGGGACTTAATGCTGTTTTGTTTAGGGGGAGCTGTTGTACCAGCTGACTGTAAACTGGGGACTTAAAACACTGGAAGCAGCCGTGCCCCGTTCTGGAGGCCAGGTGTCCACACGGCCACCCTCCCTCTGGCCTCGCCCAGGTCTGGCGGTTGCCAGCGTTCCTGACTTGTGAGCATCTTGCTGTCTCTGCTCCAACTCCACATTGTTTTCTCCACTGTGTGGAGTTGACCCTCCTCTCGTCTCTATTAGAAGGATGCAGGTGACTGCACTTAGCACTCACCTGGATGATCCAGGGAAAACTCCTCTCCCCAAGATCCCTGACACCTTTTGCCACATGAGGTGATATTCACTCTTTTGCTGTAGAAGACAATAATCATGGGCTCCAGAAACTCAGATCCAGACCTGTCTTTGGACCACCTTTCAGCCAACTAAACATTCCAGGCTAAAAATCTGGTTAAAAGGAAATTCGTGTCTCTCTCAATCTCTGATGAGTTCCTAGTATCTAACACAAGACATTGTTTGATAGAAAGTGAAAGTGTTAGTCAATGAGTCCTGTCTGAGTCTTTGCAACCCCATGGTCTATAGCCCACCATGCTTCTCTGTCCATGGGGTTCTCCAGGCAGGAACACCAGAGTGGATTGCCCTGCCCTCCTGCAGGGAATCTTCCCGACCCAGGGATCAAGCCTGGTCTCCTGCATTACAGGCAGACTCTTTACCATTTCAGCCACCAGATAACATTCATTGAATGAATAAATGAATAAATACTTCAGTCTGTGGTGGCAGAAAGTGTCCTGATAGCGGAAGAGGTGCCCTACTGTGGAAAGGAAGCTATGGGTAAAATGATAGCTGAGGGTGTGTGCACTATTTTCTATTAGAATTGATAGTCTCATTAAAAGCTGTGACCACAAGAATGCCCCAAGTGAAGTCAGAGCCAGGACAGGATAGCTGCTGCGTGAATCTTCTCCCCGTGGCGGCTGAGAAACGAAGGAAAACATAGAAGGAGCAGAGGACCTCATAAAACCACACCATCTTCAGGTTTGGGAGGACCTGAGATGCTGTCTAGCCCAGTTTCACACCCAGTGACAAATAATCACAGTTGGGAAACAGAGAGCTTCCATTTAAATGCCCCAGAGCTGAGGATCACACCGCCTGACTGTCCAGCCCAGGTTATCATTGGACTGGCCCAGGAGGGTGAAGATGAATAGGAAGCAAGCATATGGGATGGATTACGCAGGTGTTGTCTGCGGCAGCTACAAGCGCAGTCCTTGATTTTTTTAAGAGCATGGTATTTGTTTGTTTTTTGAATGAGACTGAGCTGGGTCTTAGAAGCCGCATGCGGGCCCTCTGCCGGTCACGCGCAGTCTCTCACTGCGGTGCGCGCTCCGTAGCCGTGGCGCGCAGACTCGGTCGCTGTGGTCTGCGGTCCGGGTTGCCCCTCGGCGTACGGGATCTTAGTTCCCCCGACCAAGGATCGAACCCGCCTCCCTCGTACTGCAAGGCAGATTCTTAACCACTGGACCACCAGGGACGTTCCTGTAAGTTCAGTCTTGGGAGTGTTTCCTAGCAGAGAAGACAGCTTCCCATTTTGTCAATTTCTATGAGCATATGAGGTTACTTGCTTTGCTAATCCATGAGAATGCGAGGCCCTCTATTGAAGGTTAGGTAATTTCTACTCAGAAGAAAGGACCAGCACCAGTGATTTTCAAATTATTGATTGAAAACAATGTTTATTTTTTATCCTAAAACCCTGACAGCATGTGAATGAGCCTGACATGGAAAATGCTAGAAGGCAGACAACATTATAGAGATGAGGTGATTTGCTGTAAGACTTATTACATTAAAGAAAAACACTGCAATTATTTTTCATATTTTTATTGAATCATTTTTAAAATGAAAGTAGATGTGAAGAAAAAAGAATCAAACAAGACATGTGGTTTATTAACACATGCAGCATTGTAAATTTTAATAAAAGGAATAAAATGCAGATATATAGGCTTGAAGGAGGAAAGAAGACAGTAACAGACAAAAGATAAATTATTTAACAACACTGTCTAGAAGATTGACTGGATTGATTTTTGACATTTTTATAAGGAAATCTGGAACGTCAGTATCCAGGCTGGTTCAAGGGATAGTGCCTTTTAATGTCAAAATGCTTATAATTGAAGAGCACATTTCTCACCCCATTTCTCCTAAGATGATGTTTAAGCATAAAGACATGCATTTAAGCTTCTTTGAATATTTTCAAACTGTAGGTTATTTTGGCATGAGCACAAACTTTTTCAATATCAAAAACATTATGAAGATAGGATAGCTGAAATCCTTCATGACAAAACCCTGTAGAAAAATCCAGACTTGGTCGGATTCAGTTGTCTGACTGCAGTGTTGGAACGTGGCCTGTGGAGGAATGGTGTGCACGTGTTTGCCCCCGAGATGGGAGGGCATCCTTCTCTGTGGTCAGGGCAGTGTTT
This sequence comes from Bison bison bison, assembly GCF_000754665.1. NCBI lineage: Eukaryota > Metazoa > Chordata > Mammalia > Artiodactyla > Bovidae > Bison > Bison bison. The sequence goes on from NW_011494808.1 coordinate 9,655,438, forward strand.
CAGTTCTTTTGGGCCTGTGTTCCCAAAGGTTGCATTTATGAACTGAATCAGGTTGATTTGAACCAGATTGAATCTCAGTCAATATTTTCTGACTAAATGAGTAGTGAAGTGGGTGGGTGACCTCTGAATTGAGCGTAGAAAGGTCTGGGTTTACCTTCAAACAACCCTCACTAGCTGGGAACAAAGCTGAGGTTTTCTTATTTCCAGTCTCGGGTTCTTTCATCAAGAAGGATTTGTCAATGAATCAATTAACTATAAAAGGGCTGAAGCAATATTGAAAAAAATATGAATGCATAAAACATTTGCGTGCCTCTGTGTCTCTGCCACATAACTGTATATATTTTCTTTTCTGTATAGTATCCTGTGAGGTGGGATTTCCACCACTCCCTGCCACCAGTGAGGTTAAATCAAGAAAGGTCCTGGAACAGTTAAATTTAAAAAATAATAAAACATAAGAGAAAGGGCATTCCAGGTTGCATGGGAGAGGAAATTTTTAAGAAAACTGTTTTTACACAGTTATTGAATTGTGCCTTGAAAAACAACCTCAAGTGTTGATTTGTTTTGAAAAAGAAATGTCAAGAAAACATTTCCTTTCATGCTCAGATCTGGTCTCCAGCCTCATTGTGTACATAAGTTCTGAAGTCCTGAAATCTGCTTCCTTTAGTTTTATAAAACTTTACTCTTGAAACCCAAATACTATGGCTTTTTTTGACAGAATATTTCATGTATCAGGTTTTAATGCCAGTTTTGACACAGCATCCTCTGATGAACTTGGGTAAATACATGAGATCAAACTGTGTGAACCTTGCCCTCCAGATACACTCCAGGATTTCTGTCTGTCCCAAGGAAACAGCAAATGTGGATATGCTTTTTTCCCCCCCTCCAGGAGTACAAGTTTTCTTTGTACCCCAAGCAAAATTTCCAGACACAAATATTTGCTAGGGAAAAGAACTCACAAACATGGAACACCTACTTAAAACTTGACAGGCGCATTCCAAAACCGCTAATAAAGATGCTGTGAGCAGGATGTTGGCTGGAGCCTCTGCCATCGTGGACAGAGATGGGCAGGGATGTGAAGAAGGGAATGCAAACAAACTTTTGCTTTGTCTGAGTAAGACTGGCTCTGCAAGTAGGGTTTTGGCTACAGAATCAATTAGACATCAAAGGACCATCGGGAAAAAATATATGTAGAGGCATTTCCCAAGTGTAGGCAAGAAAATATCAACCAAGATGCTTACAAGTAGCTTTATATCAAAGGAATGTGAGGTCAGAGCCCAGGATACCCCAGAGGTGGTGACAGCTTTCTCAGCATCACTAAAACAACAGATCAATCCAATCCATTCAGCCAAACGGATGGTCAACTCAGTTAAACAAATATCAGTCAAATCAACTGCCAGACCGAGTTAACTAGGAAGCAGTCTCCAGTACTCATGCCTGTTGTGTGTGTACATAGGAGACACAGTAGCGATTTGGTACATGGGAAGATTGCGTTTTTGCTAGAGTAATTAGAGGTGTAAATGCAAATCTTTTAGAAGGTATTCCATATATTTCAGGGCTTCCCTGGTGACTGAGCAGTAGAGAATCTGCTAGCAATGCAGGAAATGCAGGAGACGTGGGTTCAATCCCTGAGTCTGGAAGATCCCTTGGAGGAGGGCATGGCAACCCCCTTCAGTATTCTTGCCTGGAGAATCCCATGGACAGAGGGGTCTGGTGGGCTACAGTCCATGGGGTCACAGTCAGACACCACTAAAGTGACTTAGCACTATATATTTTACTAACTTCTCAGCATCTTCCCCAAAACACCCTGGTATCCTTCCTGGGTGTTGACACTTCTCTTCCCAACAGCCCCTCTCCGCTGCCAGCTTCATCCTTTAGTCCACACTTTTAAGTAACAGCCAAATTGATCTTCTCAAAGGATATCATGCTTTCCCCTTGATTAACATTCCCCTTTGCTTTTTCTTCTAATATGGATAAAATCCAAGCTTTTCAGTATGACCTGCAGAAATCTATCTGGTCAAGGCAGGGCCTTCCTCCAGCCCCTATGGCCTCTCTTTTGTCCTGAAACACCAAGCGTGTTACTAATGCTGGGCCTTTGCACTTGCTTTCTCTTACACCTGGGAAGTTCTTTCCCTCCCTTCTCATCACTTAGCTCTGAGGTCTCCTGTCTCAGAGGCTTCCTCTGACTCTCTCAGATAAAACAGCCACTTCCTCCATGCCACTGACTCACTTTCCCACCACCCTTTCCAACTCCCTGTAGTACATGTTCATTCTGAAATTATGCAGTTTCTTGACTTGCTTTCCTATTTACTGGCTTCCTCTTAGAAGGTAAGCTGCTTTAGAGCAGGTACCTGGTGTGGGAGACAGAATAATGTCCCAAAGACGTCAGCATCCTAGTCCTCAGAAATGTAAATATGTCCCCTTACGTGGCCAAGGAGCCTTTGAAGCCATGATTATGTTAGCATCCTGAGATACAAACAGTTCTCTGGGTTATCCAGATGGACCCAGTATAATTGCAAGGGCCCTTGTAAGGGGGAGGCAGGAGGGTCAGAGTCAGAAAGAGGACTTGGAAGAGAGAATGGGTGGTTGGGGTGATGTGCTTGGCAAATGGAGAAAGACACAAAGGGCTGATCCCCTGAGCAGGTGGCTCCTGGGAGCCCCCAAAGGCAAGGAAACTAAATCCCACTCCTGTCTCCAGAAAGAGCTCACCTTGAGAGCACCTTGAGTTTGGTCCAATGAAACTAACTTCAGACTTCTGGCTTTGGTGACTGTAAGATAACAGGTATATCGTTGTGCTTACTGTCTGGGGCAGCAGGGTGAGGCTGATGCACGTTTGCTTTGCCCCATGCTGAGCCTACTGTCCATACCTGCCTAACACATAGCAAATAGTAAATATTTGTGAAACAGACAAGTGGTAGACCACACGCTGAAATTTCCTGTGGGAAGATGTGAGTGCCAAAGCGATTTAGACTGTGTACACCTAAGATTATCGTTTCAGGCTCCAGTTGTTTTAAAAAGCTGCAACTGCCCCCTCCCCACTCTCTTTTGGTTATTTCTCTTTGTGGGCAACAAAGCATAGTGAACTATGTGCTGACTGCAGCATTCAGAAGACAATTAACATATGACCCTTGCCAACTTCAAGTTCTACTGTGAGCAGCTTATGAACACTTACCTGGCAGCTTGGAACTGACACGCAGAGATTAGTATGTACAGGATGAATATATGTGACTCTAAGGGAACAGACTTTCAGCACAGGTGAACATACTGACTGAAAAGGAACAGTTGTGTCAGGAATATGGCTCTGGTTTTTAAAATTTATGACCAACACTGATATACATGGAGTTGTCCCTTTGGGAAATAGATGGTGTCCATTAAGTTTCTGATTAGTTTCTTGACATGATATTCCCATGGGCTTATTTCCAAGTACAGGGAAGGAGAAATGCAATCAGAAGAAAATGCATAAACTGTAAGTCAGGTAACAGATATCACTGTTAATTACTGTTAATTACTGTTAATCACTGTTAATTACTGTTAATGTCCAATACGACTGACTCAGAATGGCATTTATGCAGGTAAATAAGCTGAAGATTAATGCTGAGCCCTTTACCAATGCTCTTTGAATATCAGAGAAACACATACTACGAATCCAGTGTGTTTCCCCCTGCAGTATATATTCAACTAGGGAAAGGCAAACTTCAAAAGGATCAGAGATTGCATTTGAATGAAGAGCCAAATGCCATGCACATTTCAAAGACTTCTTTTCCAGAGTTGTAACTCCTGGGAGAATTCATCTTTTTGTAATCTGTCCTCCTTCTAAATCCAAAAAATACTTATAATGCTTCAAAACAGAGGCACTCTAATATAGTAATATAAAGAGTCTGTGGGTGTGATCACGGATTTCCTTCCTCTATGAACTCTGAATAAAATATAAACTATTTACATGGATTCAGTTCAACAGGTGATTTTACTGATCTAATGTAGCATGTGGCATCTTGAGACATAAAGCGAAAGTGAAAGTCGCTCAGTTGTGTCTGACTCTTTGCGACCCCATGGACTACACTCCATGGGATTCTCCAGGCCAGAATACTGGAGTCGGGAGCCTTTCCCTTCTCCAGGGGATCTTCCCAACACAGGGGTTGAACCCTGGTCTCCGCATTGCTGGCAGACTCTTTACCAGCTAAGCCACAGGGAAAGTCCTCTTGAGACATAAGCAAACTTTTATAAAAACCATTTAGCCACAGTGCCCAGCATGCAGGGCCTTAATCCTCTACTGTGGATCAAACCCACGCCCTCGACACTGCCGTGGATCCCCTGACCTGCCTCCCGAGAAACCCATGTGCTTGCGCTGGATCCCCCGACCTGCCTCCCGAGAAACCTGTGTGCAGGTCAGGAAGCAAGAGTTAGAACCAGACGTGGAACAATGGACGGGTTCAACATTGGGAAAGGAGTACGTCAAATACATTATTTAACTTATATGCAGAGTACATCATACGAAATGTCAGGCTGGATGAAGCACAAGCTGGAATCAAGATTGTCAGGAGAAATATCAGTAACCTCAGATATGCAGATGATGCCACCCTTATGGCAGAAAGTGAAGAGGAACTAAAGAGCCTCTTCGTGAAAGTGAAAGAGGAGAGTGAAAAAACTGGCTTAAAACTCAACTGATCTTAAAACTAAGATCATGGTATGTGGTCCCATCACTTCATGACAAATAGATGGGGAAACAATGGAAACAGAGACAGACTATTTTCTTGAGCTCCAAAATCACTGCAGACAGTGAGTGCAGCCGTGAAACTAAAAAAATGCTTGCTCCTTGGAAGAAAAGCTATAACAAAACTAGACATTGTATGGAAAAGCAGAGACATTAGTTTGCTGACAAAGGTTTGTGTAGCCAAAGCTATGGTTTTTCCAATAGTCATGTATAGATGTGAGAGTTGGACTATAAAGAAAGCTGAGCACCGAAGAGTTGATGCTTTTGAACTGTGGTGTTGGAGAAGACTCTTGAGAATCCCTTGGACTGCAAAGAGATCCAACCAGTCCATCCTGAAGGAAATCAGTCCTGAATATTCATTGGAAGGACTGATGCTGAAGCTGAAACTCCAATACTTTGGCCACCTGATGCGATGAACTGAAGAACTGACTCATTGGAAAAGATCCTGATGCTGGGAAAGATTGAAGGCAGGAGGAGAAGGGGACGACAGAGGGTGAGATGGTTGGATGGCATCACTGACTCGATGGACATGAGTTTGAGCGAGCTCCGGGAGTTGTGATGGACAGGGAGGCCTGGCGTGCTGCAATCCATGGGATCACAAAGAGTTGGACATGACTGAACGATCAAACAACAACAAAGATAGCGCTAATGAACCGGGGATACTCAGGGAAATAAAGAATCCAGATCTTTCATGTGGTTGGCAAGCCACAGGGAGAACCCTCGGACAACCTAATAATACCTTTTATTATTTTCAAACAATATAAAATGTTTGGCCAATTTTAGTTTCACAAAAGCAATTTGACTGATACAGGGAGACAAACCAGAAATACTAGAAATAATTTGAGAAGAATACACACAGGTGGCAAACTAGTTCTGGCAACACAAGCTGTAGGTAAGAAAGGAGTTTGATATAAGCTTCATGGAGCTATGTGGAGTTTCCCTTAAGTTTCTTTTGACATTCTAGTAAAAAGAAATTGTCCTGTTCTTTTTCTTGTCTGCATTGTTGTATGCATTTATCACGAAAGAACAGGGAAGACTGGTGTGCTGCTATCCATGTGAGTCAGACCTGACTAAGCGGCTGAACAACAGCAAAATGCATTCATTAAATATTGGCAGGGGGAAAAGACATAAATATTAGAAGAAAAATATGTCTTTATGAATGACCTGGGTGGTACTGTTAATTATAGACTTTGGAAAAGATCTCATATAGACAGTTGAATCAATATTTAAATGATATAGGAAAGTCTGTTAGCACCATAAAAATATGAATATATTAATTTCCTAAAAAGAGCTTATACATAACATTGTCCATGGAAGTAATTTTGTTTGAAATGCCACATTACCATATTATAGTTACCATCAGCATTATGGTACGGAAAGGTCACTTCCCTGACACTTCCTTAGAGTGGAAAAACTGTCACCGAATCTCAGTTGTCAATTTTAGAAAAATGTCTAGTTTTTCCTTAAATTCTCTAAATTATTTCTTAAGATATTAAATTGTTCCATTTTCATCCACTGCTAATATTTTTCACGTATTGGAGCATGTACTTTGGCGGCAACCACTGAGGGGAATCATTTCCAGTTCATTTCAGTTCTCGTTCAGTCTTACTACCGCTCTGCGTCAAGTTGCTGTCTGTTTGGGTGTTCTTCTAATTGGAGGATAATTGCTTTATAATGTCGTGTTGGTTTCGGCCGTACGACACTGGCAAGCAGTCATACGTACGCTGCTTTTATCAAGATCCTGTATATACACATAACTATACATACACGAAGTTATACAGATGGAGTATAGAACTATAGCTAGTTATATGGGCTTGGCTGAAAAGTAACATTCAAATGAAAAGTTCATTTGGATGTTCGTAACCTGTTACAGAAAAACATATACACATGTGTATGTATATGATTCTGGACCAGGTGAGGCACATATACATACCTGTGTGTATATGAAGGTGTGTTTATGTGCATGTCTACCTGCCGATGAAGGAGATGTGGGTTCGATCCCAGGTTCGATCTCCATTTCCCTGGAGAAGGAAATGGCAGCTCACTCCAGTATCCTTACCTGGGAAATCCCATGGACAGAGGAGGCTGGCGGGCTACAGTCCATGGGGTTGCAGAGAGTCAGACGTGACTGAGCAGCTACACAACAACAGCACCAGCACCAGCACATGCGTATGTACACATCCAGGGGTGTGTGTGTGAGCTTTGGCCTAAAGAGCGCAATTCTGTTTTTTCTTGATTTTGTGCACTAAGGCTTTTCATAGCTATACATATTCTTACTCATGTATACAGACAAATGCATGTTTTTTTCCATAAAACACCAGTGCCGTATAGGCTTTTTAATAAAATTCTCACAGGTATTTTGCTTGAAATATGAAGTTAATTCAAACCACGTGAGGGGTGAGCCCGTGCTGTTTTGCTCAGAAGTTCCAGGGCCTCGGGTGATGCTCTGTAGTGCGTTATGATGAATCTTGAAACAAGTCGTGTTTTGATCAGTCACCTTTTAGGCTGAGGTTTGCACAGACGGCTGTTCTGTATGTGGGGAACAGGCAGAAATGCGCCGATTGGCATGCCTGACTCAGTCTGTACCCAACATGCTTTCCTTTGCAGCTGCGTCTTGCTTTCATGCATCATTAAGTGACATAACAATCGAATGGGTTCTCAGCAAAGTGACAACTTCACTTCAGGCTTGATGTACAGGTGTGTGAGATCCATGGTCATAAACTGAGTTTTTAAAACTTAAGAAGAAGAAACCCCTTGGGAGTTACAGAGGCAGACTGATTTTTTTTTCCTCTACTGCAAACTTGCCTGATAAACGTGGCCCCATCAGCTTGGTCTTATGTTGGCTTTCTGTGCTCCGTTTGCCTTTACTGGTGTGTTCTTTAGGAAATGTGCCCTCTGTGGTTAAGGGTTTTTCTGCTCTGATATTGCTATTGAATTTTGTTTCACTCGTTGAGTTTTCTGGTTCACTTCTGGGATATTGCTATTGACTGTGTGCAAAATTATCTCCTTGGGCCAGAAAATTCATCTGAACATAGAAACGCTTGACTGCGTCCCAGGAGAGAGCCTGTAACGTCTGACGAAAAGAGAAGTGAATTAAAACAAAATGTGTTTATATGCTACATACGCATAGTGTGTGCATTTTGGGGGGTGTAGGTGGTGGACAGGTCATGAATGCAATTTGAGTACATCAGTGATTGGGGTAAAAATAAGAATTTCCACTACCCAAAGAAGTGTCATGGTGAAAATTTGGCTACAACGATTTAAGTCTGAAGTTGCCCCAAGTGGATGTTACTCACGTGTGTAACATCAGGTTTGGCGTGAATAAGCAACCACATAAATTAGGATGTTTGAATTTTTCCTGCTCCCTAACTATACAGTGTTGGAAGGTTTTTATGCAAGATACCACTAATGCCCCCAAAATATGCATAATGTACGGATGCAGTGTGACAATGAGAAGGACACCTGTGTATCCACTCTGCAGCTTGGAAAGGAGGAAAATCACAGTAACTTTGAAGTCTCCTGAGTTACCCTCTTTGTCTGCAAGCTCCTCCTCTTGCTTGCTCCCCAGGTAACTGCAAGCCTGGACTGTAGTGCTCCACTTCTTTTCCTTTCTTTGTATCTCTATAACATGGACATGTATCTCTAAACAGCACTTTCTGCAGTTTTGCCTGCTGTTGCTCTTTAGGCACACCCAGGCTCCACGAGCATTCTTCTGTCACTGCGTTTTCCCCTCGATGCTATGTTTCTGAGACTCACCCATGTCGATGTAGGTCACCGTGGCTTCCTCCCTTTCTTGCCTGTCTCGGATCCATGCATGCACTGCAATCCATTAAGCCGTTTCACACGCCTTTGACTTGTTCCCAGAGTTTGCTCTGTTGATAATGCCCCTGTCGACTTTCTTACGCTAGTATCCATGCGTGCACTGCAATCCGTTAAGCCGTTTCACACGCCTTGACTTGTTTGCAGAGTTTGCTCTGTTGATGATGCCCCTGTTGACTTTTTACGCTGGTCACCCTTTGTACCTTGGCACAAGTTTCTGTAGATGACGTACCTAGGAATAGCATCACTGGTTACAGGATACACACATCTTTCACTTTTCTAGGTAATGACACATTGTTTTGAAAAAATTAGCGTACAAATGTACATGCCCACCAGCAAAGTATGACGGTGACCCTCAATTCACCAGCACTTTTGTTTAGCCAGCTTTTAAATTTTGGCCACCTTTTGAGCATGTAATGGCATCTCTTTATAATTTGAATCTGCATTTTCCTGCTTGCCAAGGGCTTCCCTGGTGGCTAAGGCAGTCAAGAATTCACCCGCAATGCAGGAGACTGGGGTTCAATCCCTGGGTCGGGAAGATCCCTGGGAGGAGGGCATGGCAACCCACTGCAGTGTTCTTGCCTGAAGAATCCCATGGACAGAGGAGCCTGGTGGGCTGCAGTCCATGGGGTCGCAAAGAACCAGACACGACTGAGTGACTTCACTTTCACTTTCCTTTTTCTTTCACTGATTACCCATGAAGATGAACAGCTTTGCACACACCTGATGATAATTTTTTTTTTCTTCTCTGGGATGCTCATTTAAATCTTCTGCCAAATTTTCAACTGGGCTTATCGACATTATTATTTCTGTTTTAAAAGTGAATGTGTTTTGCATTTTGTTACTAAGTATGATGTTTGATGTAGATTTTAAAATACTTATTATTGTTAGAAGGAGCTTCCTTCAGATTTTAGTAGGTTGAAGGTTTTTTTCATGTAAGTGTACTTAAAAATTGTCAAATGCTTAATAATTTTTCAATATTAGGATGAACATAAGAATTTTTCACTTGAGCTAATCTTGCTTTTTTGAGATAAAACCAACTTATTTATGATAGCTTACATTTTCAAGTACCCTCCTTGTTGAAGATTTTTTTCATCTAAGCTTATGACTGACTGTCCTGTAATACAAACGCCTTCTACTATCCTTGTCTCATAAAATTATTTGGAATTTCCCCTGTAAAATACTATGTAAAAGCAGAGTTTATACAAGATAGCAATTATCTACTTATTGAAGTTTGTAAACAGTTTTGAGAAACCATCTGTGCCCATTTAAATATTTTAAATGACTGTTTCAATTTACTTCATTGTTGTCCGTTTATTGAGGTTTTTAATTTTTGATTCTTCCTAATACTGTTTATTTATACTGTGATTAGAAAAAAATGTATATTCTACAGTTTGTAAATAAAGTATTTTATATATGTCCATTTCACAAAGCATATTAAGTATGTTACTCACACATTCTACTTTTTACCAGTAAAAAAGAATCTGTTTTACATGTTAATATTAGACATATTAACATTTTTGATATCTTTATATTTATGTTTTATATTAAACATATACAATTTTATATGTAAAAAAATTATATGTTTAATCTACTATTACTAAAAGGTACATTTATATAAAACATCGTTCTGTGTTATGGTGATTCATTGGTCTCTTCTTCTATTTGTATCAAATTTTGATTTCTAACTCTAATTTGATATTTTATGTTATCTGACTTGTTTCTTCCTGCATTTGTGTAGTATGTTTTACTGCCTTTAATATTTTTGTGCAGCGTAATTTTTCTTATATTTTTATAAGAGCAGCAGGTTTTCTTTATGTTTAGTATTTGGCTGGTATTCATTTTGCCATCATTCCACTCTCAGACTTACTGTGTTGTCTTGTCTGAGGTTTACATTTCTGTTAAAAAGCATATAATGATTTTCCAGTCTTGTCTGACAGTCTTTGTCTGACAATCTTTTAATTCTAGAATCTAGTCTGTCTTCACTGATCGTGGGCGTTGACACATCTGAACTCACTTCTAGCGTCGCATCCGCATGCTTTTTACTTGTTCTGCTTCTTTTATGTTTCTGCCCTTTTTGCCTTTTTCTGAGTCTTTTTTCTCTGTTTTATTTCTGCCCTTTTTCGTGGTTACTTGAAAACAGTTTAGCAGCGTATTTACTACGTGCCTACTGTGTGCTCAGGCGCTTCAGTCGTGTCTGACTCCCCACGACCCCCTGGACTGTAGCCCGCCAGGCTCCTCTGTCCATGGGACTCTCCAGGCAAGAATCCTGGAGTGAGTTGCCATTTCTTCCTCCAGGGGATCTTCCCAACACAGGAATTGAACCTGAATCTTCTGCATTTCCTGCACGGCAGACAGATTCTTTACTACTGAGCCACTGGGGAAGCTGTATTTATTATAAGCAGGTATACACTTATATTATTTCCATTCCAGACAAGCATAAGCCCCTTAGACTTTATTAATGACAATAACCTTCTAATAGCTTATGTGCAGTTCTCTACCATAACTTCAGTTCTCTTTTGTTTTATTTTTAATGTGAAAAATTAAATATTTTTTATCACTTAAAGTAATACTGGTTTAGATTCACTCCCTTGTCCTCAATTTCTTTGTCCATTATTCCATCTTTAATCTCCCTTCTTCCTTCTGGCATCTTCTTCAACCTGATAAGACTTTTTCTATTAATATAGAATCTTAAAATATACATGCAGAAAAGAAGAGATAGTATAACAAATGCTGTTTACCCAGCTCCCCTGATATGACCGCGTGTCTTAGTAGAGTCATGTCACTATCCCATACGCCCTAAAGAACTGTTTCAAGCAACTACTACGTATTACGTGTTTACTCCAGAAAAAATGCAAAATATAACCAACTGATAATGGCTCTTTATTCAAAAATGACGCCTTATCATGATCACACTTAAATATAAAAATAGTCCCTTAATGCCATCAAATATCCAGTTAGTGTTCAAATTTCCTCCAATTATCCCATTAATATATTTTGACAATTGATTATTTAAATGAAATTTCAAACGCAACCAAAGCATAGCATTTGGTTAATATGTCTCTTTTATCTATAAGAGTTTCTTTCTTTTTTAAATTAAAGGAATCAGGCTATTTTTGTGTGTACAGATTGAGTGATTACATTCCTTTGGTGGCTTTTAATTTGTTCCTCTGTGCTCTGTGTGTCTTTTAAATTAGCACTTATATCTATAGAGTTGATGAGGTTTAGAACTGATTTTTTTTTTCTTTTGGCCAAAATATTTTGTAGGTGCTTCTGTGTACTTTCTACTGCATTCTATCAGAAGGTATAAAATATTTCATTATCTCTTTTTCTGTCATGTTAAAATTGATTAGTGGGTTTAGTGTGGTTTTTTTTTTTCATTCTAATCCATTCATCATACATTTCATCATCAATCTTTTTCTAGATAATTTGGAAAAAATTGATCATTGTCTATGTATATAATTTCACTAGAGTTTGCAAAAAGTTAATGTTCTTTCTTTCTGCTTTAATTAGCTGGAATTCCTTGATTAAGAGGTACCTTATCAATTGCTTGGTTTCCTGAAATATAGTTTACACACAAAGGCAGAATACACATACACCTCATCTTTTTTGAATTCCCTTCCCATTTAGGTCACCAAAGAGAGCCAAGCAGCGTTCCCTGTGCTGCACGGCAGGTTCTCATCCGCTACCTATTATGTGTGTGCGTCTGTGTGTGTCTGTGTCAGTCACTCAGTCATGTCTGACTCTTTGCGATTGCATGGACTGTAGCCCACCAGGTTCCTCCGTCCATGGGGTTCTCCAGGCAAGAATACTGGAGTGGGTAGCCATTCCCTTCTCCAGGGGATCTTCCCAACCCAGGGACTGAACGCAGGCCTCCTCCGTTGCAGGCAGATGATTTACCAGCTGAGCCACCAGGGAAGCCCCGTCTATTATACACATAGTATTAGTAGTGTGTGTATGTCAGTCCCAATCTCCTTCCCTTCCTCAGTGTTCAGAGTAATTAATTAGTGCCATATGTTAGCAATCTGTGGAAGCAGTGACAGATTTTATTTCTTAGGCTCCAGCATCACTGCGGACAGTGACTGCAGTCGTCAAATTTAAGAAGCTTGCTCCTTGGAAAGAAATCGTCCAAGCTTTTTTTTTTTTTGACAAACTTAGGGAGCATATTTCATGGGAAATAGATGGGGAAACAGTGGAAACGGTGTCAGATTTTATTTTGGGGGGCTCCAAAATCACTGCACATGGTGATTGCAGCCATGAAATTAAAAGATGCTTACTCCTTAGAAGAAAAGTTATGACCAACCTAGATAACATATTGAAAAGCAGAGACATTACTTTGCCAACAAAGGTCCGTCTAGTCAAGTCTATGGTATTTCCAGTAGTAATGTATGGATGTGAGATTTGGATTGTGAAGAAAGCTGAGCACTGAAGAATTGATGCTTTTGAACTGTGGTGTTGGAGAAGACTCTTGCGAGTCCCTTGGACCGCAAGGAGATCCAACCAGTCCATTCTGAAGGAGATCAGCCCTGGGATTTCTTTGGAAGGAATGATGCTAAAGCTGAAACTCCAGTACTTTGGCCACCTCATGCGAAGAGTTGACTCACTGGAAAAGACTCTGATGCTGGGAGGGATTGGGGGCAGGAGGAGAAGGGGACAACAGAGGATGAGATGGCTGGATGGCATCACTGACTTGATGGACTTGAGTTTGAGTGAACTCCGGGAGTTGGTGATGGACAGGGAAGCCTGGTGTGCTGCGATTCATGGGGTTGCAAAGAGTCAGAGACGACTGAGTGACTGAACTGAACTGAACTGAACTGAGGGAGCATATTAAAAAGAAGAGACTTCACTTTGCCAACAAATGTCGTTATAGTCAAAGCTATGAATTTTCCAGTATCGTATATGAATGTAAGAGTTGAACCATAAAGAAGAGTGAACACCGAAGAACTGATGCTCCTGAACTGTGGTGCTGGAGAAGACTCTTGAGACTCCCTTGGATGGCAAGGAGATCCAACCAGTCAGTGGTGAAGGAAATCAACCTAGAATATTCATTGGAAGGACTGTTGCTGAAGCTAAAGCTTCAATACTTTGGCCACCTGATGTAAAGAAACAACTCATTGGAAAAGACCCTGATGCTGGGAAAGACTGAAGGCGGAAAAAGGCGATGACAGAGGATGAGATGGACCCCATGAACTGCAGCTCACCAGGCTTCCCTATCCTTCACCATCTCCCAGAGTTTGCTCTAATTCATGTCCATGGAGTTGATGATGCCTTCCAACCATCTTATTCTCTGTCTCTCCCTTCTCCTCCTGCCTTCAATTTTTTCCAGCATCAGGGTCTTTTCTAATGAGTCAACTTCACATTAGGTGGCCAAAGTATTAGAGCTTAAATTGCAGCATCAATCCTTCCAATGAATATTCTGGGTTGATTTCCTTTAGGATGGATTGGTTTGATCTCCTTGCAGTCCAAGGGACCCTCAAGAGTCTTCTTCAGCACCACAGTTCTAAAGCATCAATTCTTCATCACCCAGATTCTTTATGGTCCAACCTTTAGTCTCTCCCACCAGAGAGCTTACACAGGCCTCTTATCCTCATCCATCAGAGGGCATAGAGAGTGAAAATCACAATCACAGAAAACTAACCAAATTGATCATATGAATCACAGTCTTGTATAACTCAATGAAACTATAAGCCGTGCTCTGTAAGGGTCACCCAAGATGGCTGGGTCATGGAGACTTCTGACAAAATGTGGTCCACTGGAGAAGGGAATGGCAAACCACTTCAGCATTCTTGACTTGAGAACCCCATGAACAATATGAAAAGGCAAAAATATATGACACTGAAAGATGAACACTCAGGTCGGTAGACATGCTGTATGCTACTGGAGAAGAGCAGAGCTTGAGCCAAAGCAGAAATGATATCAAATTGTGGATGTGTCTGGTGATGTAAGTAAAGTCCCATTCTGTAAAGAACACTGTTGCATAGGAAACAGTTAGGTCCATGAATCATGGCAAATTGGAAGTGGTTAAAGAGATGGCAAGAGTGAGCATTGACATTTTAAGAAATGGTGAACTAACGTGTATGGGAATGGTAAATTTTAATTCAGATGAACATCATAACTACTACTGTGGTCTAGAATCCCTTAGAAGAAATGGTGTAGCCCTCATAGTCAACAAAAGAGTCCGAAATGGAGTAGTTGGTTGTAATCTCAAAAATGACAGAATGATCTTGGTTCTTTTCCAAGGCAAGCCGTTCAGTATCACAGTAATCCAAGTCTATTCCTAAACCACTCATGCTGAAGAAGCTGAAGTTGAATGATCTATGAAGACCTACAAGACCTCCTAGAAGTAACACCAAAAAAAAAAAGCATTATCTGCATCATAGGGGAATGGAATGCACGAGTAGGAAGTCAGGAGATGCCTGCAGTGGCGGCAAGCTTGGCCTTGCGGTACAAAATGAAGCAGGGCAAAGGTTAGCAGAGTTTTGCCAAGACAACGCACTGGTCATTGCAAACACCTTCTTCCAACAACACAGAACTGACTCTGCGCATGGACATCACCAGATGGTCAATACCAAAATCAGATTGTTTATATTCTTTGCAGCCAAAGATGGAAAAGCTCTATACAGTCAGCAAAAACAAGACCTGGAGCTGACTGTGGCTCAGATCATCAGCTCCTTATTGCTAAATTCAGGCTCAAATGGAAGAAAGTAGGGAAAACCACTAGGCTATTCAGGTATAACCTAAATATAATCCCTTATGATTATACAGCAGAAGTGGCAAATAGATCCTTTGAGTATATTCACCAGATATATGTACTCAAAGCCCTGTGTTTAAAGTCACTGAAATAAATCTTATTAGCATAGGTAAGTGCCCAACTTGACGTATAGCTAGTTTCCTTTGATTCATTCTGTTTAATAAATATGTAAAACATTTATGTGGATGCAAAAACAAATTTGTAAACAAGAATGATTCAGATAATCCAGCCTTAATCTCTGTTCTCTCCACTGTGTTCCATTTCTTCCCCATAGGTAAGCAATTTCTTTAGTTCTCATATACATTTTCATTATTTAATACAGATACATATTTTTGTGAGTGTAGTATGTATATATGCATACATGCAGATATATAGGCTTTTAAAAAATAAATGTAGCATCTTTCTTTTCATCACAAATAACAAGTCCTTTTTCCACATCAATTGATACAATTGTGTCATTTTCATCTTTAGACTAGTTGATTTGTAAATATTGTTCCTGCCTTGCATTCCTGCTATAAATTGTACTTTATCACAGTATATTTTTATTTGCAAATATTGCTGAATTTGCCAGTTTTTATTGATGATTTTTCTTTCGATGTTCATGGAAGATATCAGTCTGTATCTGTGTGCGTGTGTGTGTGTATTGTCTTTGTCCGTTTTGGTATCAGGACCATGCTGGTCTCATAAAATGAATTAAGAAGCATTCCCTTCTCTTCTATTTGTTGGAAAAGATTGCATAAAATGGACTTATTTCTTCCTGAAATGTTTGGGAGAATCCTCCAGTGAATAATGTATGAATCTGTGCCTAGATATTTTATTTCAGAAAGCTTTGCTTTTTACTGTAAGTTAATTTCCTTCCTGCTTATAGCTCTGCTCTGGTTATCTGTTGGTTTCCTGTTTATTCCCTTTGTGTTTTATGTTCTGTCCTCCTTGTTAATATTTTTCTTGTTAATATTTTCGTATCCAATCTTAACTTGTCTTCAGTGTTTTTGAATGTATATCTTCACAGTGGTTTTCATGGTTGCTCTAGAGGTTACATACCTTTCCAAGTTATCACAGTGTATGATCTTGTTTCAATAAGTTATTGCATCAAGGTGAATGCAACCATCTTACCGATCTTGAGGCCTCTCTCCCACTTCCACCTTTATAACCAAATTGCCTTAAATATTACTTGTACATGCAGTGAAAACCACATCAGACAGTATTATAATCTTTGCTTTTAATCATCAAATGTAATTTTTAGATTTAAAGTAAGAGCAGTTTTTGAATTTCCCATCTCTGTTGCTCTTTGTTTATTATCGACATGTTCCTGAATTTCAATTACTTTTCCTTTGCTGAGACGTTTTTTTTCTCCATGAGCATTTGTAATAGCTTGCTGGAGCATTTTATGATAGCTGCTTTAAGGTCTTCATCAGAGAATTCCAGCGTGTGAGTCATCACAGCACTTGGCCTCTTTTGATGATCATTCCTCATCCCAGTTGAGATTTTCCTAGTTCTAAAGATGATGAGCAATTTCTCATCATATCCCGGACATTTTAGGTTATGAGGCTCTGGTTCTATTTAAGTCATCTACTGCAGCATGCCAACAACCCCTTGAAGTTTAGAATACGTGTCTTTGTGGGCCGTAGTTCAAACAGCGATTTCATTTTCAAAGCCTTTGAAGTACTGTTTGTTTTAGCCCATCTACTTGTGTGCTCAGCGGCGGCTGGTCTGAGAGCTGGGCCGTGTTCAAGTCTCCAGGCTTGTTCTGTTTTGGTTCTGCTCGGTTTCACTCAGGAGCGGCTCCGAGTTGTGCCCTGGGACTTCTCACGCTGACTTAAAGCCTTGCTTCACCCAGATCCTCCTGATGCATCATCCTCCCCGCTGTCTAGCCCTTAGTGTCGGCAGGGGAGGAGCAGTGCACCGAGCCCCCGGGACGGTCTGCGTCGCCCCAGCGCTGACAAAGGGCCGGGGAAGCGTTTGCTTAGGTTACTGCAGGGCAGGGCGGTCAGCCAGGAAGCTCTCCTAACAGCCTCTGTCAGCGCGGGCCCCGGGGCGTGTGTGCGTGTGTGTGCACACGGGGCCTGGGGTGTGTGTGTGTGTGTGTGTGTGTGTGTGCGCGCGCGCGGGGCCCAGGGTGTGTGTGCATGTATGCGTGTGTGTGTGTGTGATGGATGCCCGTCTCTAGCACAGGGCGGGGATGGTTCGTACACGGCTGCCCACCTTCCCGGAGGCCCCAGCGCAGAGCAGGGAGTGGGAGTCCCGGCCTCTGGGGCTTGCCCGAAGAGGGCAGGTGAGGTCGCAGGCTTTGAACCCTCAGGTCCTCTTGTCAAGAGACTGTGATCTCATGGGATGGCTTCTTCTTCTTTTTTTTTTTTTACATAAGTCTGCCTGTATTTATTTAATTCAATCCTTCAAGCGTCCTCGACTTTTTTTTCATGCATTTGAAATAATTCCAATACACCTTTGTTTATACTGCGTCACTTTTATGTCACATGCAAGCAGAGCAGAGAGCATTTTATTTTTCTAAGTTAAAAAACTAAGCTCCTTAATAAATAAACTAAGCTCTTTAACTTTTTCTTGCCTTTGTCTTTAACATTTAAGTTACTTGAGAAAAATCATCATGGTTTTCATGGTTTATAGCATTTTGCTATTGTATACATTATTTTTAAAAAATTAATACTCACCATTATAAGAGAACATAACATAAGTTACTCACATCTGTAAAAGTAACATGTGTGTGTGCATGTTCTCAGTTGCTCAGTCGTGTCCAGCTCTTTACAGCCTCATGAAATGTAGCCCACCAGCTTCCTCTGTCCATGGAATTTTCCAGGCAAGAATACGGAAGTAGGTTGTCATTTCCTACTCCATATATATGTGTATATACATATATGTAAAATATAGCTCATATTACTATTAATCTAGTCACATTAAAATAAATGTATTAAAATATTCAGCCACTAGCTTATCTTTGATCTCTGGCATGTTCAAGTTTTCATAAATTATATATGTTTGCATATATCATATACTATTTTATTAATACATATGATAATATGCTCAATTACCTAATTTTTTATGTTTCCCTAACATGTTTACTGTATTTCTTAATTATTTACTTGTTCTTTATCTCTAAAACTTGGTTTCTACAAATACCTTCCCTCCCTTATAAAAGTTATCTGGATGCAATTATCTCCTTTGGAAAGAGACCTAGTAGGTTGTAGCAAAACCCGCTTCGGAAAATGCAAATGAAAATTGATGAGTGACAGTGGCTTTCGTTTTCCTGGTGGAATCCAGCATCTGATAAAGCTTCTGCGTCTGAAGCAGATGGGCAATCATATGTTTTCTTATAAGTCAAGGGGAGACAAGCTTGTGTGCTTGGCATGCTCTGGCCATCACGATTGACTTTCTGGGCAATGAGAGTATCAGGCTGAGCTCAGGAACAGACAATTTGGAAAGAGCAGATTTAAAAATCAATTTAAAGAGTTTATATATTATACATAAGAAATTACCTTCTATTTCTTATCAGCACAATGCAGCTCCTGTCTGTGGACAGAGCCAGAAGTTTCTGACGGCGTGTGGGGACGTCCTGAGTCAAAGCCCACTGCCTGCTGGTATTCTCGACTCCAGACTTAGCAAAGTCAAGACGACCCTATTAACAGCTTTCGTCCCCGTGGTCAAACCTTCCAAAACTTTTTCCCAATCATGGATTCCCACCCATAATTTCATCATGCCCTGTGTTAGTAAGACACTAGCCAATGTCCATAAAACTATGCCAGTGACAAGAAAATGCAGGAAACCAGAAGACCTGATTTTAACTAGATGCAGAAGCCTGTCATAGAGGAGAGAATTTTATCAGTGAGCTCCCTGTTACTTCTGAAAACAATGCTGATATTCCTCATATGTTCAGAAGAGTTCTTCAATGTGTTCCAAGACTGTCTGAGATTTTCAGGGGAAGTTACTAAATGGACCAGTTTCCGCTTTCGTGATGGAAGGCTGATACGGGAGCCATGACCCATGATGCCAGTGGGCTATCAGATTGTCTTGACTTTGTGCTTCCCCATCCTTGGGGCAAGCTGCCCTCCTCAGACATTTGATCCAACGATCAAGAGCTATAAATACTTTATCTCCAGGCATCAACTAAACAGTCTCAGCAACAAAGCAATGTGGAGTGCGGTAAAAAAGTCACAAACCAAGTCAATCTTTTGTACAGTAAGGGCCTCAACTAAATGCCCGAACCAGCAACTTCTGCTTACACTTAACTGATTGTCACCACGTCACACAGGCAGCCCTAACTTCAAGGTGGGCTGGAAACATCTGATACCCCAACCTCACTGTGTTTCCATTTGCAAAGGGAGCTGGAGGGCTAGAGCTTGGAAAGTTAGTACAAACATGTGCCCCTGTGTTTGATATGACTACTTAAATTTCCTTCATATGAGGACTTCAGGAGATGTGTGACTGTCTTTCGTTATTATTACAGGTATGTGTGTGTGTGTGTGTGTGTCTTTGACATATAAGAAAAAGCAGGAAACACGCCTATACAACAACCCATATATGCAACAACAAAAAGGAAACTGCTACTACTGTGCCTTCTGCAGAGAGATGTTCGATTGCCAGATCCCTTTTGTCCTTTTCTTCCTAATCCAACTTCTGTCATCCTCTCTCATGATCACTTCATTGTAATATCAGGGAGAGAACGTAAAACTAAAATCAATACTGAGCTACTCTCTTCTGAAACACATTTGGCTATACATGAGGTTAGATTTAATGTAAAAATAGGATTTGAACATTTGGCACATTACAAATGTCGAGGAAATAATTTTCTTCCGTAAGTTTAGCTTATATCCTAAAAATAGGGTAAGAAACAAGATATTGTGGCCACCTTGTGCTTATTTTGACTTTGTCTACCGCAAGGAGCAGGGCTTCCCAGGGGCACAGTGGAGAAGACTCCTTCTGCCAACGCAGGAGACCAAAGAGATGGGGGCTCCACCCCTGGGTCGGGAGGGTCCCTTGGAGGAGGAAATGGCAACCCACCCCAGGATTCTCGCCTGGAGAACCCCACGGACAGAGACCCCTGGTGGGCTACAGTCCATGGGGTCACCAGGAGTCGGACACGACCGAGCGAGCATGCATACGCATGCCTCAAGGAGCAGGTCTGTCTCCACGTGTTATCAAGTAAGTGCATTGACTGGAATCCAGGGACTGACGTTTCCCCTTGGTCTGTACTCTTACTTTATCTTAATAAAATAATTATGGGAAATTCAACTGGACCTCATTTTTAGGATCACATATGAGGATGGAGAAAGCTGTAAAAACTGTGACAGCATCTCAAAGTCTTTCCGCAAACCCTTCTCAGAAGCAGGCCTTGTCAGAAATCAATGCGCTTAGAGATGGCATCAAAAAACAGATGCTGGCATTCTGAAAAACTTGAGAGGAATATACACAGAGCTGATGTTTCGTTAAACACATAACAAAAGAAGAATGTGAAATATCCTAAGGAACATTTTCCCCATGGCTCCATCCTGCAAATACTGAATAATTATTTAAACATATTCTAAGTGTGATGTGTAATTAGTGGGCTTCCCAGCTGGCGCTAGTGGTAAAGAACACAACCACCAATGCAGGAGACATAAGAGATGCAGGTTAGATTGCTGGGTCAGGAAGATCCCGGAAGGAGGGCATGGCAACCCACTCCAGTGTTCTTCCCTGGAGAATCCCATGGACAGAGGAGCCTGGTGGGCTACAGTCCACAGGGATGCAAAGAGTCAAACACGACTACAGTGACTTAGCACGCACATGTTATTGACATGGTAAGACTTAATACCTAATACTTGCTAATTAAAGTTAGATTTTTAAGTGATGACAATGAAATGCCATCTATAAGAAACTCTAAAGCTGGATTATGTGGTTTCTGCTATCTGTTCCTTGTTTTCTTTTATTTTTAAGCTTAGCAAGTCAAACCATCATTAGAACGCCCGCAGATGGCTGTGATTTTTTCCAAGGTAAATGAGTGGGGTAAATCCGGGTTATTGTTTGCATCCATGTCATAACCTGTGTATTCTGAATCACCACTGAGCACAGTGACCATCGGACACCTACACAGTGGCAAGTCCAAGCAGAACTAGGCACCGGGTGTGAGTTAGACTTTGAGACTTTGTTCTAAACAGGCATGCAAAGCATTTCAATAGTTTTGAATAATTTACATACTAAATCAGTGCTTTGGATATGTTGAGTGATATGAACCATCCTGTTAAAATTAATCTCAACTATTCCTTCAGATTTTAAAATACGGCTTCTGCAAATTTGAAAATTACCCAGGTGTTTGGCATTATGTTTTTATTGGACAAGGGTATGCTAAATCTTCCCCTTTCTCTTTCTTCTGATTTCCCACGACAGTGTGGACTATGGAGTGGGTTAGAGTCACATCAGGAAACCAGGAGGAAGACTGGCATTGATTTCAGAAGAAGCACACATGGGCAGCGACATTTCCATTCTGGAGATAAATGAATGGTCTCCAAACTTGGCTCTTATTATAAGAATTATTGCTGATGTTCTGAGCAGGCAGAGTCTAAGATTTCTGTCCTTGAGAGTCTTGTTTCAGGTCAAGGGAAAGATTGCAGGGTTTGCATTTTTAAAAACAAGACTCAGGTAAGTTTTTTGAATGTGGGGATTGGGAGGCCACTAATACAGGGAGATAAAAACACAAATTTTTCTGAATCAATTGGAAAATTAGTTGTCATTACTGTGAAATGACACAGATTTTGCACTGACAACAAAATCTATAAAAAATTAAGCATGTGTGGTTTAGAGGAAGAAATTCTGGGATGACAGCTCTATTCTCCTGTAAAAATAGCACTAGCTTCATGTATACTTTTTTTAATTTAATTTTATTTTTTAACTTTACAATATTGTATTGGTTTTGCCATACATCACCATCAATCCGCCATGGGTGTACACGTGTTCCCCATCCTGAACCCTCTTCCCTCCTCCCTCCCTGTACCATCCCTCTGGGTCATCCCAGTGCACCAGCCCCAAGCATCCAGTATCGTGCATCAAACAACCTCTTTCAGGCCCATATCATTTCTTCCAGTCCTAATTAACTGGTATAAAATGGTGGTATATGTTTAATGGAGGGAGTGAGCACGGCTCTGATGAAGCCCTGTTGGATCCGTATCAGTAAGAGTGCTCCTGGCACCTGTGTGCTAACATCCTCTTTTCAGGTAAGAAATGCAAAAGGAGTCTAGATTGGTGTAACAAACAAAAGAAAAAAGGAAGGATGGAGGAAACAGAAGGGGAGAAGCAAGGAAGGTAGGAGGGCAAGCCCACTCGAGTAAAGACAGGCGAGCTCTGCTGTGCGGCTGGTGTGTCAGTTTCACTGGGCAAATGAGAACGAGAGCACACGCAAGGTTGTGTATTCAATGCCATCGATTTATAGGCATTGTATTTCATGATTTCCAAGACATACTGAAAGTGACGTCTCTCAGATTCCCATCTCGTGGTCTAGGGGAGGTAAGTAGCAGCAGCACGCGGCAGGCATTTATGCCACATGCTAATTGCCCAGGGACAGTGCTGCATCTTCTGTGAGGCCCCACGCTCTGAGCCGCTGCCTGTTTTTCCCTTCGTCTGTGTGATGGGCCATTTCCCTGCTTATCAGCGCCTCCACTTGACAGATGGGCGAGGATAAGGAGGAATCCAGTCTTGTCAACTGGGCTCCTGGCAGCTCTGCAGAAATGTGTGGCAGGGAGGAATCCAAGAGTCAGAGGTGGGGAGGCCCAGGACGGCTCAGCTTATTCGTTTTATAGATGACGGTGGCCTCCAGGGGAGCCACAGGGCTGGGTCACACGGGCAGAGACAAGCCTCTGAACCACGGGGTGCTCTTTTGTGATTTCTCCTAATCGCAACGAGTCGGCTATTTGACTTGGGTTGAATGGACACTATTAACTTGTGGGTTTCATGTCTGTAAACACGAACCATTGAGAGTCAGCAGTACTACGTTTCAGAGTCTGGTTGTGTCTGAGTCCACATAGTGACCAGATTGCACACCTAAACACCCTAAACACCCGCATTTACACCCACACTGGTAATGAATTTACACACATCACTTACATGAGCACATAATCTTGCCTCTCACCCCCTCTTGTGAGCATGCACATGCATGGGGCGCACGCTCACACACACACACACACACACACACACACACACATCTAATTTGAATTACTCTGCTTTGGATAATCACCTAATTTTTCAACACCACCCAACAGACTCCCTGCTCCTCTGTTATTGGCACGTGGTACTGCTTTCCCACATGATTCATGTTGAAGGGGAAGAGGTGGTCCAGTGAACAGAAGACTGGGGAGGAGGGTCTCCTCTGGACAGCTTGAGAATTCAAACCCCTTAGAGAGACAGGCCACTTTCATGAGCATCAGATTCCTCCATCACTCTACCTCCAGGGGTCAGTAGGAAAGAAATGTTTGCTTCTGTCCAAAGTGGCACCTGCTTTGCCTACATATTTCCCCCTTTGTATAAAAAAGAAGCAACAGGTGGGAAAAGCTAGTAATTATTGAATGTCTTAATATCTGGTGCCTTATTTTCTTGTCTTCTTGTCTATAGAAGACTCTAAGCAGCATCTTGCCTGGAGTTTGCATTTTAGCAAGTCTCCCAGGCTTCTCAAATAATGAGAGAAAATGTCTGTGTTTCCAAACCACTAGGCTTACCTGGTATTTTGCTGTTTCTATGTTGCTGTATACCTGACAAAATGCTTAAAGACGAGCACCGTCGTCTGTGGCTATGAGAGGAAGCTAAAATCCACGCCCAGGAGCAACACGGAGCAACGCACAGAGAAGACATTAGTGACAATAAGATATGGTGGCAGAAGCCTGGGATCTGGACTCCAGCCTGCAGCATCCAGTGGGAATTTCTGTGATGAGGAAAATGCTCTTTATTTCTGCTCTCCAATATGGTAGCCAGGAGCCATATGTGGCTCTTGAGCACTTGAAATATGACTCTTGCAAGTGAGGAGTTTGTCATTTTAAAAAAAATGACTTTATTTACATTGAAATAGCCATGTGTGACTGGTGGCTACCATAGTGGATGGCATCACTCTAGAATTTTCTGGAGAGTCTCTTTGTGTTTCGAACTTTGATACCTCAAAGAAGAAATTATAATTATTAAATGTTCAGCCTTAAGAGTGACTTTCCAAGCCACATTCTTTCCAATAATCGAGTGGTAGAAGTAAATCAGATAAGACAATGGAAACAGTTAATGTAAAATCTTGTTGAAACAGGATCCACCTTCATCATTTACCACCTTGGACCAGATACTTAGTATCTCTGATCCTCGATTTCCTCATCTGTATAAATAGGTGATGTAAATAAACATGAAAAGTTTAAGTTAGGTAAATTAGGAAGCATTTGAAGACAAGAGATGCTGAAATGAATTGTGCCAGGATGAACAGCTCAGAAGGGGAAGCTGGAATTCAAACCCCTGTCTTCCGATGGTGCACGTGAGCTTTTCACAGGCTGGGCCAGGCTTGAAGAATGAAAGAGAAGTATCACTCCCTCTGTTTTTGAATCGTGTCTTTCTCATAGTCATTCTGCACACCCTGGAGAAATTTAAGTACTTCCTTGTGATCGATTTACTTAATGTTTCACCTGATTGGCTCCTTAAACGCTTTCTTCTCAGCTGGTAACTGCCATCACCACATGTATGCTCGTGTTAATTGCAGCTTGCAAACAGAGGTCGATTTAGCCTTTTCCAATCAAGGTGGCAGTTCCATATCATCCTGTAAGAAAAGAAATGAAAAACTCATGGAGGACAATAATTGTCGGCATTAGGCGTGTGGCATAAAAACGTCTTACTCTGTTTACTAAGGCCATCATGTCAAATATTTTTTTTTTCCTATTCAAACTAATTTCTGTTGGAGCAGGTGCTTTGCAATGGTGTGTTAGTTTCCACTGCGCAGGAAAACGAACCAGCCGTCCACGTGCACACCCCTGCCCTCTCTTGGCCTCCTTCCCGTTCCGATCCCTGCGAGCGCTGAGCTGAGCTCCCTGAGCCGTGCAGCAGGCTCTGCTTAGCTGTCTGCTTCATCCGTGGTGCCGTCGTGCCAGCCCCAGGCTTCCAGTAACTCCCATCCCCCTTGGTATCCATGTCTGTTCTTGACGTCTATGTCTCTATTTCTGCTTTGCAAGTAAGATCACCTATGAAATGGCACAAACATTTCAATTTAGTCCTGATTATATCCCAGTCATTTTATTCTGGGTAAAAATGTGCAGGGGTTTTCATCTGTCCTTTGACAGTGCTAGTTTTTCCATGGAAATAATTTATAGCTTTTGTAAAATTCCCTACCTTTGATTTTTGATGAATTGAGATACTTCTAGCAAAAAATCCGTTGTCTACACCTGAAATTAAATTCCACAGAACCTGACAATATCCGTATTGAGGTTGAAGAATACTGAATTTCTCATCCTCAAATGACAGTCCCACAGACGCCGAGCGCACTTCCAAAATGAGTGATGATTAATTACCCCACAGGGACCCATTAAAGCATTTTCCCCATCCACTAGCTCATTTCCTAAGACTCTTGGGATAAATGATTCCCTTCAAACTCTATCTCATATGGAGATACTAAAAAACTTCTTGAAAGTGTCCAATTTCAGGAAGCCTAAAAAATGGTGAAGCCTGAAAAGAATGCTTTTGTTTCTTGATGTGCTTGTCTGGACAAGTTACATTTTACTTGAATTATGACAGGGATGGTACATGTATCTTTTATGTACTAGAACATACCTGGACATTGTCTAAATTGTTTTCACATCTGTCTGATATAGTTTTAAAAGAAAAATATTGTTTCCTTATTGCAAACTTAAGCCAAAATGGAAACATTTTGAAAGCCTATTTTGTTATGGAATCTTTAAGCTTTATGCTGAGTTCTGGAACCATAATAGGTTTGCAGTTATTAAAGCATCTTGATTTTAAATAGCAGTGACTGTATCTACAGGATAAAACAATGCTGTCTAGACAATTTTCTAGAAGACTGTTGAAAAAATGGAAGTCTGGGAAGGAGATGGAATGCTGAGAAAGGTGGCTGTGGTGGACACTCTCAGCAGATCCATTTCACTGTTCAGAGCAATCACCCTCCCTCCCTCGGGTTGGGTGGTTTGTCTCTAAGATGCCACCTGTATCTGGGATTTTTTGGAGGACTGGTCCTGGTGCCTGGAGCTGCTTGGCTCCCAGTAAGCTGGAGCACCTGCGGGATTTACAGCCCGTGGTGGGGACCTTAGCAAGGACCGTCTGCCGTCTTGCCTGAGATGAGAGGCGTCCTGACCTAAGTAACACTCTCCAGCTCCCCCAGGGTCAGCATCGCCTAAATCTTGCCCCTCCTCTGCCCTATTCGCTTCCTTGTTTCTTAGGGGAGGGAGTGCATCCCAGCCCATCACTGCATATAAATTCTTGCGGGCTTGACTTTACTTACGTCTGTGGCTTTCAAAGCATTTTTTCAACCTTATGTAGTTCATCTGCCGAATGAGCAGGTGAGCATTTTTGTCCTGATGTGAGAGGATCAGAGGTTAAGTGACTTGACTGGGATTCACACAGAGCGAGACGACCCTCCCGGGACCATGCTCTTAATGAGTATGTTTCTGCCTCCAGAGTAGGACTGTCCTTGTCTGATGCAGCTGGTCTGTGTGGACTGTGCTGTTGCTGCCCAGGCATGTGTAGTCAGGTTGTACCTGCTACTCTTTGTCACCCAGAATGGGTCCAGTCTGCAAATAAAGGTATTTCTCTGCAAGACAATATGCTGGTTCAAGTGTTTTATTTGAAGATATCTATTACATAAACATTGCTTTGACTCCGTGCTTTTGAAAGGGCTCAAAATCTTCTGCTTAAGGAGTCTTAGGCAAAGAAAAAGAAAAGTTGTTTTGGAAACAACGTGAAATCCTTTCCAATGGACTGAGTCCATTTCCCTATAGAAACAGAGGTTGGATTTATCACAGAAATGACTCCATCTCCATGATGGAAGTGCAAAGCTTTTCTTACTGTCTAATCTTGTTGGAGAGAAAAAAAAAAAAAAGACTTACTTAATATATGCTGACTCCTTCATAAGTATAGTAAGCTCCTGGGCAATATTGTAATTTTGTAAATTTGAATTGTAATTTATGTTAGATAATGGGTATCATTTTCATGAGCTGTAAGTTAGATTTTTATTCACAATTACATTGTTTATAAGGAAGTGTGACTATTAGATATTTTTGTAGCTGACTGCCTAGTGGATGACCTAGTTTGAGAAAGTGATCCAGTCTCTTAGAGAAGTTGAAATTTATATTCCTTCCCTTTTATGAAGAGAAGTACATTTTCTTAATTGTTTGTCTTCCTTTTAGTGTTTATGAGACAGACATTAATTCCTTATAGTTGCTTTATCTTCTAAATCAGTCGAGCTTCCATACCTCTAAGATAATAATAGCAACAGTTTTCTGTGGCTCCTAGTTTCGAGCTGGCAAGTTATCTGCTCTCTCTCTCCAAGCAGCAGCAGCTGCATGAACCGCTGGAGCCCTCTGTACTCTGACGCGGTCTTCCAGTTAAACGAAATGATGACTTTGCCACAATGGATTCATAATGCCAGTGTTTTGGCCAAAGAGAGAAAGGAAACAGTGTCTCAGTTAAGTTCCAACTGCATCAGCTAGACACTTATAATTAAACCAGATAAGATACAAAGGTAATGAGAGTGACTTGGTAATGAAAGACAAAACCAAAACCTCTCAGCGAAGAAACCTGAAGGACCAGAGTGTTCCACTGGTGAACTTTACCAAACATTGTAAAGTGAATTAACACCAATCCTTCTATTAATGAAACTCTTCAGGAAGTCAAGGAGGGAGGAACACTTCCTAACTCACTCTGTAAGGCCAGCGTTACCCGGATAATAAATGAAGCCTGAAAAGACATTAGAAGAAAACTATAGATGAATAACCATTTTTAATACTGATGCAAAAAGCATCAAGAAAATGCTAACAAGCTGAAGCCAGTAGCCTTTAAGAGTACTAGACGTCAGGATCACATGGGATTTATCCCAACACAGCAAGACCAATTCAACTCAATAAAATTTAATTCAATAACATCAATCTGTGTGTTATACCACATTAATAGAATGAAAGGAAACAAATATACATGATCATCTCAACTGATGAAGAAAAATCATTTGAGAAAATCTGATACCATTTCATGATTAAAAACAAAAACAAGGAATAGGCTCCAACTTCCTCAACATGGTAAGGGACATTTATGAAAAACCCACAGCTAATAATATAGTCATTGATGAAATAAAAAGCTTTCTCCCTGTGATCAAGTATAAGACAAGGATGCTAATCCTGGAAGTTCTAGAGAGCAATTAGGCAAGAAAAGGAAATAAAAGTCATATTAATTGGAAACAAAGAAGTAAAACTATCTCTATTTGCAGATGACATGATCTTATTCATAGACAATCTTAAAGAATCCAAAAGAATCTACAAAACAAACAATTAAAATTAATAAATGAATTATGCAGAGTTATAGAATACAGGATTAATGAGCAGATATCAGTTGTATTCTATAGATTAGTAATGAATGAATAATCTACAAAAGGAAATTAATAAAAAGTTCCATTTATAATACCATTAAAATACTTAGGAATAAGTTTAACCAAGGAGATGCATAATTTGTATGGTGAAAGCTACAAAACATTGCTGATAGAAGTTATAGACAATCTAAATAAATTGAAAGATAGATCATGTCCATGAAATGAAAGACTTAATATTGGTAAGATGGCAATACTTACCCGAAGCAACCTGCAGATTCAGTGCAATCCTTATCAATAGCTCAGTGGACATTTTTGCATAAGGTGATCCTAAAATTAACATGTAATTGCAGGGCAGCCCAAATAGCAAAAAGAATCTTGAGGAAGGTTGGACTATTCACACTTCACAATTTCAAAGCTTAGGACAAAGCTACAATAATGTAAACAATGAGAGACAGGCAGGAGGCAGAGAGATGGAGAAGTGGGTTAGAGTGAGAATCTGGACATAAACCCGTGACTCCTTGATCAACTGCTTTTTAGTAAAGGACTGTGCTTTCTGTTGGAAAACAATCTTTTCAACAAATATTTCTGGAACAAGTGGGTATGGAGCATGCAATAAAATGAACTGGACCCCGGTCTCACACCACACACAAAACTAACTTAGAATGGATCAGAGGCCAAAGTGAAAGCGCTAAACTTTTCATGGATTTGGCAGTGAATTCTTAGATGAGATTCCAAAAGAACAAGGAACAAAAAATAAATAGATAAACTATAAAATTAGCTTTATCAAAATGAGACATTTTATTTATCAAAGGGCAGTATCAAAAGAGTGGAAAGACAACCAACAGAATGGAAAAATAAATGTCTGCAATTCATATATCTGATAAGGCTCTTGTATCCAGAACATACAAAGAACTCTGACAACTTAAAAAAAAAAAGACAGTGAATTGAAAAAACAGCCAGTGGAATTGTTTCTGAGTCATTTCCCTATGGAAGATGTAAAAAATGGCTAAAAAGCAGATGCAGAGATCATTATAATACAGCATCGTTAGTATTATGGAAATGCAAACCACAACCACAGGGAAATGGATCTTCATGCCCCTGGCAATGGTAGGGTACTACTGATAATTCTTTTTAATCTGTAATAGCAGGTGTTGGTGAGGATATAGTAAGTTGGAACACTCACATATTGCTGGAAGGATTGTAAAATGGTGCAACCACTGTGGAAGACGGTTTTCCAGCTACTACAGGACCCAAAATTCCACTTCTAGGTATAGACTCAGAAGAACTGATAGAATATTCAATTTGTACAAGAATGTTCATAGCAATTTGTGTTTTTAGTGGTAACAATCCAAATAGCCATCAACTATTAGAGGCCAGACACATATTGAACTAAATATTATTCCAAAATATACAAAATAGTAAATCCTTAGGGACAAACAGCAGGTTAGTGGTTTCCAGAGGCCAGGGGAGAGGGGGTGAGGAGTGACTGCTCACGGGAGTGGGGTTTCCTTTGAGTGATGAAAATATTTTGGAACACGATAGAGGTGATTGTTAGAGAAGGCAATGGCACCCCACTCCAGTACTCTTGCCTGGCAAATCCCATGGACAGAGGAGCCTGGTGGGCTGCAGTCCATGGGGTCGCTGAGGGTCGGACACGACTGAATGACTTCACTTTCACTTTTTACTTTAATGCATCGGAGAAGGAAATGTCAACCCACTCTAGTGTTCTTGCCTGGAGAATCCCAGGGATGGGGGAGCCTGGTGGGCTGCCGTCTATGGGGTCACACAGAGTTGGATACGCCTGAAGCGACTTAGCAGCAGCAGAGGTGATTGTTGTACAACAGTGTGAAGGTACTCAATTCCGCTGAATCGTATATTGTAAAATGATTAGTTTTGTGTCATGCAAATTTTACTCAGCAAAAAATTAACCGTGTGTCACACATAATTCAAAGAGAGCCCCCATGGGGTGTGTGTGTGTGCATGGCTTTATGAGCCCCTCTGCTAGAGTGGTAATGTTCTCTGTGGGCGAAAGGACCAAAGTCCTCATCTTCCTTGAAGAAAGAATTCAACAAAGAGACCAGGCTTGCAGAGCAGGCATGGCATTTATTAGAAGCACGGTACTTGTGGGGGACCACACAGCTGAACTTGAAGAGCAGGTTGGACCTGATAGGGGTAGCTTAGGTGTTAATTGGGGGTTAATCTTCCAGGGTTTGGATAGGTGCAGCTCCTTTTCCCCCTCCCCTACTATCACGTCGTCCACAGTTCCTTATTTGAGTTTCCATCGGATTCCGTTTTGAATCTTTCCTGTGGGTGCCTAAGGGACACGCGTGGGGAGAGGTCAGACCTCAGTGTTAACGCTCGTAATGATATTACGGTGCAGCCTGAGTCAGAGGACAGTCTGAGACTCCTCTGCGTGGGTCAGACTGGGACCTCCTCTCGACCACAAAAAGGCTGCAGCGGGTTGCTTTGTTTTTCATCCAATCAGGGTGCCTCATTCCCTTGGTAATTTGTCTTGGGGTCAGCATGGAACCAGCTGACCCCAGGCCCATCTCCTACTTCAGCAACAGAAGCGGTGAACGCCCTGTGGTAGCACCTATGATGAGGTCACATTGTGTGGCAAGGTGAAGAATTCTGCAAATGTAACATAAGTCCCTAATTATTGACAAAGTTTGAGTTCATCAATGTGAGAGCATCTGGGTGGGCCAGACCTAATCGGGTGAGCCATTCCCAAAGGCCAGCTGCTGCAGCGGTGCTGTCCTGCTGGCCGTGTGGACAGAAGCTGCCGTGCTGAGCGGGGATGAGGCCAGGCGGTAGGTCCCTGAGGACAGCTGGAGGGGCCAGTGGCTCGTGGTCTAGAACCAGCAACAAAACACAGACCCCACTGTCCAGACTAAGAAGTGAATTCTGCCCACGACCTGTAGACTTGGAAGAGGGTCCTGAACCTGGGCACTGCCTCAGTCTTAGCTTGGGGGGGGGCGTCTAGTGGAGGCACCAGCCGACCAGTGCCCGAGCTCCTGTCTGTAACCCTGAGGTGATGACTCTGTGCTGTTTTTCAGCTGCTTCATTTGTGGTCCTTCATCACCAGAGAAAGAAAACTAGGATGCTAAAAAACAGAGCCATCACTTTGCCAACAAAGGTCCGTCTAGTCAAAGCTATGGTTTTTCCAGTAGTCATGTATGGATGTGAGAGTTGGACCATAAAGAAAGCTGAGTGCTGAAGAATTGATGCTTTTGAACTGTGGTGTTGGAGAAGACGCTTGAGAATCCCTTGGACTTCAAGGAGATCCAGCCAGTCCATCCTAAAGGAAATCAGTCCTGAACATTCATTGGAAGGACTGATGCTGAAGCTGACACCCCAGTACTTTGGCCACCTGATGCAAAGAACTGAATCATTTGAAAAGACCCTGATGCTGGGAAAGATTGAAGGCAGGAGGAGAAGGGGATGACAGAGGATGAGACGGCTGGATGGCATCACCGGCTCAATGGACATGAGTTTGAGTGAACTCCGGCAGTTGGTGATGGACAGGGAGGCCTGGTGTGCTGCAGTCCATGGGATCACAGTCGGACACAACTGAGCGACTAAACTGGACTGAGGAGTGAAGTTCTCTATGGCATCTAACTCAGGGAAATCTCCAGCGGACTAGGGAAACCTACCAAGCCTTGACGTAAGACAACCGAGGCGCTGCTGGCACGGTGCACGCATCAGATGCCGAGAGAAGGGAGTGCTGTCTGGGCTTTGCTGTGATGCTGCTGCTCTGAATCTACTTGTTTGAGTAGCTGACCGTAGACTCCTAGATCTTTTGAATATAATACTTTTATTCGTCTCTGTAGCTAACTACTTGGAACACAAAAGCACTGCAGGTCTTAAATATGAACATTCATAGACTTTCAGTTTTGTTAAAAAAAAAAAAAGAAAACTGTTTTCTATTTGCCGGCTGAGCATACTTTCCTCGGGCATGTTGTGTGGTGGTTGCCCCTTCCCCAGATTTGAGCGCCTATAATCTGAGCAGATAAAAGATGGGAAAGGGTTCTGGGCTGTGGTTGTTTTCAACATGCCTGTCAAGCAGCCACGGCCAGAGCGTCTTCCCCTCGACTCACCGAGTCTTGGTGCCTGTGGATCTCATGTTCCACGCTCCCTGCTTTGCTTTCTCCCCACTGGGAAACGTCGTGACCTTCCTCTTCCACGGGGATAATGCGGTGACTGGGGCTTGAGGAATCAAGGGAACTTTTCTGTTTTTAATTCTTTCCAGCATGTGCTTTTCCTGGGTGACATCAAGAGGGCATTGCCTCCCTCGCTGTCAATTATTTTCAGGCCCAGCTTTCCGTGTGGACATGGCTGCTTCTCCACCAAAGGGGAACAGATGCTAACAACCACGTGCTCCCCCCGGAGCCAAGGGTCTGGCAGCAGCCCCTCATAAAACCATCTGCCGTCGGGGAGGGGCTGCAGCTTGGGGAGGCACAGACTTTCCAAGCTCCTCTTTCATTAGAGCACCAACAGGGCCCATGAGATCCATGGCAACTGTGCCCATAATCACACGCGTGGCTCTGATGGCTTTTCCATTTGCTCTGGGTGAGCTTCGAGCAGGCTGATACTCTGCTTGGATCACCAGGCTTGGAGGGTGAGCTGAGGACAAGCAGGTCTGGGACATACCCTTAAGCAGTAGATTCTTGATTTATTTTACACTTTGGTGGTGTTTTAATGAAGGATGCTGGATGAATCTTGGATGCCCCCCTCAACATGGGCATCAGGTCAGCAAACCGAGCCTTCAAGGGAAGCGGGGAGATGGGATGGATGTGAGGCAGGCATTCACGCGTCCGCGCCGTGCAGTCCTTGTTCCAAGGCCTTGTCACAGTAATGTTGTGTGACGTGTGTGCATGCCTGCTAAGTCGCTTCAGTCGTGTCCAACTCTGTGCGACCCCACGGACTATAGCCCACCAGGCTCCTCTGTCCGTGGGATTGTCCAGGCAGGAGTACTGCAGTGGGTGGCCATGCCCTCCTCCAGGGGGTCTTCCCAATCCAGGGATCAAACCTGGGTCTGTTAACTCTTCTGCACTCGGGAAGCCCCAGTGTTACGCGTGTCTGACAGGGATGTGTGGTCTGTATGTAAGCTCAGCGAGGTTGAGGGGGCTGCATGAGATCACACAGTAGTGGCAACGAGCAGAACTGGGGCTCAAGCCCAGGCTTCTTTAATCAAGACACTTTGCCTTTTCTATTACACCCCCAAAAGCGAGGAGCACTGTTTCAAAGGTTATTATTCTTTTTTTTTTTTTCCTATCTTTTGGCCACACTGCACAGCAGGCAGGATCTTAGTTCCCCAACCAGGAGTCAAATCTGTGTTGCCTGCAGTGGAAGTGTGGGGTCTTAACCACTGAACCGCCAAGGAAATCCCCAAAGGTTGCAATTCTTTAAACTCATTCAGCTTGAGTCCTTCTCCCTTCCATTCTCATCTACCATGTTCAGGGTTCTGAAACAGTTTAAGGAAAATGCATCCACCAGACTTGTGGGACCTGCTCTGAATCCCAGTTTCTCCCTCGCCTTGGTGGTCTGTGCTGGGCAGACCTAGGAGCTGCCTTTCCTTCAAACTGGAGCCGGACCCTCTCAGCTCACTGGCTGTTTTCATCTTCCCGAGTGGCACCCCCAGCTCTGCAGAGGAGAGATGGCTCAGAACCTGGAAAGCCTCAGGAGTGTCCAGAGGTTCCCAGTTGTCTCAGCCCCACCCATCTCACCGTTCAGTGGAAGTTCTCTTCGGTTAAGACTTTCCATTTCTCCCCACTTCCGTCTCCTCCCCTTGGCCCTGAATCCCAAGCCTGCCAATCTGACAGCTGGGGCAGAGGATGGGAAGGGGAAGGTGCCTTCCTCTGTCACCCAGACAAGCGTGGCTCCCCATCCAGTCTCTCTCAATTATTTTCTTGATTTTACTGTCACCAGCAACATTTGTTTGTCTCAATAATCCCAGTTCTTTTCTGTTCCTCTCTTCGCATCCTCTTCCATGTCCTGTCCTAATCTTGCTGTTTTCTAGGACTTCTGCCTTTCAAGGAAGAAGTGATG
Source organism: Bison bison bison (assembly GCF_000754665.1). Taxonomy (NCBI): domain Eukaryota; kingdom Metazoa; phylum Chordata; class Mammalia; order Artiodactyla; family Bovidae; genus Bison; species Bison bison. Next base: position 9,690,286 of record NW_011494808.1, read on the forward strand.
TGTGGCAGGGAAGTCAACGGTAAAGCCTACATGGTTCCCCCTCTGCTTTTGCCCCATCACAGGGAAACAGACACGCCACTTCCCAAATGACAATTTTGCAGATAAAAAGAGATCATCTAGAAATCTGCAGCTTGCCCTGATAACGGTTCCGTGACCACATAATAATAGATGGCAACTCTCTGCAGATTTCAGCATCTTGATCAAACTGTTTTTAAACTTCTCATAGGATGTTGTGTTTGTTTTATGAGATGTCTGTCTTTCCTACCCAGTGAACTCTGTGAGCACAGAATATTTTTTTAATTTTTATTTTATCTTGGATTAGAGTTGCCCAGGTGACTCAGTGGTACAGAATCTGCCTGCCAAGTAGGAGACATGGGTTCCATTCCTGGGTCAGGAAGATCCCCTGGAGAAGGAAATGGCAACCCATACCAGTATTCTTACCTGGGAAATCCCATGGACAGAGGAGCCTGGTGGGCTACAGTCAACCGGGTAGCAAAGAGTCAGACACGACTGAGTGACAAGCACACGCAGTAAGTGGTGAATCCAAAACCAAGAGCGCCTGTCCGGTCTGCCCTGTCCCATTAGTAGCAGAGATGAGGCATAAACCTGTTTTTTGGGCTCCCCATCTGATATTATTTCTGCTATATCACATTGGCTTTCAATCCTATATAGTAGTATATTTACGTTTGGAATATTATACCAAGGACCACATTTAGAAGCAGTGGTGGCCATGTGTTCTGAAGTCTTAAGCTAGTATGAATCTCCCCCTCCCAGGAAATTGAGTGTAAGGTTTGTGGGAATTATGCAAGCACATTTTCCTGTGTGAGGGTCCATAGCTTTAATCAGATTCCCTTAAAGGTCAGTGACCAAGTTTGAGTCCTGGTCAGAGATTAAAGTATAAAAAGGGCAGCTAATTTAGAGCGTTTTTGAAAGACAACATCATTTGGCATCAAATAGCTGTATGTTTGGGCCTCCTGGGCTTCCCTGGTGGCTCAGACAGTAAGGAATCTGCCTGCAATACAGGAGACCCAGGTTCAGTCCCTGGGTGGGGAAGATATTCTGGAGAAGGGAATTGCTAGCCACTCCAGTATTCTTGCCATGGACAGAGGAGCCTGGCAGGCTACAGTGCTTGAGGTTGCAAAGAGTTGAGCACACCTGAATTAATAAACATACACACAGCTTATGTTCCTGATGGTGGTGGTGGTTTAGTCGCTCAGTCATGTCCAACTCTTGTGACCCCATGGACTGTAGCCCACCATGCTCCTCTGTCCATGGGATTCTCCAGGCAAGAATACTGGAGTGGCTTGTAATTTCCTTCTCCAGAAGATCTTCCCAACTGAGGAATTGAATCCAGATCTCCTGCATTGCAGGCAGATTCTTTACCAACTGAGCCACGAGGAAAGCCCCTATGGGGAGCTTCCCCTATGAAGGAAGCTATGAGGGGAGCCCCATGTTTCTGATGACAGCTTATCTTTTAATCTAAAGATTCTGGGCACCTCCTAGGTCCCCACCATTCCAAGGGGCCAAGAAAGACCCTCGCAGTTTGGGAAGCTTCTAGACCAGGGGTTGGCTAGCTCCTCTTGGAAAAGGCCAGGGAGTGACTGTCTCAGGCTCTGCGTGCCAGGCAGTGCTGGCGCAGGTATTCACGGTGCCTGCGTAGCCCCAACGCAGCCACACACTCCAAGCCAACCAAACAGGGCTGTGCTCAGATGGCCCGCTGGATTTGACAGAGGCCTGAAACATGCCAACCCCTGGCCCCTTTACAGAGGTTTGTGAAGACAACGCTTACTTTCCTAGAGGCAGAGAGTGGTTGTCATGACTTTATAAATTCTTAATATCTTTCTTTTAATAGAGAGGAAAAGTGCTCCACAAACCAAAAACAAACAAACAGACAAACAAACCAAGTTCTTCCTTATTGAATGCCAAAGTCTGGAGGGAAATCAGAATTTATTTGAGCCACCACTTGGCACTAGTGGCACTGAACCCGCCTGCCAGTGCAGGAGACATAGAGACGCAGGCTCGATCCCTGGGCGGGGAAGATCCTCTCGAGAAGGAAGTGCAGCCCACTCCAGTATTCTTGCCTGGAGAATCCCATGGACAGAGAAACCTGGCAGGCTACAGTCCACAGGGTCACGAACAGTTGAACACGACTGAAGTGACTTAGCGTGCATGCATCTCTTGTTCTGTAGACATGGAAAGTTAAGGCTCAGAGAAGCAAATGGTTCAAAACAATACACCTTATGAAAGAAGCTTACAGTTCTGAGTCCCTGTCTTTTGATTTTGTTGTTGTTGTTTAGTCACTAAGTCATGTCTGACTTTTTGTGGACTATAGCCCACCAGGCGCCTCTGTCCATGAGATTCTCCAGGCAAGAATACTGGAGTGGGTTGCCATTTCCTTCTCCAAGGGATCTTCCCAACTCATGGTTCAAACTTGCATCTCCTACTTTAACAGGTGGATTCTCTACCACTGAGCCACCAGGGAAGCCCAATCTTTTGATTATCAAGTATCTATTGCAGAAAAGGCCAAAGGGAATCAGGAAAGTGATTGAGGTCAGGCCCAATATACAGACTGTGAGTTGTCAATACTTAAAACTTTCTAAACTTTGCTTTAGTTATCATTCATTTGCAGCCTGATAGAAATCAGTAAATAATGGAAGCCATTAGCATCGCTAATGTTTTGTGAAATGCCCCCTGGGGACGCCACAAGCATTAGCAGAGTTCCAGATTTTTGTCTCCAAAGCAGAAGGGGAAATTGAAGGAGCCTGATTTCTTCCTTGGGAAAAGCAGCATGTCTTAAAACTTTCAGCCGAAAACCCTAAACTTAAAAGGCCGATTTTGTGTGGTGCCGACATTGCTGCGACACCTCCCATCTGGCGTTTCTCCCGGGTAAATGCTTGCCATTCTCTCCTATCTCACAGTTCCTGCACAGCTATGCCTGCCTTAATTTAAGCCATTGAAGGAATGTTTGTGTGTTGTTGAAAATGAACCTACCGGAGGGGTTTCCCTGGTGTCCAGGGGTCAGGACTTCATCTTCCAGTATAGCCGGTGTGAGTGAGTATCTGTGAACTGTAAGCTAGAATCCCGCATGCCTCATGACCAAGAGGTCAAACATGAAACAGGAGCAATACTGTAATAATTCAGTAAGGCGAAGGTGAGGTGAAGTCGCTCAGTCGTGTCCGACTCTTTGCGACCCCACGGACTGTAGTCTACCAGGCTCTTCCATCCATGGGATTTTCCAGGCAAGAGTACTGGAGTAGGTTGCCATTTCCTTCTCCAGAGGGTCTTCCCCACTCAGGGATCGAACCCAGGTCTCCCGCATTGTAGGCAGACGCTTTACCGTCTGAGAATGGTCCACATAGAAAATCTTTTTTGAAAAACGGGTTTATTGGAGATTAAAACAATGTACTAAGTGGAAGCAAAGTAGTTTTACCTCCTCCTGTTATAGAAAAGACGTTAAAAAAACAACTTTCTATCGTGTTCCTTTTACATACATAAGAAAAGGACAGAAAACGTGCATTAAGCTGCTAAACGCTGTGTTGACCTTTGTAATGGCATTTACTTCCCGTGAAAAGTACTTGTGAGGTTAGAGCTATCACCCCTGGACGATGGAGAACGAGCTTCTCGTCACTCTGAAATGGCCCCACGCTCGCCTGGCCCCAGGACCGCTGGTCCCGTGAACGTCCTCGTCGTGGCTTTTACTGGGCTGTTGGTGTTGTTTTGGGTCCTTAGCCCTTGTTTTCGCATGTCTGGCAACTCAGAGAGCAGAAAGAAAAAATAAAGAGGCCTAAGGGACACGTGAAAAAACTATGACCCCACCCCCACCCCTGAAAGCTCTCACAATTTCCTAGGCTATAATTTACAATCTTTACAAAGACAAAAACAGAAAAATTAATTTCAAGTGCTTTAAATTAATCTATGCAATTGGGATTGGACTAAGCTTTATATACATGTAGCAACATCTTTTATATATATTAACAACATTGCTAATCTGCTATATATATATAGCTGTCTAGATAGATAGATACAGCTGATTAACAATGTCGTGTAATAGCTTCAGGTGAACAGCGAGGGGACTCAGCCATGCATATGCATGCAGCGTTCTCCCCCGAACTCCCCTCCCACCCAGGCTGCCACGGGACACTGAGCAGGGTCCCCTCGCCATGGAGTAACCTACAGTCCTTGTTGGTGATCCGTTTCAAATACAGCACTGTGGACGTGTCCAGCCCCAACTCCCTAACTATCCCTTTCCCCCCGGCAACCATAAGGTTGTTCTCTGTGCTTCTGTTTTGTAAATAAGTTCATTTTATTTCTTTTTATATTCTGCATATGAGGGATGCCACGTGATATTTCTCCTTCTCTGACTTACTTCACTCAGTATGATAATCTCTAGCTCCATTCATGCTCCTGCAAATGGCAATTTTTATGTACATTAGATCTCTTTAAGCTATGCAACTTGGATTGGACCAATCTTTCTTCAAATTTTTTGTATTAGTATAGCCGATCAACAGTGTTGTGTCAGTTTCCAGTGGACAGCAAAGGGACAAAAACTGATTTCAGTAGTGAGGGAACTCCTTAAGAAAAATCTGAGCAGATGCTGGAATCACATATTGGAAAGAGAAAAGTCAAGCATAGGAAGAACCGAGTCTGCCAAGGTTTAAATAGCAACTGGTGCTTCCACAGCAACAATTTTCTTTGAGAAAATCTACCATATGCTTTGTGTGAAGTCCATCTGCAAATGTAACACCCAGATGCGTACTCTTCCTCCCAGAAATGCTACACTATGGCTGAATGTCGTCTGCGACCTAGAGAATTGATAAAGGGATGCCATTCTCGTCTTTCTTCTCTCTTTTTTTCATTTTAAAAGCAATAGAAAGATAACTGTAGAAATTGTAAACTTCGAAAGAACAGGAAATAAGAAACAGCACTCATTTCAAATCTCACTCCCCATCTCATAACCACCAGTGTGTTACTTTTACATAAATATGATCATATTCTTCCCCCCTTTGTATAACTTGATAGATCATTCCATTCCCATTCTTCTTCAAAACCATCTATTTTAGTGATGGTACTGGTACGCATTGGCATTTTATTTACCTTTGTGAAAATAAACCACATATACATAAGGTTAAAAAATCACATATTCAAGAGTTTGGGATGAAAATATGAATTTTCCCCATGAAAGGCAGACATTTTAACAGTATGATAAAGATTCTGTACTCCCCAATTAGCCTGTGCATCCTCAAACACAAATACGTGTGTGCACAAAGGGAATCACAACACACACGCTGTTCTCTGCATCCAGATCCTTATTACTTAACATATTTAAGTAATAAATATGGAGATCTTTACATACTGGAAACCTTTACAAATAGACCTGTCTCAACCCAGTAACAGCTGCGAAATGTTTCACTGTAAGGTCTGGGCATACCTTCAATGTCCCACTGAAGATTTCTGAGTCCCTTTAGTTTCTTGCCATATTCTGACAACACTGACAAACTGAAAGAAGCCAAGAAACCTTATACATGAAGGTCATAGGATATTCATTAATTACGTCCAAAGTCTGTCACAGGAGATGGGATAAATGCAATAAAACGAAGCAGTCCTACTAAATACTTTTAAGCATGTTGGATCTTTGTGTGGTATTTAACTGAATTTCTCGTTTTGCATTATGTAATTATTTCTAACATAAACATACAAATCCAGAATTTTCTAATGACAGACTATAAATAAGGCTGTTTTCTGACCTTGTATGTCAGTGACTTCTACCTTCATTCCTCAGGGAGAGTCATTTGCAGGAATGCAGGTCAAAGGCATCTATTAACTTTTGAAAAATTAGTATTAATTTATATGTTTAACAAATGAACACATGCTCATACTTCGAGAGTCTCACCAATCTTTAAGATTTACAGCAACACTCAAGCCAGTATTTTGTCATAACTCTCCCCTTCCTAGGTTCTGCTAAGGACCTTCCACTTTCAGTTCTCCTGTGTGTCTCTTCCGTTTAACGTTTCTTTTAACCACTAACAGGGAGGTTATTGGTTTTGGCTGATTTATAATGTTAGACAGTGCGTCCTGTATTTTTCAATATGAATGTGTGAGGCACCCCCCCCCCCATCCTCCAAAGATATTTGTGTTATGGATTTAATTAATTCAGTATTTTGTGTTTTCTTTATTGTGCCTGTTGGCATAGGGTTCGTGGGAAAGTCAAATGAGGGACTATAATTACTTTTACTTTATTGTCTAATTTCTTCTTGTATTTCCTGGAGTGAAACATGGTTTGAATTTTTTCAGTTGCTTAGGGCTTTAGGGATGCTGCACCGTTCCCCACACTTTTCAAGAGCACGTGGCCCAGCCTGTCAGATTCTCTGTCTGACCCCTTCTTTTATTCCTCCTTCCTGACGCCCTCTGACTTCCACCTCAATCTAGGATAGCAGCCGTCGGGTCTTCTGCGTGGCTGGTTTTTCACAGCGTTGGTCATCACCTTGGAAATTCCAGACTTCTAGCAGGTGTTGGAACCCTGATTCCCATTTCCTGGGTTCCATGCTTTCTCTGCAATGAATGTGACCTCCTTACGAGGAAGCACCTCCTGCTGAGATCAGAGAGGGCAGAGGTTAATCGTTGGAAAACTTAGAGTCTTAGAAATGGTTTCAGTCTGCCCGAACACTGCATGATGTGTTATAAGTGAGGATCCTGATTCCCATTTCTTAAAATTTAACTTGGGCCCTCTCTCTCGACACGTGTTCTTCTATGTAGGATACGTGTGTGTGTGTGTGCTGTGCTTAACTGCTTCAGTCGTGTCCGACTCTCTGCTACGCCGTGGACTGTAGCCCACCAGGCTCCTCTGCCCATGGGATTCTCCAGGCCAGAATACTGGAGGGGGGTGCCATGCCCTCCTCCAGGGGCTCTTCCTGAAAATCCAGGAAACAAGCCTGCATCTCCAAAGTCTCCTGCACTGGCGAGCGGGCTCTTTACCGCTGGTGCTGCTGGGGAGCCATGTGTGTGTCTCCGTGTGTGTGTGCATTTATATGTGTCCTATATATGTGTGTGTATGTATGTGTATATAATTTATTCTCCTTAACTTTATTTCTGGATTTACTGTTATGCAAATAGAAAATTGTGTGTGTATATATATATATATATATTCTCTAATTTTGTTATCATTTCTCTCTTACTTTCCATCTGTTTTTTATTTCTATTCCTTGCAAGACATCTTAATTTCCCTTCTAATGCTTCTATTGAATATGTTCTCACTCCTTTCATAGTTTAATTTCCTAGTGCTCTTCTCATCTGATTGCCCCCTTTTCAAGCCATTTTTTTTTTTTTTTTGGTATGCTGCAATATTAACATGCACATCTTTGGAGTTGTTAACTATGGTTTTTCCTTTTTGAAAAAGGCATCCTCAGCGCCTTGGTCTCTTGTGTTTCATGATGGAGAGTTGCCTCAGATATGTGCTGGTCTTTCTGCTCATTCATGTTAAGGAATGATGCGTTCCAAGGATGATGGCGTAGCTGGGGGGCAGCTGGTGAGCTTCACTGCGGTAATCAGGTGGAAAGATGGCCTTTTCTTGGCAGCTTCTAAAGTGCCAGCCTCTGAGTGGAGTTTTCCGGGGGTCTTTCTGCTTCTCCTGAGAAGGAGCGTCTAGCGCCCCACAGGGCACGGGTGTGTTGGGTTGATGGCCGCCAGCGTCCGGATGCAGCAGAGGCCTCGGGCGGAGGGCGCTGTTCCCCTGACTGCATCTGCACGTTTCTGTTTTATTTTCTCCCTCTGTTTATGTGCCTCACATCCCCACGTGGTCTTTGAAGTCTCCTTTCTTCTGCAAAAGTAGAGGAGGAACGCCCGCTTCTCGTACCCTCATCTGTGGAGGAAACTCACAGCTCCATTTCCCAAGTCGTTCAAAGAACCTAGAAGCCGGCGCACTAACCTCGCCTCAGTATCTCCTCTGTGTACGCTTAGCTTCAGCTCCCATTGCTTTGCTTGATCATATGTTTTCCTCCATTCCCTCTTTATCTCCCCAAATTGAGTTGACATCATTTATATATTATTGTTTCCTCTCATTTCTCTGCCCGTATGGGTTTATACTTTTCTTTTTTTCTTGCTGTCATTTAAGTATGGTTTCAGGCAAGAATGAACATAAACACATGTGTTCAATCCATTGTGTTTTATCATGAGGTTTAAATAAATATAAACTTTCTTTCTCCTTCATTTTGGCAGTGTAAGTCCTGAAATAACATAACGGGCTACTTTGCATGGGGCTCAGGGAAATCTATTTGGAGGTTTAGGTTTGAGAATTTGTTTCTGGTTTAAAAGATAAGGTTCATTTATATAGAAAAAAAATCCATTCATTTCATTCATTAGCATATGTCCACAGACATTGCAAAGCTGAATGCTAAAAAAAAAAAAAAATGCCTTCGATGGAACTTGGTTCCATCAAACAGAAAAGCATAAATGGCTTCTGTTACCACTGAGGCTATACTGTTCCAGATCATAGTTTTTGCAAAAAGGGAGGCATTCCAGAGTTGTTTTTCTTCCCTGATGGCACAGCATAGATTGATTCAGAGATAATGTACAGGTTATGTGGTTTCAGGGTGCTGGGAATGGGAGAAAAGTTTCTGATTAAAGCTTTTTGAATAATTCTTGCTGGAGGCACTTTATTCCATTTACTGTGAATTGTGTATATATTTAACATCTGAAATATGCCAAAGCAAACACTGAAGATTCAAAATAAGTAAATAAAATGGCTTTCCCAGAGAAGTAGTGTATTTTCAAGCCCTGCTCGGCTTTCTTGGAATGAGACTGTGAGAAGCATCTCTGGTCAGATCATTAGCTGGTACACGGTGCCTGGGATACAGAGGCCTGTCCTTTCCTGGACACCAGGATCTCACTTGGCATTTGGAGCAGCTTGTAGATTTCTGCCTGAGGAGCACTGGAAAAGGAGAGCCAGAAAGAACTGAGTTTGAGTCCCATTTATGGCTGTGATGTTGAGAGGTTAGGAACCTGCGCGACCCTCTTTGAATAATAAAGGTACAGATGCTGTAGAAAGATTTCATAAAGGTGAAAAGGTGTGTGTGTGCGTGCGTGCGTGTGTGTGTGCACGTGTGCGTGTGTGTGTGTGCACGTGTGTGTGCGTGCGTGCGTGCGTGCGTGTGTGTGTGTGTGTGTGTTAGTGTTAGAGGGAGAGAGAATATCTGAAGGATTTCTCTGGTGGCCCAGTGGTTAAGATGCTACACCGCCAATGCAGGGGCTGTGGGTTCGATTCCTGGTTGAGGAACTAAGATCCCTCATGCCTCAGGGTATGGTCAAAAAAAAGTTTAAAAAAGTAGACTATTTGGCATTTCTTTATAGCATCCACTAATTTGAAATAACCATCTTGAAGTCAGGTAGGTAGAACAGACATGCCCTCCCCTTAGAAACTCCCTGGCAGACAGAACGGGGAGTGTGACTGTGTTGGTATTTGTGGAGTGTGAGGCCCAAAGATAGATCTCTAGGTAAGTAAGTAGCCCACACTTAGAGTCCGCTAGGAAGGGAGGTTTCCATTCTTAAGAATACCCATCCAAAGGCTGATTATAATTTCCTTTTAAATATTTGGATTTTGAAGCCATAATGACATTCTTCCTCTGTATAGGCTGATTCTGAAAGTTTTATTCTTGGCAGAATTTGCTCCCACTATCCCGGTCCTAATACCCGTAGTGCACGAAACGACAGACTTCTTCCAGGAGACGGATAAGCCTGCGCCTGCGAGGCCTGGCTGCCCAGAACGAGTCTGGCAATGCTGATAACGGTGCTGCCATCTCTGAGGTCTGATGGAAGAGGAGGGAAAAAAAGAAAAAGAAAAAACTCACTGCCACAACTTTCTTTCTGGAAGACTTGACTACATGCTGTATTTTTAGTTCTGTCAGAGGAAGTGGGTGTCGATCAAGATATTTTAGGAAAGGCTTAACTTTCCCCAGCTATATTGTGAGCTTCTGAATGTGCCCTGATTCACAGAAATATCCGCACATTGGTGAGGGAAAAGATCAGTAGGCTTTGTCCGGGGGCTGCTATTTTATTTCCTCATTTATTTTTGCAGAAAGCATCTTTCAGCTGGTGCCTGTGCGCAGAAGCGGCGGGGAAGGGGCCCGCGCTGTGGGAACAAGGCTGGAGAAACCGCTGGCTCAGATGGATGCAGGGAGGGGCGGCCCTGCCCTAGCGCGGTGCTCAGATGAACGCGGGGAGGGGCGGCTCTGCCCAAGCGCGGTGCTTCCGCGCAGGAACCTGTGCTGTGCACGCTTTGTTAGACCCCTGTTCTAGACGGACTGTCTAAGTGCAGTGAGACCTCTCTGCAAATGCTTTTGCCAAATGGCCACGTGTGGTGACACTACCCAGGAGGCTCAGAGGTAAAGAATCCGCCCGCCAATGCAGGAGACGCGGGTCTGATCCCTGGGTTGGGAAGATCCCCTGGAGGAGGGCATGGCGACCATCCCAGTATTCCTGCCTGGAGAATCCTGTGGACAGAGGAACCTGGCGGGCTGCAGTCCATGGGGTCACAAAGAGAGTCGGACACGACTGAGCGACCGAACAACAAGTGACATCTAAAGTATCTTCCTAAGAGAAGATGCTTTTCCTTCTATGGGGACGATTTTCAGGCTCTTCTCTCTGCACTGTTATGATGGGATGCTTGAGAATCTCTGGGAGAGCTTGCTTCTGAATATGATTTAATAAAAACCCTGATTGAACAGAACCCTTCACGCACAGAACTTTGAGTCAGGGGCTCTTTTATCACCTCCTCAGGCCTTTCCTCTGTCAGGTTACTTCCCATGTCCACCTATTTGCACCACCAGAAAATTGTAAGGCGTGGGGGCTCCCAAATAAGATTTTTCAGTGGAGTGTGGTATTCTCCTCCTAGGATGATCTTGAGATATTGAGCTAAAGGGCAGGAGGGTTAGTGGCCACTTACTCTGCTGGGAGATCAGGAGTGTGAGCGGCAGCGCAGGGGAGGCGTCCATGTTGTCCTGAGGTCTCGCTTTGCCAAGTCTGGACGCGACCCGAGCTGCACAGCAGGTTTTCCGGTAGGTGGACCCAAGTATCCAGGATGCGATGGTAAATCAAGTTCCTGTCCACTCTCCCCCTTAACTGTGTTCAGCACACCTTAACTCTCATATCCGTTATTTCAAGCATTTTATCACCCTCCCTCACCCATAGAGCAATGGCAGGGAACTAACACTAATCAGGTTCTCATTGTATTAAATATAATACGTAGTAGACCATGTTTTGTAAAAGTATTGTGTTCTTTCATTGTCTCAACAATCCTAAGAATATTGATTTTGTTATATTAGCATATATTACTTCCCTGGTAGCTCAAATGGTAAAGCGTCTTGCTTACAATGTGGGAGACCTGGGTTCGATCCCTGGGTCGGGAAGATCCTCTGGAGAAGGAAATGGCAACCCACTTCAGTATTCTTGCCTGGAAAATCCCATGGACGGAGGAGCCTGGTAGGCTACAGTCCACGGCGTCCCAGAGAGTCGGACACGACTAAGCGACTTCACTTTGTAGTCTATATTATTCAGGTGTCTTATATTCATGTTTTATTTGTAAGGAAATGGCTTCAGAGAGGTGACGTGACCTGCTCAAAGTCACACAGCAAATCTTTAGAGGCCGAAAGGTAATGACAGGTTGAAACAAAGATACAAATTAATTTGTTCATCTACCCATTGTATGAAAATTAAAATGATCAGAGTCTAGATAAACAGGTCCTGAATTAGAAACTCATTTGACCTGAGTCAGCTGGTGACCTTGACAAAACTGCTCCATCTCCCCCAGCCTCATCAGTTCCCTCATTTTAAAACAATGTATTATATTTACTCTGGTCCCTAAATCCCCTCCAGGTGACATATAAGTTCTCTCAGTTCCACGATGCTCTCCAGCTGGCAGGCACCACTGAGTGTTGCCCAGATATGAACACAGACAAGCGCACGCACACACACACACACACACACACACACACACATGCTCTTGCAGGAGGAGCTGTGGGTCTCATGAAAGCAGAGCACTGTCTTCTCAGAAAGAATGACGCTAGTGGTGCATTAGATGAGATGATGAGAGAGCTTCAGTCTGCTTCTAGTCCTGAAATGAGCTGCTTTCATTAAAGAGAAGCATCAGAGAGTGTAGGGTAAATCATACACATGAGTCTTCCCTCTGATGGAGATGAGAAAAAGCTGAGAAAGTGAGGTGCCTATTTTATTGATAGAGGCAATTTTCATCAGTTTGCGCAGTGATGAAAGTTGCTGGTCATTCCATCCCCATTTAGCCCTTTCAGCTCTCACTAAAGGGTTTTTTTTTTTTTTTTCCCCTGGGTCAAATGCCATTTCTGGGATGTCAATTATTTGATTCATTTCGACCTGTGGGCTGGAGGTCTACTTGTAAGAAATTCCTGAATAAACCACAAGATCCTGTTGTAGAGCACAGAGAAGTATATTAAGTATCTCATGATAAACCATAATGGAAAAGAATATTTGAAAAGAACATACGTGTGTGTGTGTGTGTGTACATATATATGCTGTATATGCTTCTCAGGTGGTGCTAGTGCTAAAGAACCCACCTGCCGATGCAGAAGACTTAAGAGACACGGGTTCGATCCCTGGGTTGGGAAGATCCCCTGGAGGAGGGCATGGCAACCCACTCCAGTATTCTTGCCCGGAGAATCCCGTGGACAGAGGATTCTTGTAGGCTACAGTCTATGGGATTGCAAGAGTCAGACACGACTGAGTGACTAAGCACACACACACATATACATGCGTGTGTATGTGTGTGTGTGTATAACTGAGTCACATTGTACAGCGGAAATGAACCCAACATTGAGAATCAGCTATACTTAAATTTTTTTAAAAAATCAGGAAAAAAATGTTGTCTGCAGTCTGGTAAAAGAGGGAATCTTAAAAACCGATGTTGCTTCAAGTCTGTAACCTTCACTACTCGGAGCTTAGGAGTCATAATAATAACAAGACTGCTCTGTTTATTCAAGGTGTTGGCTCATGTCTTCAAGAACAGCAAGGAAGTCTTGGTCATTCTCCAGCCTGAATTTACATGAAGGATTATTAGAGCTGTGGCTCATGAAACATTTGCCCCAAATCACTTGTAAACGAATCATTAGTCAAAAAGATCTCTATAAGAATTTCTAATTTTCTCAAAATATTTTATATCTCGTGGACACTCAAGACCTTGATAGTCCTTGGCACAGCCTTTGATACATTAAATATTTGCTGTTCATGATTTGTTTCCAGATGAAGTCTAGCAGGAGTTGAAATAAATTAGGAATTTGTGGCGTATTTTAGGCACTGTATCTATTTTAGTTGTAGAGAGGCTGATCACCTATTAAGGTAGGAGAGAATTCAATTTCTACCTCCCATTCCATCTAACATTTTCTTTGAAAATGCGTTTTTTTTCCTCTTGCTGAAGTCCATTTTCCCATCTTTATCTTTCAAAGAAGGAATAATTATCCTATTCCTAGACTTCATATTTATCTTGTACCCTTTTCTTTCACTTTCTGAAAGATTAGTATAGCTGACCTTACCTTCTCTTCTTCCCTCTCTGTTATAATCGCTCAACTGCTCCATCCAACTTGAGGAACCCATTAAAAGCATTACCTCAAGATTTCTCGAACAGTGCCTCTAAAGCTGATTGCTTCAAATGTTCGCGTCTTATGTAACTGCTGTGACCCCTTTAGAAATACCCAACCAGCAGTCATGCTGAATGGATCTCCCAAAAGTCCTTGGTTTTGTGGTTGTTGTTAATATGTGAATGTTTTTATTAGTCACCTGATGGAGAAGGTCCTAGAAAAAGATTCATCTGGGGTAAGTTGGAGAAAAACAGTTTAGGGACAAGGAAGTAGGTCCCAGGAGGTCCTGTGAGTCACTCTGCCAAAATGTGAGGGCCACCCCCGCTGTGCCTGTGGACACTCACACGTCTGTCTCTGTGCGTCCCCGTGTGAACTGCCATCTGCCCCTCATGTATGACATCTTAAGTATTCAAAGAGAAAGGAAGAAGTAAGCAGTCGGCCAATTCACTCTTAAGATTTAAAAAGAGGACATATTCATGTTTTCCGTAAATAAACCAATAAATAGTGTAAATGCATATTTTATCCATATACAAAGAGACAGAAGAGTACACAGGCTGCACCACAGAAGCAAAGCAGGAGAGGAAGAGTCAGGTGTGAGGGAAACCCAGTGAGTGTGACGCCCTTGGTAGAAGTGCGGCGGATGATGCTGGAAGCTCAGCTTCTTTACACACCGATGCCGAATCGAATCTCAGAGACAGGACTTTGGGTGAGGTCGAAAAGGGGAGCGTTATTACTCTGTCGGACAAAGGGGGACACGGCGGCCTCCAGCCTCAAAACACTGTAGGTCCCTGCTCGGAGAGGATAGTACGGTGAGAAGGTTTACAGTCAGGGTTCAGAGAGGCCGTGATCAGCTCATGCACGTTCTTCTGATGGGCTGGGGCCGAGGTCAGCGCAGGGCAGCGCCGTCAACCTGCAGGTCCCGCTGGTCTGTGCTCTGCATGCGAGTGGGCGGCACGCCACTGGTTACTCGGTAACTCCCCACCTGGAAGAGGTTTCAGTATCTGCAAAACAGCTCGGAGGCGCTCCTGTCAGTCCCCTGATGCGGAACCTGGGCCCCGCCCCGAGGCTGCACTGTGGTTTCTCTTGGCTGTTTCTCTCTGGTCTTGCGTCCCTTCTCACTTGAATCTGCCCAGTGGAGCTCGGGGAAGGTCGTGGAGGCTGACTGAGACCGTTTCCTATAATCAGAGGACTAGAGTACACGGCAGGAGAAGGCAATGGCACCCCACTCCAGTACTCTTGCCTGGAAAATCCCATGGACGAAGGAGCCTGGTAGGCTGCAGTCCATGGGGTCGCTAGGAGTCAGACACGACTGAAGCCACTTAGCAGCAGCAGCAGCAGGGCACACGGCAAGGCGTGGCGCCCAGGCGCCCCACAGCACCTGCTTGGTATCAGTAATGGGCCCTGTGTCTAGGAGCCTCTGGACACAAACACTCTGCTAAGCTGTTACCGTGCTTTCAAATGAGTGAAATTCGTCTCGTAGGATTTTTAGGAAGATTAAAATAGTTAATAGAAGTGACGTACTCAAAATAGTGCCTGACACGTGGTGCACGCTGTATGGTTTTATTAGTGGTGGTGCTGGCGCTCCAGAAGGATTTGTCTCCTGTCCAGATGGTTGTGTATGTGTATGAAAATACTCAGTATTGCAAGCCACTTTCACATAAAATAAGTAAGCTCACTCTTCTTTATTCTTCTCAGTTATCAGGTCAGCCTTGTAAGACAAGGCTTGGAAATGACATGTAGAATGATGGTTTCTTCTGAATCTTTTCTTTTTTTTTAATGTACATTTAATTTTTGGGCTAACTGTAAGGAAATATTTAGTGAGGACAAAAAGGAGATCAAAACATTATTTTGAGTGATTGAGTTAGTAGATACTTATACTTCTCAACTCTTGCCTGGAAAATCCCATGGACGGAGGAACCTGGTAGGCTGCAGTCCATGGGGTCGCACAGAGTCAGACACGACTGAGTGACTTCACTTTCATGCATTGGAGAAGGAAATGGCAACCCACTCCAGTGTTCTTGCCTGGAGAATCCCAGGGATGGGGGAGCCTGGTGGGCTGCCATCTATGGGGTTGCACAGAGTCGGACATGACTGAAGCGACTTAGCAGCAGCAGCAGCATGCTTCTCAACAGAAGTAGAGTTAGCAGATGCGTCTACCAACTCAACAGAATACAGAATCTGCTCAATCCGAGGCCATGCTTAAGATTAGCATAAACATATCTAGATATGTGAGACCTTGTGGTTCTAAATAGGTCTGTATTTCATATTTAACTTACTCTTTTGTCATAGATGTCTTGACTGGACCATGCTAAATGAACCCACATTTCACCTGGGTGCTACTCAGAAGGTACTCAGTCAATGTGATTTCATGCCCCTTTCTTTTTCTCCAAGGTAGAAATTAAAGTCAGGAAAATCATTTTTTTTTTTACTGTTCAGAAAGAGCTATTGTATAAATTCAACGTGCTAAGTTCACTAATTATAATTGATGTTTAATTGCCTCTTTATCATATTCACAATATAATTAAATATTATGCTTCAGGCTATGAAATTTATAGAAAGGCAATAATGACCCATTCTTTAATTTTTCTCACATTTTTGAAAAGCTTTTAGAAATATAAATCTATTTCTCCATATGGGCTGTGTAGATGCGTTTCTGAATATGAACCTTTAAACCATTTGGAGCTTATGATCATGGAGACAGAAAGCAATTTGATGTGCATAACCTCTTTTTTCTAATTGAAGTATAGTTTATAATCAATGTTAGTTTCGGGTGTATAGGAAAGTGATTCAAATGTACATATATGTATATAATTTTTCAGATTCTTTTCTCTTATGAGCTTCCCTGGTGGCTCAGATGGTAAAAAAAAAAATCTGCCTATAATGCAGAAGACCTGGGTTTGATCCCTGGGTCGGGAAGTTTCTTATAGGTTATTACAAAATGTTGAGTAGAGTTCCCTGTGCTATACAGCAGGACTTTGTTGACTATTTTGTATCAATATATAGTAACATGTTTATGTTAATCCCAAACTCCTAATTAATCCCTGTCTCCCACTTTCCCTTTGCTAACTGTGAATTTGTTCTCTATGTCTGTGGGTTGGTTTCTGTTTTTAAATAAGTTCATTTGTATCATACTTTTTAGATTCCACATATAAGCTGTATCATATGATGTTTGTTTTTGTCTGGCTCACTGCACTTCATATGATCATCTCTAGGTTTATCCATATTGCCGCAAAAGGCATTATTTCATTGTCTTTTACAGCTAAGCAATAGTCCACTGTGTCTTCTTTATCCATTCATCTGTCAATGAACATTTATGCTGCTTCCGTGTCTCGGCTACTGTAAATAGTGCTGTTATAACAATGGGGTGCATGTATCCTTTAAATTATGGTTTTCTCTGGATGTTTGTCCAGGACTGGGATTGCAGGACCGTATGGTAGCTCTTAGTCTCATAGAAAATCAAGTGTTTTGAGAGTTTCTGTCCTAAAACACGCAGCGGTCCTTAATGACACTGATGCTGGTGGCTTTGTCACTGGTGTTGAGAAAGGCATGTGTGTGGGTGTTTAACCCCCAGGCATCTGTCTGTCTCCCAGTCATAACTATGGCTGGTCTTTTTCCGCTCCAGGCAAAATGGTAAGTGCCTCTGTCTGCATCTGCCATCAGAGCCCCACTTCCTGAGTACTGCTGAGAGAATCTTCTCTCCCAACTTGGCCCTGCATGGGGAGGATTGAGTTCTGCCTGAGGAAATAGGCTAGGTTTGTTGTCCTTAGAAAAGCGGGATATTAATAGGATCTTGTCCACATATAGTAATGTTCCAGACCATGTACCAGACAGTCATTTTGTTTTATTAAAATAGTCTTTTCATCACAGTATTTTTCTTTGAGTTTGCTGACTCTTTATAAAACATTTAGCCACAAGTGGCTTATTGATTCTTGTAAAAATTGATTCATATCATAGTCAAAAGAGAGTTTGGACTTGATTTTTAAAATTTTATTTTGAATTAAATCATAAAAATGTTCCTGTTTTTATTGCAAGAAGTCAGTAATGAAGACAAAGGGTGTGATTTTTCTGCCTCATTTGAGACGTGTGTACATATATTTTTTTCATGATTGTAGATTTGCTTGTCATGCGCCATGCCCTGAATCACAATTGTTTCTCTGCATCTTTCAAGAGCTGGCACTGAGCACTTGCCTGATTGACTATGGAGAGCTTCAGTGTTTAGATTACCCTGCGAGATGGAAAGGAAATGGAAAGGCTGGCTTTATTTCTGAACTCAACTATCACCGCCCCTAGCTCAGATTCTCTGCACCTCTGTGGGTAGGGAAAGAGAGAAATAGTTGGGAGATTCCAAGAGCAATGACAAGGTGTGTTGGGGGGGGAAAGTTTGTAGTGAGAAATGCTTCTTAATAAGCCAATAAATAGAAATGCTTCCAGCAGATATTACTCAGGCATCAAAAAGAATGAAGTGAT
>NW_011494808.1:9708444-9728787 GCF_000754665.1 Bison bison bison
TGAAGTGATGGCATTTGCAGCAACATGAATGAACCTGCAGATTATCTTACTAAGTGAAATAAGTCAGAAAGAGAAAGACAAACTCTATATGGTATCACTTACATGTGGGTCTAACATATGCTGCAGATCAACACATCTATGAAACAAAAACAGGCTCACTGGCACAGAGAACAGACGTGTGGTTTCCAGAGTCTGGTGGGGGGGAGGCGAGGGATGGAGGGGGGTCTGGGCATCAGCAGATGCAAACGGTGACAGCAGAGATCGGGTGAGCAGCAGGGCCCTGGTGTGTAGTGTAGGGAACCACGTTCAGCATCCTGCGGTGAGCCACAATGTGAAAAAGGATACATCTATGTGTATACCTGGGTCACTTTGCTGTACAGCAGAAATTAGTGCAACATTGTAAATCAACTATATGTCAATAGATATTTTAAAAAAGAAGTGCTTCCAGTAAGAGGTGTATCTCAGGAGCCATAAACCAGAATCCAAGAAAAGTGAACAACACCATTCAGACGTGAGGGGCTCTGACGGACTTTCTGCCTGACTGAGGGGCCTTCTAATTTCTCAGTGTCGCATGGAGTGTGTAAGCAGCACTTTCTAAAGCTTCTAAAAGTATTTTGAAAGTGAAAGTCGCTCAGATGCGTCCAACTCTTTGCAACCCATGGACTGTCGCCCGCCAGGCTCCTCTGTCCATGGGATTCTCTAGGCAAGAACACTGGAGTGGGTTTCCATTTCCTACTCCAGGGACCTTCCCCAACCCAGGGATTGAACCTGCATCTCATGTCTCCTACAGTGGCAGGTGTGTTCTTTACCACTAGCATCACCTGGGAAGTCCAAAGATATTTTATCACTTTATTTTTTTAGTTTTTTAAACTGAAAGAGAATTGCTTTACATTACCGTGCTGACTTCTGCCATACATAACAGGAATCAGCCAGAGGTTCACACACGTCCCCTCCCTCTTGAACGTTCCTCCGTCTCCTGCCCTATCTCTGTTCCACGTGTGTTGCATTCTCCTTGGGCCAGCAGGCTCACCGCAGGAGGTTTTTCTCATAGTGATTCCAGAAGTGCAAGAGAGCTAGGCTCAAATATGCCACACTTCATCCTGTGAGTTGAAATTGATCGTGCAACCAAGCCCAGTAGAAGGCAGGGGTTGAAATCTAATATATCCATGAGAGGGAGGGACAACATAGTTACATGGCAAAGGGCATGGATATGGGGAGGAGTAAAAACTGGGGGCCAATGATGTGACGTGGGGGGTTCGTATGGGCACCTTCACAGACGTCATGATGAACCTAAGCCTGGAGTCTGTAAAATGTCTCATGATTCTTCTTTCCTCGTTTGATTGTTCTGAAAGCCTTTCTTCCCTGCAGTCAGAATACTCTGTATTCAGAAGTCAACTGATATATGTCCACTTCTTAGTGCTGGGATGTGTGTGTGTGTGTGTGTGTGTGTGTGTGTTAGTCGCTCAGTCATGTCCAACTCTTTGTGACCCCATGGACTGGAGCCCACTAGGCTCCTCTGTCCATGGGATTCTCCAGGCAAGAATACTGGAGTGGGTCGCTGTTCCCTGCTCCAATAACCCACAAGAAAGACACTTTGACCACCTCCTCTCACCATCCTGCTCCAACCTGGGTAAAGGGAGAGGTGTTTGGGGAGGAGGTAGACTAGAGTGAAGGAACTTATGCAAATTTTGCAAATAGTTATTAAAGGAAGAAAGCAAATTCAGACTGACGTGATGAAAATGAGTTCCTGACAAAGATCAAACCCTGGTTTGGAGTCAGAGTGGATTTATCAAAATGCAAATATTTCAAACAAAACAGGATGTTACCAGTGCATCTGGGAGCTGTTCCCTCAAAGCCTACTGGGGACATTTTCCAGTTTACATAATGTAATTAAAGTCAAGCCTGATGAATTCAAATTTATCCCAAAGACGTTATTGGCAACATGATCCCTTGTGGTAAAAAGACTGAGGAAATAGCACGTTTGGGGGCTGAGGGAGGGTTAGAGAGTCGTATCTGAAGCTCACAGCGATTGTTCGCAAGGACTCCTCTGCAGCTCCGCTCAGCAGTGATGGGGAGGGAACTGGAGAGCCTTCGGAACCTCATCTTTACTCTAGAATCCACAGGCATGCATGGACAGAGGGTAAAACCTTCCATCTCTGCCCAGAAGTGTAGCAAACAAGCTTCTCTCATAGAATTCTCATAGCTGTGAGGGATAACGTGTCTTTTAGCTTTCTTTAATTATGATTTGTAATTATCATTTTCACAATTTAGCTTCATATTCCCTTTTATGGTAATTTCTGATGCTCCATTTAGAAATTACATTTCCAAAAGTTCAAATAAAGCTTATTCTTTCAGTTACCTGTAAATTACATCAAATTCCTTAGGTAAGGTAAGATGCTAAATGCCAATTAAAAGATGGGCAAAGGATGAGAAGAGAAATCCACACACACATTTTTTCCATAAAAACATTAACTTACTTTATTAAAAAAAATACAAGGAACAATGATCGATGTTTATTTGATGGGATACATACAAACATATACACAGAACTGTTTGCGACCCCATGGACTGTACCCTGCCAGGCTCCTCTGTCGTGGGATTCTCCAGGCAAGAATACTGGAGTGGGTTGCCATGCCCTTCTCTAGGGCTCTTCCCAACCCAGGAATCAAACCTGTGTCTCTTACATCTTCTGCATTGGCAGGCAGGTTCTTTACCACTGGGAAGTCTAGTTAAAAAAAAAAATACAAGTAAGTAACAACAATCAGTGTTTACTTGCTGGGATACACACACATATGCACAGGCAGACACACATCCATGTACATTCCCTTCCTTAATGGTAATAAATAACCAGCGCTGGTTATGGTTCAGTGAAAACAGACACATACAATGCTGATTATAAGCCAGGACATGCATACATTGTAAGTCAGTACAAACCTTTCATGAACACAACTGAACACTGTGTACCAAAGTTCTGTTCAGAGATTTTGCCTTTTAACCTAATAGTTACATTTCTAGGACTTTATTTAAGGAAATAAAGAGTAATAAGCACAAACACTAATGGAAGGGGAGGTCCATTGCCATACAATTTACAATAATGAAAACTTGGAAACCATTTAACTGTCCAAAAATAGAATATTTAAGTACATATGCAAACACATGACAGAATATATTGTTCAGCAGCTAAGATTATATTTTGCAGAATCTAAGGACATGGGGAAGATGTTGATCAGTATAATATTAAACAAAATTTTAGAATACAAAGAAATACTATAATAAAGATTTAATATGTATATTATACATGCTATTGTCAATATAAGTTATAAAGTTTACTATCTGATAGGAAATAGTACTATTAATAATATTTGTGTAAGGGATTATCTATACTTATTTTCTTCTTTAATTTTTTTCTGAATTTTTCAAATTCTTTAACAGGAGCATGTCAAAATTGCACAATTAGTGAAAAACATGACTTTTGAAAAAATGAGCTGTATTAAAAAAGGTATACTAATTTTAGCTTAGACAATCCAAAAATATTCTCTAGAATCACATTCTTGTATCAATAAGAAAATGATTCATTAATCCCCTCTCATTAAGAACCTCCTGTAGTATTTCAACGTAAAAATTTAATTTCTGGAGATACCAAAATGGCAAACATGTAGGGAGGAGGAAAAGGTGCACATATAACCAAACAGTCATGACAAAATTGTAGAAGATTCAAACTTGGGAATCAAGGGGAACATACAAGGCCCCGTGTGTGGAAGGCCCCGTGTGTGGAAGGCCCCGAGCAGAGGAACAAACTTCAGATAGGTACAGGTAGGGTCACAGAGAGTCTAGAATATACTGGAGAGAAGGACCGTGAAGTCAGCTGTCAGGCCCTCCTCACCCCTGTCTCTTTAAGTAACAAGAAGCAATCTTTACCCCAGGCTTCAGATGACCGTGGGCAGTAGCAGGCAGCGCAGGTGCCAACCGTGAGCATCCTGTGCTGCTTTAAGGGGCCAATGCCAAGTCTTCCTGCAAATGTTGGGCAACTGGGCACGAAAGAGTTACAATAATATAAAGGGAAATGCAAATGAAACAGAAGCAAATGATACGTGAAAGCCATCCTTTAGCCAGAGAAGTGAATTCAACCTTTGATGACTGCTTCATGCCTTTGACTATTTCCTCCGTGAGTCAGCTTTCATGTGATAAAACTGGCTTGCACCTCTTTGCAAGAGCCAGCCGTGCCTGTCTCTTCCGAAGCTCTCTTGGTTGTACTGATGCCATAAAATTGGTGTCTTGGTGAGAGTGTTTAAACCATGTAGATTGGCGAAAGCTACAAATCAGGGCTTTGTCTCACTGGAGAAGCCACTGTTAAACATTTCCCTGGAATGTCTCTGACCTCCATCTGCCCCTGTTTCAGACGCTTTGCTCAGCTGCCTGTGACTTTTATTTCCTTGTGTCAAAGGTACCACAAAGATCTTAACCAAATCTGTTAACTCTCACCCTACACCGGGCATCTTCAGAGTTCCCCCAGGTGCCTACATCAATAATAAGTCTTGAACTGGAAACACCCTACATGATTCCTAATCATATCCACATCATCAGCCCTACCAGAACCATCATCCTCTATCCAGCTGGTCCACAAAATCTCTTCAATGTTTCCGCATTAATCCACTCCGCTCAATCTCTGCGCCTATCAGAATACCCTTTCTGTGGACTGCCGTTTCTTTTTCGTAAGCCTTGGGGCTTTAGGAGACCATGAAATTGAGTCACATCTTTCTCGGTCCCCTTTCCTTCCATCAGGGGCTTTTTTATAGGAGACCATGAAATTGAGTCACATCTTTCTCGGTCCCCTTTTCCTTCCATCAGGGGCTTTTTTATAGGAGACCATGAAATTGAGTCGCATCTTTCTCGGTCCCCTTTTCCTTCCATCAGGGGCTTTTTTATAGGAGACCATGAAATTGAGTCACATCTTTCTCGGTCCCCTCTCCCTTCCATCAGGGGCTTTTTTATGGAGACCATGAAATGGCGTTCCATCTTTCTCGGTCCCCCTCTCCCTTCCATCAGGGGCTTTTTTATAGGAGACCGTGAAATTGCGTTACATCTTTCTCCGTCCCCCTTTCCTTCCATCAGGGGCTTTTTTATAGGAGACCGTGAAGTTGCGTTACATCTTTCTCGGTCCCCCTTTCCTTCCATCAGGGGCTTTTTTATAGGAGACCGTGAAGTTGCGTTACATCTTTCTCGGTCCCCCTTTCCTTCCATCAGGGGCTTTTTTATAGGAGACCGTGAAGTTGCGTTACATCTTTCTCGGTCCCCCTTTCCTTCCATCAGGGGCTTTTTTATAGGAGACCGTGAAGTTGCGTTACATCTTTCTCGGTCCCCCTTTCCTTCCATCAGGGGCTTTTTTATAGGAGACCGTGAAGTTGCGTTACATCTTTCTCGGTCCCCCTTTCCTTCCATCAGGGGCTTTTTTATAGGAGACCGTGAAATTGCATTACATCTTTCTCGGTCCCCTCTCCCTTCCATCAGGGCCTTTTTTATGCCAAAGTGTCACTTCTTGTTGACCCCCATTTTTAGCAGAGAAAACGCGTCTGAGTCTGGAGAAGACTAGAGAGCCTGAGGGGGCCAGGCACGAAAGCACAGCAGAGCAAATTTCTCTTTCATGTTCACGTGACTCTTTTAAATGCACAGAAACTAACATGATGGTATTGAGACGATGGATAGTCGCCATGCATGTTGTGGGCTTGCTGTCCGTCTCTCTGCGACCTTTTGGACCGTAGCCCGCCGGGCTCCTCTGGCTATGGGATTTTTTAGGCAAGAATTCTGGAGTGGGTTACTCTGTCCTCCTCCAGAGGATCTTCCTGACTCGACTCAGGGATCCAATTTATGGCTCCTGCAGCTCCTGAACTGATGGGCGTATTCTTTACCCGTGAGCCACCTGGGAAGCCCCAATAAGGATGAGAGCTGCTGTTTATTAAGTGCCTACTTGAGCTAACTGCTCAACACGACAAAGCAAAGTAGGGAATGCCCTCCCCATCCTACTGATGATGAAATGGAATCACCAAAGGTTAGGGAACTTTCCTGGGTCACACAGCTGTTGAGAGGCAATGCTTGGACTGACTCCCAGGGTGGGACTGCTCCAAAGCTGTGTTCTTTCTGCTGTAACATCCTGTCTTGCCAAAGCCCTCGGGCCCCATTGTCCCTGGTTTTTGTAACAATCTTGCCTCAAGTCCATTAGAAATTAAAGATCCACTTTGATTTTTTATTTTCTAACCATATCATGTAGCTAACTCCAACTTTCAACCTTATGTTTACCCAGTCCAGTGCATTTTGTGTGTGTGTGCTTAGCATTTTTTTCCACTTCTTTTTTCTTTGGACCATGATTAAAAAACACAATTCTTAAGTCTAAAATTGATTTAGGTTGGCAAATGTACCCTCGTGACTACCACCTAAACTAAGATACGTGGAATTTCTACACCTGAACACTATAAAGCCAGATTTGGGAATAAAGTGATTGATAGGATTTTGTAGTTAAATAGTAATAAATAAGGGACTCAGATTTGGCAATATGCATCCAGCACTGTCTGGACGAGTGGGACTCTAAATTTTAATGGTGTTAAGTGTCAAAGACGGAGAAGGAAATGGCAACCCACTCCAGTGTTCTTTCTTGGAGAATCCCAGGGATGGAGAAGCCTGGTAGGCTGCAGTCCGTGGGGTTGCACAGAGTCGGACACGACTGAAGCAACTTGGCAGCAGCAGCAGCAAGTGTCAAAGACATGGGATGGGAGTTTTGCCAAAAACTTCCCAGTGACCTGGATAAACCTTTAAGTCTTTCCATCTTCCTCTGATTGGATGTCGTGTTTCCTAAGAACAGTGAATTATCTAACTAATATTTCTCTTCTGCAGACAGAATAGTGTGAGGAACCGGAGAAGATCTGAGATGGGAAACAGTGGCATATTAGCCGCTGGAAAAAGGGTTTCCTGTCTTAAGATGGTATATTACTATTTTGGCAGAGACAAAGTGAAACAACACAACAGCTTCTCACGGCAAAATCCCACGCTCCAACATCCCTTTACCACCTTTGCCCGAGATTCATCCAAGAAAATATACAGACGTCCAGTCACATGGTCTGTGATGACTCTCTGTCCTCTTGAGTCTGTTCATTCACTGCCTCCCACATACATCCATTCGCTCATCTAACGATCACCTATCGCCAAGTCAGTGTGGGCAGCTCAGTGGAATCCAGGGGCACAGACATGAGCAACATAAAGATCGGGGCAAAGCTCTGCCCCAGGGAAAGCGCTGTCCAGGGAAGGAGGACGTGCACGCACACGTGCAAAGCCACTGGGAAACTGTCTTTAGGTTGAAAGTGATGGAGAAAGATGCAGGCCCTGCATCTTCCTTGGGAAAGGGCAGTGGATGAAGACTCTCTTTAGAGTTTTATTCTGTAAGATGACCTTGCCCAGTTTGGGCAAACCTGTTAATTGTACCTTGATTCTGCTTCCTTAAATAGAGATAAAGAGGAAATAGAAGGTAACAAGGAAAAAAATTAGTACTTTGGCTTCAAGAAAAAATTCTTATTATCAGCTCCCTTTTTGTGTGTTTAATCATAGTATACCACTCTTTTCTCAATGCTCACTTCTGCTAATGAAATGGGTCATGACTCTACCCTCCGGAAGATCTTTTGTCTTTGCCCATCACCAGAAAGCAGGCTTATATCACGTGGCAAGAAGGGCCCCAGGGGTCCTCTCGTTAGCCCCCAAAGGAGCTTCATAGGCCTCTAAGATATCTCCCTCTAAGACCCTTTATTACCTGGAGCAGGGCTGGAAATGGAGATGAGCAAGTTCACATAATCCTCTCGTGCTTAGCATGCACTTACGTGGATGGTTGGACAAATTGTCATCATGTAAGAGTTCGAGTATCTTTTCCTTGTTGGCTAGAATCTATGCTAAAGGGCTAGTCCATTGAATATCCAATGGGGGTTCACAGTGATATAAAACTATCATTTTACTTTTGTGCTTTTCCCCAGCACTATAAAGAGAGTTCTCGTCTTTCATTACTAAAATGTTCTGAAAGAAAGGTCATATTTGTCTGTTATCCAAATATCTATCTATGCAACTCTCAGGTCATAGGCTTAATCACGGTGTAATCCTTCCCTCCTCCTCTCGGTAGGTCTCTCTCCCCGCTCCTCCACACACCACCCTAACTGCCTGCATTCACCATCCATCCATCCACACATCCATCCATTTAACAGGTATGCATCAGGTACTTACTGAAAACCACACACGAGGCCCTGGAGGGGCCATGGCCAGTTCATTGGGGCATCTGTCTTCAGGAGGAGTCTTGCAGTCCTCTCAAAGCAGCTGTCCAGGCCGTTACAACAAATGCATTATCACCGAGGAGAGTGTGCTGAGGAAGCGTGGGAGGGGCATCTGCAGTCCTGAGATGCTGTGGAAGAAGTGACTTGAGCATGGAGGTCACACGTGTGATATTTGTCAGAAATAGGAGGGACTTGAGTGAAAGCCCTATGTGTATGTTGTAAGATAGTTACACAAACCTAAGACAAGTGTAGATTCAGCCTTGTTTAAAGGTGGCTGTCTCCAGAAAGACTGGCATCATATGATATTGCTTATATGTGGAATCTAAAAAAAGGGGGGATACAAATGAATTTATTTATAAAACAGAAGTAGAGCAATGGATGTGGAAAACAGGCTCAGAGTTACCAGGGGACGGTGGGGAGGGGTGAATTGGGAGATTGGGACTGACAGACACACACTAATGTATAAAATAGAAAACCAGCAGCAGCCTGCTCTACAGCACAGGGAGTGCTGCTCAGCAGTCTGCCATGGCTTACGTGGGAAAGTATCTAAAGAAGAATGGATGTATGCATACGTTTAACTGATTCGCTTCGCTGTACACCTGAAACTGATTCATTGTGAATCAACTATACTCCGATAGAAATTTAAATAAAACAAAATGCTGAATTTTGAGAGTTCAAAAAAAGGGGGTGCGGGATGGCTCTCTCGCCTTGTCTTGGTATTCCCCTAAGACCTGTGACTTCTGTAAGACTCGCAACTGATTATATTTGCCACCAAAGTCCATGCCAATTTAGGCTTATACAGAAGTCGCTGGGGTGTGCCTATGTGTGTGGTGGGAAGCGTTTGTACAATCTTTTTAGCCACATTTCATGAACAACAGCAAAAAAGATTGGGTTTGAAAAGAGCTTATGTCTTTGGCTACATTAAATGTGGTCACTGAGCCCACAGCTTGAGTCAAGCATTGGATTAGAGAAGGTTTATATTAATAGAACCACATCTGGCTGTGTTTTCACCCACGGCCACAAGTCCTTTCAAGTACTCTGGTCCAACTCCAAACAATTTTTCTAGCAAATATTATTTGAACTATGTGTTTTCGATTCAAGGATCTCCAGTACTTTATCCTGCTTTCTAATTCATTATAGCCTTTTGTTCCACCTTTGGCTCCATTTAATGTACCTTCTTTCAAATTCCATCTTTTCTAACTTACTTGTCTTGACCTTACTTACTGTTTATTTATCTGCTATGCTTCATCCTCTCAGGGACTTTCCAGAGTGGTTTAATAAGACTTTCTCTGTCCTCTTGCAAGATTTCCTCTGAGATTTACATCATACAGCAAATCTGGTAGATCTGTTGTGAATGATCAGAAATAGAGATAAAAGAGAATATCAGTGAATCCATGGTACTCCTGGCCAATAATGGGTGACACCCTTACTTTGGCTGAACACAAACTCTTCTCTAGAAAGATGCTGAGCACGCCTCAGAACAGGGGCCAAAGTCAGGGTTTGGGTTCTAACACTTCAGTAAGCAAGTCACTCATCCATAACAGACAGGAAATCGTTAAGCTGAGAAAGTTTAATGCTCTTTGTCACCCTAGTAATTAAAGATGTTTCATTATCAGGAGAACACTACATAAAAGCAGAAGGAAAACAAGCTACGTATCAATTCTCAGAGTCAAAAGTCTTTACTTTTATTCTTCACAATCACATCTTCACCAAGCCTTAGTGGAAAATCAAGGTTGAAAGAGAACAGCTCTTTGATCTGGAGACTTAGACGCCACTGCCATCCCTTCTAGAAACCATTACTATCGGCCCACAACTCCTCTTGGTCAGCCCCTGAGCACCCCGGGGTCCCACAGCATGACTGTCTCGTTCCTTCTTTCCTAGACCACTGTCTTCCCTTCTTCATCAAGCTGCCATATCACGCTTTTTTCTTCAGGAGAAATGGTCACAACACCCTCCCCTAGAACAGAACTTGGCCATGACGCCTCTGACCGTCAGTCTGTGGAATTTCCTCCAATTAACTAAGGGAGTAATAAGAGACAGTGCTCCTGAAGGAACAGAGACATATTCGAGCTGCCTTGGGGCGGGGAATGGAATTACAGGAAGGGCGCACACGAGGAGAAGCTGCTGAGCAACCAGGGCCTGCCCTGGAAGGACGAGCCTCCCCCGACCCCGCGTGCAGCCTGCTGCTCTCTTGCCGCCTCTGCCTCTCCCTCCCTTTTCTACCTTCTGCCTTGTCTATTGGGCACATGTGCCCACCGTACCGGAGTTTATATGACCTCCCACTTCCAGGGTCCGTCACCTAGTGACAAGCTCCTTCTCCACATCTTAGTTTATGTTTTCAGCAGCAAACATGATTCTTTCAGTTCATCTTTTCAAGCCAGGCTATACATGTCACAGGTCTCAGAAAATCCTACTCAAAGGGCACTGTAATCAAATCAGTCATGTCCAGGGGTGAGTGAACCCAGAATATTTCATATGGAAAAAGAATTTCCCCAGAGAGGAAGATGCCTCGGCAGCTACCTTGAAACATGTCCAAGTCCCCTATATTTCTATTAAGATTGATGCCTTGCTTATATTTGTAGGAAAGTAAGACAGTGAAAACTCATATGTGCCTCTGTGTGTGTGTGTGTCACACACACACACACACACACACACACACATATATATATATATAGTTGTTGTGTTGTTCCATTGCCAATTCGTGTCCTACTCTTTGTGACTCCATGGACGGCAGCACACCAGGCTCCCCTCTCCTTCACTCTCTCCCAGAGTCTGCTCAAACTCATGTCCATCATGTCGGTGATGCCATCCAACCATCTCATCCTCTGCCATCCCCTTCTCCTCCTGCCTTCAATCTTCCCCAACATCAAGATCTTTTCCAATAGGTCAAATCTTCCCATCAGGTGGCTAAGTACTGGAGCTTCAGCTTCAGCATCAGTCCTTCCAATGAATATTCAGGGTTGATTTCCTTTAGGATGGACTGGTTTGGTCTCCTTGCTGTCCAAGGGACTCTCAAGCATCTTCTGCAGCACCACCAATTTGCAAGTATCAGTTCTCCAGCACTTGGCCTTCTTCGCGTGTGTGTGTGTGTGTGTGTGTGTACACAAACTCTGTCTAGTTGACATGCATACATTCATACATATGTGTGTGTGTGTGTGTGTGTGTAGCTGGTTCACATACATAACATTTAGGAAGTGGATGCTTTTATTTCTCAGAAATAAATCCAATGACCAGCTTATTTTTTGAAAATACTACTGTGATTAGAAAAACACTCATTTTTGAAACTTTACAGAAGAAACAACACATTCCTGGCCACTGCAAATAGTATGACTTCATTTCCTTGAGGCCACCGTAGGCAGGACAGCCTCCCAATACTCCTCAGTGCTTGAGCATCTTCAGAAACAAGGTCGCCCATAACGTGAGAGATGCTATTTATGAAATTTGCATGCAGAAGAGAAGTAAACAATTTAAAAACTTGGGCTTGTGAGCCAGAAATGTAGACTTATACTAAAACTGGCACATGAGCATAAACACTCATGACACTCAAAGTGTCACTTCTCCCAGTGCTCTATGAATTGTATGTGCACTGTACATAATGTACATATAATGCATATACATAATTACATGCATGTAATATGTGTATGTATAATACTACAGACTCCCATCTAGCCAACACACTGGCTCCATCATTTGAAGGCTGATCTGGGTCAACTGTCAAACAGTCAGCGCTTCAGTTTTCATTCTTGTGTTCAATGCTCAGCTCCCATGACAGCTGAAAAAGCTGTCTTACCCCGAAACTGGTTGAATTGGTGATTCCAAACTAGACAAGGCCAGCCATGCAAAACACCCTTTTTCCTTTTGTTCTGTCTGCTGTGTTTCACTGGATGACATGTAGACAGAGAAGCTGAACAAGGAGAAGCGGGCGCATGTCAGAGATTGAGGGCATATGCTTTCTGCATATGCTTCTCTCGAAGTCACTTTTTATATGAGTACCTTGTTTCCACAGAACGCTTGGCGGGTAACTGTTGTAGCACCTGTAGAGGCAGCAGCCACATGGTGCTTCCCTGTCCTGATGAGCCCTCTGCGGGCTTCCGCATCCTTGCTGCAGGTTCGTGATGGCCCCCATGCCCCTGACTCACTCACTCTGGACCCCTTTCTGCCTCTCCCAGCCCCTGGCCTCATGCTGCTTTTTTTTTTTTTCCCAGCCTTTTCCCATGCGGTTAACTATGCCTAGGATACTTGCTCCCTGTTTTTATCGAATTTGAAATTATCCACACTCTTCAACTTAGACACCATATGCTCACGAGTCTTCTCTAACTTCCCTGACTGCCCACTTTCCCTCCCTTTCTGCCCATCAGAGCTTCAGAGGGTATGATTGCTGACAGTTTCTTTAGACTCTCTGCATATATTTATGCCTCACATTTTTTTTAAGATAAAATATTTTCATTGTTGTTCTTTACCCCCAGAAAGAGTGATCTGGTTATTTAACTGATGCAGTGTTATTTTCAAAGATATATGATGTGCATTTTAGCTACTAAAGGACATGAGGAATTACTCAGTTTAAAAGGATTTCCCCTCAAACTTTTATACTTCAAAATGATGCAAGTTCCTTAAAGCCATTTCTTCATGCTCCAGTGAGTTAGGGTGGGTCCTCTAGATTTTTTTTTTAATTGAAGGTGAAGAGACAGCCTGCCGCTTTGTAGACTTCCAGTGTCTTTTCAGAGTAATGGCACCTTCTAGAAAAGATGAAATGATGAGCAATTACCTTTGTTGAAAAGAAGGAGGAGAGCTTTGTGATTGAGCGTCTCTTGGCAGGCCTGCCAGCTCTGAGCCATCACAGTTACTCAGACAGAGCACATGGACCAGGGCATTCATTTAAATTCTGGGCTTTCCTTTCTTCACACTGATTCCCAAATCAACAAGTCTCTGGAGAAAACGTGGGTCTTCTTTCTCAATTATCCAGCAATTTCAAGGACTTCTTGAGGGGTCAGCCTGCTTTCTTCTTTGTGAAATTAATCTTGTTTGACTTCAGGTAGTTGGGACTTAGCCAAACCACCACATACATACTGCGTGCCTCCTCATGGACAGTGTCACGCAACGGGTTGTCCGGGAAACAGAGACGATGGTCTGCAGGCAGGACATTTCTCTGGGAGCTCTTTGCGTCCACACCGTGCAAGGGAGAACAGGAAAAGGACCGGGGAGAACAGGAAGTCCAGCTGGGATGCAAGTCCAAAGGCAGCTTCGGACCCTCTGACGCTGAAATGGCCCGACCTGACCAGGTTGTTCCAAACTGGTCTGAGGTGACCAGACCTTTCATTTCCTCTTTGGTCACTGATGTGGTCCACCACGCGGGGCATAAAAACCTTAGCGATGCAGGTCCTAGCAGCTGAGACAATATCTGAAAAGCCTTCTGTCTGAAGCAACTCCTAGCAGCTGAGTAAGAACTCATCATAGGGAGATCTGTGAGGTATGTTCATGGGCAAGCATTGCAAAAACACCCAGTGATAATAAAATAAACGAGACGTGCTGACCTTCCAAACAAGGCTTCACAGTGGAGAGAGGGGGGCACACTGAGGAACTTTATCAAGGGATAAATGCTTCTTGAGGCATAAAAATCATAGTCACTAGTTATGACCTTAGCGATCGTCCTGGAGAATGCTCATCCTTGCTGGTCAGTTTCTGACTTAGGGATGAAGCTGTACAGTGTTTCTGGATTTGTGGCTCCTCTGTCCACAGGATTATTCCAGCAGGAACACTGGGGCAGGTTGCCATTTCCTACTCCAGGGGCTCTTCCCGACCCAGGGATGGAACTCAAGTCTCTTGTGCTTCTGCATTGGCAGGTGGGTTCTTTACCTCCTGGGAAGCCCCCATCGTGAGTTGCACTGAAGATTCTGGTCATAGCAGCAGGTGTGTGAAGGCGTGACCCACGCTGACGAGTCCACTTCCAAGGTAGCTCACTCCCAGGCCTGGCACACTGGCGATGGGTGTTGGGTGTGTGCCTCTTCACAGGCCCACAGTGCGCCCACACAGCATGGCAACTCCCCTCCCCCAGAGGATGCGATCCCACAGAGGGGAACCAGAGCCACTTCACCTTTGCTGACCTCATCTGGAGAGTCACACTCGGTCGTGTCAACAAAACCCAACTAGCTGCTCAGGTCGGGCCAATCCACACTGGGAGCGGGCCACAGAAGAGGGTGAGTCCCGGGAAGTGAGACTCACTGGAGAGGGACTTCCCTGGGTCCAGTGGTTGAGAATCTGTCCTTCCACTGCAGGAGGAATGGCTCGATCCCTGGTGAGGAACTGAGATCCTGCGTGTTGTGTGGCATGGCCAAAAAACACATAAATAAAAACAGATTGAAAACAGAATCACGCGGTGCAGTTTTGGAGGCTGACTTCCACACATGAAGAAGGAGGCCACATGACTTGTATTTCTTCATCAGAGCCACCACAGAGGAAAATCACTGGTGCTTTCCTTTTCTAGTTCTCCATGCCTATCCCACAAGACTGAGCTGACATTCATGCAGTCAAAATGTGATGACATTTTACAAAATCATTCCAATTTATTTTTTTTTTTTTTGGCTATGCCATGTGGCATGTGAGATCGTAGTTCCCTGACCAGGGATCAAACAAACCCCTATCCCCTGCCTTGGGACTGTGGACTCTTAACCACTAGACAGCCAGGGAAGTTCCCTAGTTTCCTTTTAGTAAATTAAACTGTGGTCAGCATGGAAAAATAATGCAAAGCA
The DNA here is from genome assembly GCF_000754665.1 of Bison bison bison. Taxonomy (NCBI): domain Eukaryota; kingdom Metazoa; phylum Chordata; class Mammalia; order Artiodactyla; family Bovidae; genus Bison; species Bison bison. The sequence continues at coordinate 9,723,491 of NW_011494808.1, forward strand.
ATGCATCTAAATAAAATTATACTTAGAAGCTATATATTTTAAACTAATCTCTCAAAATTCTGACTCACAGAGAGGGTGGAACTGTCACTGAGTATCCACTTGCTTCATCCCACCGATTAAACCCAAGGTTCACACTCTTACCAGGGTTCAGTGAAAACGTCTAAGTTTCTTCACTTTATATTCTGTATTTCATTAGTACAGCTCATGATAGTGCATTAAGCATGTCTGTTCATGAAAAGAATAAAACATGACCTTTTATTTCAAATATATATTCTGTGTACAGACTTTTAATCAGTTTCTCAGCTGGGGACAGAATAGATATTTATGTTTTCTGTGATTTTATGATCTCAAATGGGAAACATGAGGGTTACTTCCATATTAGAGTAACAGCACTAATGTCTGTCTGCATAAGAGCTCCCTACCATGAAGGTGAGTCTTTGTTTACCTTTTGAAAATGCTTTTCCAAGAGGCTGTGGGTAGCCATTGCCAATACAGAGCAGGCCAGCTGATCAGATAGCAGCAAAACTAATGAGAAGCATCATGGAAGCGACAGCAAGATTAATTAAGTTCCTCCGGCTGTATTCACGTATGGCTGTGCAGAGTTCCTTTGGGTACCGCCGCAGTTAAATGGTATTCATGGTGACAAATACTGTAGATTTCCAGAACTGACACTTTTGAGTCAAGGGTAAAAATCACATTCGGTCATTTTATCCCCAGAAAGATCAGAGATGAGCCCTTAGGATTGTTACTACGTTTGAGCCAAGCCAAGATGGAAATTGAGACATAATTAAAAGAATGTTGAAACTGTAATATTTTGTTTTCCATTTACACATTTCCTTTATGTGTTTTAGACATTTTGACAGAGGGAGCCAAACACATTTCCATCTACAGTATTTGACTGCAGGCACAGAATTAAGCACACTTGGGAACACTTTCAATTACTTTGTGAATTCTTGCAATGTTGGGCGCACTGCACAGTCCTTCTGCTCACTCTATATAGTTATTATCACGGTGTATATATAAAAATGGAATGCCCATGACCTAAAGCATCCAGATTTACTCGAGCTGTACTCAATTTATCTTGAAAGATCTTTTTTATTTTTGGAAAGCAAAAGACAAAATTCAATATGATGTTGTTTTTTTCTTCCATTTGGTTTGCAGGCACATTTGTTGTGGGGCTGGGTGGGGAAAGGGCTGATCCTCAAATTGCTGCCCAGGAACCATAAATGAATTTTATTTTAAGAAAAATTGGAAACCTCTGGAGTGTATAAGATCCTTCAACCTGCTATACAAGATGATTTAACTCATGTTAGGGTGTCACCAAATATCTTGGGAAGCATAGTATTACATTTCTGTCCTTGGAAGCACATTGAGGTTCATTCACATATTCATTCAGGAAACACTTCTTGCATCATGATTCAAATTAAATTCAAAAAGCTTTCGTCTGGGACGTGAGATCACATCCAGCACGGACTCTGTTTCCTTCTTTGGCTTCATTTGCATGAACATATTTCATGAAGCTTTCTCTTGAATGCTCTTATTTGTTCTTTGTCTCCCAGACACATCATTCACAATTCCACTCTTGCATTATATCCTCTGCCAATTATTTTTGCGTTTTACCCATCCCAGCCACTAATAAAGATTGAGTTTAAGTGCCTCCTGTTCTCTTCAGCTTTCCAGGTTTGCCTTGAAGCCATTACAGTTTCGTCTTTTATCAAACCTTCATGTGTGTGCCCAGAGTTTTCATTTACTATTCACAAAGTACTGCCTTTGTTTTTACTTATTATTTATTTATTTATTTTGTATAAAATCATCATCTTCTTAAATAAGACACCAAATGCTTGGAGGAGCAGAGCAGTAGCTTAAATATTTCAGTTCAGTGTCCTGTTATGTAGACTCTTCACTTATAATTTTTTATCAATGATGATGAATAAGGCACCAAACCAGGGGGTGTCCATTGATTTTTGAATAAAATATTTAGATAAATATAAATACATAGGTAGATATAAACCTTATAAAAACTAGATAAAAACATGAACATGTTCCTGGTGGGCTTAGAAGTGGGAAAAGAGAAAATACAAAAAAAGAGAGATGTGGCAGGGAGCTAAGCTGAGCACCTTCAGAGAGGGAGCCTGTGATGTGCCTCTTGCGGGGGGTCAGGGCTCTCAATCAGTCAGGGAGGATGCTCTGATAAGCGCCACCCGGAAGAGCAGCTGGGTTTTGATTAGCTTTCCCCGAGTCCCTCTCTGCCTATACTCTTTGTTCTTGACTCCAGGAGTCCTGGGCTCCGTATTGGGCTCCTGACCTGCTCGCCCACACCTCTGGTCTGCCTCTCGCCTTCCACGCCTCTGGTCTGTTTTTTGCCTCCTGGCTGAATAGTCTCTGGGTGCTGGCTCGCCTTTCCTCTGTCTCTGGGATTCTCTCTCCCCTCTGAGGTGTCTCTTGGTGTCTCCTCCTTGTCTGTGTAGTTCTGATACTCATCTCCAATCTCAGCAGAGGCTGCAGCTTCCTAAGGCACGGGTGTTGATGGTATGCTCCAGCCACTAACCCGAACTGCAAAATCCTTGGCATGCATTTCTCCTATATTCTGGGATATGTTAAAATGCTAAAGGAATTTATATTTATCTATTTTTCCATGACTGCAAAATATCTTCATTCTACTTTAGGAATACTGATAACTGGACCGGTTATTGAAATGCGTGCATGCTGTGTGCTTAGTCGTTCAGTTGTGTCCGACTCTGTGTGACCCCATGGATGTAGCCCACCAGGCTCCTCTGTCCATGGGATTCTCCAGGCAAGAATGCTGGAGTGGTCTGCCATGCCCTCCTTCTGGGCATCTTCCCCACCCAGGGATCGAAGCATCTCCTGTGTCTCCTGCATTGCCAGTGGGTTCTTCACCTGTTGAACCATAAATGCACTGTAATAAAGTTACACAAACAATGTTTGGAAATGTCTTAGGGAAACATGAGTCAGGAATAAGCCCAGGGAAGACTTCTTAGAAAACAAAGTGTCTTAGCTGTGTTGAGTGATGAATGTAACTTGACACTTAAAGGGGAATAGGAAAGAACATTCCTGGCAGAATACAACCGCATTCTCAGCTTCCCAGGTGGCGCTAGAGGTGAAGAGCTCGCCTGCCAATGCAGGAGACATAAGAGCTGGCAGAATACAACCACATTCTCAGCTTCCCAGGTGGCGCTAGAGGTGAAGAGCTCGCCTGCCAATAGGAGACATCAGAGCTGCAGGTTCAATCCCTGGGTCGGAAAGATCCCCTGGAGGAGGGCCTGGCGACCCACTCTAGTATTCTTGGAGAATTCCATGGACAGAGGTGCCTGGCGGGCTACAGTCCACAGGGTCTCAAAGAGTCGGACACGACTGAAGCAACTTAGCATGCACACATGTATTCTCGGTAGAATCAGGATGGTGCATCATACGGAAGACTTTTGAGATATTCATTCATTCAAATAAAAAATAAATTAATGAAAATGAATATTTATTGCATGCCTCCTATTGTTGAGACACTTTTGAGGCACTGGTACAGCATGAACAAGGTGGATATACCCTGCCCTCATGCCATTCTACTGGAGGTAAAGAAGCAATAAACTGTAACCAGTGAACGAATGAGATGAAGGAGGCTGTAAGTCTTCCTCTGCATGAGACAAAGGTAGAAGAGGTTTCAAATCCTACCGGATAGACTAAGCTGTGGAAATCCCAAGAATGCAAGCCCTGGAGGCTCTGTATTTTCATCGATTGTACCTCAGCACCTAGAACAGTGTTTGGCACATGAGTGCCCAGTAACTATTTTTTTGAGTGAGTAAATATGCCTAGGTCATAGCCACCTCCAAGGTTAAGGATTCTAAGAAGGTTCTCAATGCCAGTTAGTAAATCTTATTTAAAAAAAAAAAAAAGCCCCTGTTAACTGATCACACTTACAAGGGCTTTATTAGATGTCTTGGAAGTTAGGAAAATTCAGATATTTAGAATTTTAGAATATTCTAGTATTTGTAGAATTTTTATCCTTATCACAATATCAACACTTCTTTTACTATGGGATATTAATTTTCCATACTAAGGTCCCTAAGCATTTAATTTCAGTGGAAGCATCAAGTAGAAATCAAGGAGTAAAAATGATTTATGAGTTTGTAGTTGTATCTATACCATCTAAAAAACATCTGATCACTATACTACATGGATCCATTGAACCAGTCATCTGTTCATAAATTACTTATTTCTTCACTTTTCAAACTGTTGTGACATTGGGTGGTGGTGTGTTAGACAGAGGCAAGCTCAAGCTTAAAACAAATAGCCTTCCATCAAACATCATTCATATGTCAACGAATATCCATTCAACAGATTATTGTGCTTTCAACAAACATTCCATCATCTGATACCCACACACAGGCCTCTCGCATGTGTAATTCTCCAGGGTTCATTGTTGACCCTACTTTGCTTTTCCATCTATATTCCCTTGAAGGTTTCACCTGGTCTCATGCATTTAATCACCATTTATAAGATTATGACTTTTTAATTGGAAAATACAACGTTATTTCTTTATTGCATTTTTCTCCTCTCTTTTTTAAAAAATTGAAGTATAGTTGACTACAATGTGTTAATTTCAGGTGTATGGCAAAATGATTCAGTTATACATACATATATATGTAACTGAATCAAGTGTGCATGTTATATATGTATTCATTTTAGGATTCTTTCTTGGTACAGGTTATCACAAAATATTGATTATAGTTCCCTGTTCTGTACAATAGACCTTTGCTAGTTATCTATTTTATATATAGAAGTGTGTATGTATTAATCCCGTACTCTTAGCTTGGTAATCAGAAGGTTTTGTTTCTATGTTTTTAAGTCTATTTCTGTTTTGTAAATAAGTTCACTATAAGTGTTGAAAAGCGTGTGGAGAGAAAGGCACCCTCTTAAACTGCTGGTGGGAATGTGAACGCGTGCAGCCACTGTGGAGGTTCCTTCTAAAGCTAAAAATAGAGCTACCATATGGGCCGGCAGTCCCACTCCTGGGCACATGTCCAGAGAAAACCATAATCTGAAAAGATATACCCCAGCCCCTGAGGTTCTCTGCAGCACCACCTGCAGGAGCCGAGCCACGGAAGCAGCCTTGGTGTCTGCTGACAGCGGGGTGGGCGAAGATGCGGTGTACATCAAGTCGGAATATTAGCCGCTAAAACGAGTGAAGTAAGGCCATCTCTAGTGGCATGGATGGACATGGAGATTATCGCACTAAAGGAAGGAATCCAGACAGAAAAAGACACAGATCATACGACATCACTTAT
>NW_011494808.1:9728887-9734016 GCF_000754665.1 Bison bison bison
TATATGTGGAATCTGAACAAATGATTCAAATGACGAATTTAAATTTAAATATGAAGTTCAGGCATCGCCCCTGAACTCCAGAGTCACATAAGCCAAACGTCCAGGGAACATTTTCACTTGAATACATAAGAGGGCTCAAATGAAGTGTGCTCCACATTTCCTGCCTTCTAACTCCCACCCAAACGTGTTTCTCCACAGTCTTCTTATCAGCTAGTGGAAATTTCATCTTCCAATTGCTCAGGCCCCAAATTTTAAATAATCCGTTCTTCTTTTTTTTTTTTTTTCTATTCCATCACTTTCCCAACTCATCAAGAAATCCTACTGACCCACTTTGTCATATGTACAGATTCAAATCACTTTTTACCTTCTCCACTGCTTCTGTCCACTCCAGATTGCCATTTCTTTCTATATTATTACAAAGTCTTCCTAAAGTTTTCCTTTGCTCCCGTTTATCTATTCTCCATACAGTAGCCATAGTGAACCTATTAAAATATGTCAAAGAATGTTGCTCCAAAGGCATTCTGTCTAAATTCCTATGATATGGCCTACCAAATTCCTGCTGAATTAGGTTCCATGTGACCTGTTTGACTCCAGTTATTAACATCCTCCTTAGGACCTCCTTCTGCTTGAGCAGGTCTTTCTGCTCTTTCTCGTAACCCTCGGGCATGTCCCCGTGGCCCTGCTACTGTCTTGAGTGTTCTTTATTGATCATCTAGTGAAATGTACGGCATGACGTAGGCCTTCAATATATGGAATTTAGAAAGATGGTAACAATAACCCTGTGTACGAGACAGCAAAAGAGACACTGATGTATAGAACAGTCTTATGGACTCTATGGGAGAGGGAGAGGGTGGGAAGATTTGGGAGAATGGCATTGAAACATGTAAAATATCATGCATGAAACGAGATGCCAGTCCAGGTTCGATGCACGATACTGGATGCTTGGGGCTAGTGCACTGGGACGACCCAGAGGGATGGTATGGGGAGGGAGGAGGGAGGAGGGTTCAGGATGGGGAACACATGTATACCTGTGGCGGATTCATTTTGATATTTGGCAAAACTAATACAATTATGTAAAGTTTAAAAATAAAATAAAATAAAAAAAAGATATTGACTTTATTCAGTAAATATAGAATGAACAGATAAATAATGAATTTATTCATTAAATGCTGATCTGTACTAGGTCTTGGAGATTAAAATAAAGAAGATCACCACCTTTCACTTAGGAGATGGAGAAGGAAGGGGAATTCCCACACTGTTTAAGTGCTGATGCAGGAACTAGAAAGTATGCTGCATGAAGAAGAAGTATCAGTACCTCATTCAGTCTTGACGTTATGAAAGGTTCTCAGCAGAAATAATCCTTACCCAGAGACACAGAGGTTGAATAGGAGCTGTTAGGTAAAGAGAGGAGGAAAGAGGAATAAAGTCTTCAGGGGACCCCTAGATGGGATGGGCTGGAGTGAAACTTGAGGAGGGGAAAGTGTTCACGATGGCGGCGTTCCCAGGGCTGGTTGTGAAAGGGCCTACATGCCGGGGAGGTGAAATAGATGGTGAGCAGTCTGGAGCAGGGGGTGATTTGATCACATTCATTTAGAAAGATGATAATGGATCTATTATGGAGAACAGGTCGGACATGGGCAAGCCTGGAATAAGGAACACTGGATAAAATTTTCTTGCTGAGATATAAATAAGAGACGACAGTGGACAAAACTAAGGCTCCGGGGAGGCAGGGGAAGACTCCGCCAGTGATGCGACGCCAGCGCTGAATGGCCGTGGCGTTCAGCCTTGAGAACCTGAGAAGCACAGCTCACAGACTGGTCTGCAGGACCACCTGGCGTCTGTACCGCCTGGAATTTAAGAACAGCAGCTGCTAAGTATGGGTGCATACGTGCTCAGTCGCTTCAGTCGTGTCCGACTCTGCAACTCCGTGGATGGTAGCCTGCCGGGCTCCTCTGTCCATGGGATTCTCCAGGCAAGAAGACTGGAGTGGGCTGCCATGCCCTCCTCCAGGGCATCTTCCCCACCCTGGGGTCGAATCCGTGTCTCCTGTGTCTCCAGCACTGCAGGGGGCTCTTTACCACTGCGCCCCTGGGAAGCCCTTAGACATAGACATGCTGTTTGTGTAGTTGCTTTGCACCAAACACCGTCAGCTTCAAATAAATGACCGTAGGCACATGGAAAAGCAGGATGTTTTACACACAATACGGGTGCCCTCAGTTGAGTTCATTCCTTCATTCCCTAATGTTGACCGAGTAGCAGCAAGTGCCATGCGCCCTTGGAAAGACGGTGGAGACAGCAACGATCAAACGCCCTCGTTTATGACTTTCCAGTGAAGAGAGATCAAAATAAACAGATGCCCACAGTAGTGGCCGGATGGTGAGAAGTGCTTCAGAGATTCAGAGGGGAGCGAGGGGGTGAGGAAGAGCCGGGGCTGAATGCACAGAGAGAGAGCGCGGGGAGACCGCACACAAACCCTGGAGTAAGACTTGGAGGAGACGGGAGAGCCGGGAGGGCAGCTCCCTGTGTATCTGAGCAGAGAGAAAATCCATGTCTTCCCTGAAGGCTTTCACTCCCAGTATGCGACTGGTCTCAGGGCGTCTTTTGTCTTACCGGTGAGCGGTGTATTTCTACCTGGCGAGCAGCGACCTAGCAGGTCCCCTGCTCAGGACCTCTTGGCTCCTCAGAGGCTCCGAGGGACAGAAAGACCATGGCTGTGAGTGCGGACCACCCTAGGAGCCAAGGGCCGGCTCCCTCTCACGGCTGGGAGGCACACGACCCCACGTCCAGCCAGCCTCAGCTGGGCCGTTATTTAGATGTCGTTTTGTTTCCAGATAAAAACAGTCACATTTTTTCTTTATACACACAAAGTCATTTTAAAAGAAACACTAATAAGTGTACAGTTAAAATAAAAATCACTTGTTTTCTGTCCAGAAATAAGCCACTCTGAGGTTTTGACATTCCAGATAACCCTGAAATGCAGGTGGGTGGGGCATGCATGTTTAAATAAAGCAGACACCCTCCTTTTTTTGAACAGAATTCCCCTGTATGAATGTAGCATTCAGTTGCTCCTGGATGCCATACTCTTTCAGAGGCTACAGGCGGCTCTCTCAGACCCTGCAGAGGCTGGAATGTTCTAGTGCCTAATACTTGCTGCCTCTATTTTCACAGCACAATGACAGATACACACGTTTTTTTGAAACAGGCAGCGACGTGATGTGATTGGAGAAGGCCTTTAGGTGAGTCATTATAAATGGGAAATTTAGAATTTATATATTTGAATAAAGAGCTCTCTAGGGACTTGGACATAAATTCAGCATACAAACAGCAAGACAACTGTTCTGTACAGAGATTTACTGATGTCACTGAGAAAGTCGCCTAGATGTCTCTGTAATCATGATTATAATAGACACCTTTCGAGATCTCAGCTTGTAAGAAAGATGACATAAGTGAAAAGACCTTGTGACTGCAGAATGCCCTGCAAATTCAAGAGTGTTGTTAATGAATAAAAACAGCCCTTTGCTGTCTTAAATCGCCTGCTTTAAAGGCAACAATGCACTCTCACACCTTCTACCTGCAGAAAGTCAAAAGGATCAAGAACGCGAACATTACCCCCCGGCGCCCCCTAGCGCGCGTGGGCCGTCAGGACAGCCGCCGAGCTTCATGAAGAAGCTCGACCACAGATGGTTCTCCTGCCTGAGGGAAAGGCCATTAATTGTACTTTTGGACGCCTTCCATCTGTCCAAAAGGAAAAGCACTTATGTTTTCCTCAGGAATTTCTTGTAACATTCTTTTTAGTTTTAAATTAAAAATAGGAGAAGGAAAAGTAAATATTCTTTACTATTGACATTTTCTTCCTCCAAGTGGCTTTACATGAAGAATACTTCTAAAAGAGCACCAGCAGATTTGTGCTGAGACTCACTCTAAAGTCTCTGATTTATGTATTATAACCTATTTGCATTCACCAACTCCATTGTCAGATTGCACAGCAAGCTATTAGGAGCTTCAGCCTCTCCTAATTCCAATATGCATTAAATCCACCGACCGATACAGAACTGTGCAAGCAAAGACCATGGAGTATTTTAGTATCACAATGCAGAAATACCGACTCCCATGGCTGATCAAAACACCTTTAAAACATATCAGGTGTTTTCTTCCCTAGGCTACCACCATTCTTTATCTTCAGTTTTTTTCCTTTCTCTTTGCATTTTCTTTTTTACATTCGTTTCCATTACGGCTTATCAATAATATCTTCGATTCTTACCTTAATAGATTTTTGTGAAAATGATTACGTTTTAAATGGTCCAGTAGGTAAGTTGGGTCTCAAAGAGATGAGCGCTTATGAAGCTGAACTTGCTCTACGGGTTTATTTTCTCTGCATAGCGTTTAAGTATTAATCAGTACACCGTTCAGGGATTTCTTTCTAACATGCTTTTTTTAATGTAAGATAAGGACTGCAATTCATTAGACCATTGGAGGAGCCAGAGGCTTTGCTAAGCTTTGCCTCTCTTGACTGTTCGTCTCAGATTTAACCGGAGTGCGTGTGTGTGCGTGAGTGTGTATTACACTCGTGACCCGAGTTGAATTATGCCATAATCTTGGTTATTTTTTAGGCTGGAATGTCTGTACCCTTTAGGGGTGAAGGGCCACTTCAGCCTCGGTGCCCTTCTGGTGCCCGCTCAGGGAGACACAGCAAATGCAATCTGAAAGTGCCAGGTGACTTTATCAGCAGTTACTTTCCTGTACATTTCTCTATCAACCCAGCTCCGCAAATACTCAAGAAATAAAGGTAACTCTTCTCCCGCTGCTGGGGTTCTGTGATCTGATCACCTCTCCGTGGAGACCTCTATTACCCTAGCCGTGGCCCCTCGAGTCTTTAGGGTGAACGTCACCGCTCGCAGCCAACCCTGAAGCCCCCGCCGCGGGGGTGCAGGCGCGGGGCACGGTCCCTCCCCACGCGCGTTCAGCTCGGGAGGGGCGGCTGGCTGCGGCGAGGACGCTGCCTTTCCCGCGGGAGGGCGGGGCGCGCGGGGGTTGAATTTCGCGTGAGGGGCCGACCTCGCCCCCCCCCCGGCCCCCCTCGCCCGGTGGGGTCCCCCGCGCGCGCCTCCGCGGACGCGGGGCCCGTCCTC
>NW_011494808.1:9734778-9802362 GCF_000754665.1 Bison bison bison
CTCCCCATTCCCGGTTTTCCACCGACCTCCGGCGCCTGGCACGGAATGCATAGTGTTTTAAACCTCTGGAGGGCTCGGAGCCGTTAAATGTGTGTGCAGTTGAGTTGCGTGCTGCGCTGGAAACCTCCCGCAGGTCTCCCCGGAGCCGCCTGCCTTTCGGGAAAGCATGTTCAGGCTGACTTAGAGCCGGGCTCGCCGGGGAGCGATGTCAGTGTGCTGGGAGCTGAGCGTTTGCACCGGAACGCGGCGCCTGACGGCCGCGGGGACGGCGGAGCCCTGCCCTGAACTGCAAGCCCAGGATTAGACGGACACCCTGTCCTCCTCCCGGAGCTATGCTTTCCTTCTGTAAGTGCCATCCCGCGTCAGCACTGAAGGGTATCTCTCCGATATTAACAGATCTGTGAGAGCCGCTAAGGGGCTGGAGAGGGAGTATTCCAAGGTGCGGATGCTCCGGGTGATTGGTTGACTTGCTTGAAATAATAAAGCTAGGGTCATTTTTCAGTTAAAGAGGCATTTGGATCAACTTGCGTTGGGGCAGTGTTGGTTTCTTGGGTGTTTATTTCGGTGTGTACTTATGTTGTTTGCTTGAGCCTTTGAAACATTTGCCAAAGTATGCAAAAGCTGACCGCTCTTTTAATTGTCTTGATCGCAGTTTTGATTTCCCTATAATTTGTGTCATATTAGAAAAGACGGCTTAAAAATAACTAACAATGATTTGAAGGAAAGGCTCGTTGCATAGCCAGATTTAAGCAGAATCCAGAGTTAATGCTCCAGGCTGTGATAGTAATAGAGGTGGTAAGCCTCTTGATTGGCAGTTCATAAAATAGCAAGTGTTCACCATGAATATGTTTTTGATACCTGCAAAAGCTTGTAAAGACAACCTGTCTTTTGAATAAAATAACATTTTATCACCGGTAATGGTATTTAAGGGATGGAAAGGAAGATTATAATGTTAAAGTTTTCAGCCTCTTGCAGCAACGCCTGAGGTGATGGTGGTAAGGATGTAGCGTTAACCGGAGCAGTAGTGTGGTCTCCAAGTAGTGGTCCAAAGGCCATCTGCACTGTACTGGATTGGTGAAGTGCATATTGTTAACTGCATGATCATCCAGCCGTCTTGTAAAGCAGGGTGATTCACAGGGCAATTAGTTTCACTGTGCAATGCAAGTTTATAATAGCTCACCCTGAAATGTGATGTCCTGCTTGAGATGAAATTGTATTCTTTTAAAGGCAAGGCTAAGGTTGTTCTCTGTGTCATGAGCACGGTTTGGGCTTACCATAATCCCCGCATGAGATATGTTTTTCTATTCTTGGAGAAAATCCTGTGCATTTAGGAATGCTGTTTCTTTCAGGTTCTGCCGTGCGCCCCCTCTCTCAAGGAACTTGGGGAGCAGCCCTGTCTGTCGTGACATGTGTGGTCCATTATCTCAGGCCAGAATTGACAGTGCAAGCCAGGCGTGTTAAGATTCAACAGCATTTTAATGTTGCACTTCCTGAAGAGTATGAATACATGCATGCAGGCACACACGTGTATTTACGTGTACGCAGCTGTTTCAGGGCATTTTTTCAAAACAGTGCTTTCACTTTGCTGTTTGGCTGCTCGTGACTGTCTTCACATTTCAACTGCCAAGTGTTTATCAAGTCGAGGAGGACGGGGACAAAGGGAAAGCAGGGCGCATTCTCCGGCCTTCCTGGTGATTTGTGGGAGTGAGGTCGAGGTGTCAGAAGTCTTTTCTTGTGTCCCCAGCAGGGAGTGACCAAGAGCAGAGTGATGCTGAAACACCTGGGGAACTGATACGCAGGCAGGCAGATGTAAACCATCTGATCATCAGTGGTGCTCCCCTGCCACCACCTTTCAGATACGATGGAGGACTCATTGCTGGACACACTGGCCCACCCTCTGCCCCTCTGGAGACCCCCTTGTCCTTAGGGGGTGGACACCCGGACCCTGTCTTTCTCAGTCAGAATCAGCTGCATGCGTGCATGTTGGTGGAATCTGTACTATTTCCAGTTCTCCAGAATAGCTCATGTTTTGAGTGTGTCTCAGACTCACGGGACTAATGGATTTTTTTACTGACTTCAGCCTCACTCTTATCTCCTATTGAAATTTTAGTGCTGTGTTTTCAATAATTGTGCGTTTGCACTCACCGAGCTGTGATTTAAGAGTTTGCTCTTCAGTCACCGTGGATACTTTTGTTACTTATTCTATCGATCTTGCATTCATTACTTGGAGTTAAGAATCAGGTTCACCCATAAGAAAGGAGGGAGGAAAAATCCCAGTCAGCCAGTGGGTTGGGATTTACTGTAAAAGCAGGAGAAAAATCAGGAAGACTTCTAGAGAAGTTACCCTCCTCACCCCCAGGAATATTTGACATACTTAAAAGTGATGTGTGCCTAGGATGAAGAGCCATTAATATCCGGTCCAGAAGTAGGGAATTCCCTGGGGTCCAGTGGTCAGGCACTTTGCCTGCGGAGGGCCATGGGTTCGATCTCCAGTCAGGGAACTGAGATCCCACAATCTGTATGGACAGATTAAAAAATGTTAGAATTGCGATCCTCAGTTTGCAAATGAGACCTAGCAACAGTGAATTAATTAAAATAATAATAATAACTGATCCAGGAATAAAAGCCAGTAGCTGAGAGGCTCCCCCAGACGAGGGCAGAGGTTGGGGGTGTTGTGAGTTCCGCAGGTCCGCCCTGTGCCAACAGGTGACAGTGAGGTCGGGGCGGCGACGGGAAGGGCAGGTGCGTCTGCAGGAGGCGGAGGCCGTCCACCAGCCCTGTGGCTCCAGGTCTGACTCATCATCGCCCCTTTTCCATCCTCCCCGCGCTCTTCTCCGGGGCCATAGTGATGAGCGGCCACCCGTCGTGTCCCAGGGCTTTGCCATCCACAGAGAAAGTGGGAGACTTCTGACACCGAGGAGACTCCGTGTGGCCGGAGGTCACCCAGACGGAGACCCCAGGGAGGTCACTGCCAGGCAGGGCCGGAGGCTTACTCCCTGAGGGACCTGCCGGGAAAACAAGAAAGGATGCACCTTCAATAAGTGAGCAGAACTCAGAGGCGAACAGTAGAGCTCACTGTGAATGCTGCTATTGATGGCATAGTCATTAAACCCAGAGAAAAAGGGCGAGCAAAATTTAGAAAGTGCGAACCAGCCATTCACGTTCAGCAGAGGTGTTAATTGTGGATCAGCTGTCTCCCTTCAATGCTTTAGAAACACAAGAAAAAGACCTGAGTGGTGTGCCTCTCATAATAAGGAATACTTGATGGAGGAAGCTTTCCATATAACAGCTAGGAAAAAAAAATCTCACAGGAAAATTCTAGACCAGGAGCGTGTTTCCCTGCCTATGATAGACACCTTCGTACGCTGTCATAGGAAGGACGCTGTGTTTCCCCTGGGATGTTTAGGACATTCTCTAGTCAGCATTTACACTTTCGCTTGTGGTTGGGCCATCAAGTTTCACCTCCAGAGCAGTGTGTTAGAAAAACAGTTAAGCAGCAAGGTTACGAGGAATGAGATGAGCAGAAAACAGCAGGCAGAAGAGAAAAGCCTTCCTCTTTCTGTGCGTTTTCAGTGGAAACATTTAACTCATCCCAATTAGTTTGTGCTGAGTGATCTGTTTCGGGGATTAGGTCCACCTGAGTTGCTCAAACACACTGGACAGGTTTCTGTTTTCCTAGGCTTCCAGGGGAGAGGATAATTCAGGAGGGAATTCATGAATCCAGGTTACCCTTTTTAAACTTTGAAGTCATTACCACTGTGTGTTATTACAAATGCTTCTAAATGACACGCAATCAATTACTACATAACAGGGGTGGAGAATGTGGCAGGCGAATAGTAACTCCCCTGAGAGTTGAGCTACTTCTTTTCCAGAGTCATATGACTTTCTCATTTCCAGGAACCAAATTTCAAGTATGATCAGGATGTCAGTAACATGGATTCTTTATTATGACCCTTACATTGTGAGCTAAAGTTTGTTTTTTTTTAGGACCTTCTTAGTGGCTGTAATTATATGGAGATGAGATGGGTTTATTTAAGGGATGTGTTCCAAATTCATGAGATAATGATGACTCGCAAAGTCACCCTTTTGTGGGTGGCACGATTGTTCCAAGAAACAAATGAAAAATTTAAATTAGTGGTTTCTGACTTCTATTGCAATGTATTTGGTCACAGCTGCTTTTGACTGAAACCTCCCATGATACCACCAGATGAGTTGGCTAGTGTGTGTGTGTATGTTTGGGGGGGTGGTGGTGGTGGTGAGTGTGTGTATGTGTGTGTGTGACTATGTGTGTGTGTGGTTGGGTGTGTGTGTGGTGTGTGGGTGTGTTTGGTGTGTGTGTGTGAGATGTGTGTGTAGTGTGTGTGTGTGATGTATGTGTGTGCAGTGTGTGTGTATGTGGGGTGTGTGTGTGTAACACTGGAGCATCAAATAGTGCCTTGTTATATAAATACCCCGGCATTTATTTCTCATTCACATCTTTTGTAGATTTCTAAATCTTTTCACATCCTTTGCAAGGCAAAACTTTAAGAATTGATTTAATAAGATGGATATGAAACTATATTTTGAGCACAGCTGCCTTTCAAGTTTATCAACCATTATATACCTTAGAGGTTTTTAAAGTCAAGTCACAAGGATAATTTTTGTGGCCTCTCCTGGTTAAGAAAGAGTGATGCTTGTATAAGCAGAAAACTATTTTGACTTTGACCTTGAGAAAGAGCTGTTTCGATTTGTGTTACACTATGAGAAACGTCGAAAAACAACAGAGGTCATAGTCACTGCCCTTTCTCTGTGTGTCTCTCTTTAAAGAAGTCATTACATATCATTTCCCATAAAGATTAGTTTTGCAACAGAATTTCACACATGATTGGTGGCATTAAGAGAAAATACAGCGTATAGGTGACTGAAAATATCAAAGCTTAAAGTGGTTGAGATCATGTTTGAACCAAATTGCTAGAGTTGAAAATAGGAAGACGCTTTGCTCTGTTGCAGCGTCAAAATTCTTATAAAGCAGCTGGAAGTCAGCCTCCTTTGAGTGTGAACTCCAGGCTTGCACAGCCTTTAAAACTGAAGGCTTTTCCATGAAACCCTCTGGATTCTGACACCTGGAACGCACATGAAGCTGCATCAGAGTGCTGAATGGCAGGCACTGAGCCTCTTCTTCTTAACCTTTAAGTTTCTTTTTCTCTTTTGCCCAGTTGCAATAATCCTGTTTCTGTAAGTTGGGAGGAAGGAGGCCAGTTACCTAGTCAAGGTCACAGGGGAACCAGCAGCAGCAGTCTGGGCTCCAGCGATGCCGTCTGCCCCGAGCACCAGGGTGCTGGAGGGAGGTGGGGACCGCGGCCAGGCCATGCTCAGGCCTTGGGATTGCAAGATGGACCGGGCCTTGGAGACCAAAGAGGGAGGGAGTCCACTGCTTCAGCGGATCCAGAAGGCCGATGTTCCCTAGCGGAGCTGGTGTCTGTGTGTTGACAAGAGAAACACACCTCTCTGATTCTGAAATGGTAGCTGCTTTTTTTTCGATATGTCAAAGCCAGGACTCGTCCTTAGAAATTGGATCTTTAAATAAATGTATGGAATTACACAACCTATTTTCTTTTGGTTTGCTTCTTTCTTCATGGGACTCTGCAGTGTAAAAAGGAGAGGGACAGAGCTACAGAATATTGAGGCTAATGTTCTAATATGTTGGAAGAACACGTGAAATCCTCAGATGAGATGATAGAATGGTTCTATTGTCAGTCTACCTGGTCACAGCATCAGTTCTCAGCTGCATCTGTCTCCTAGGTGGCATCTCCAGAGGATGCCAACATCTGCTTGCCCCAGATGTTGGCATCCTCTGGCCTTGGGGCTGGGATAGGCAAGGAACCTCCTTATGCATAGGTAACCAGAAGTGCCCGGGGGGGCCACCAGTTTTGAAAATTGCCATTTGTTAAGGCTGGGCAAAGTGGAGATCATCCGCCTGCTGTCTGCAAGGCTTTCATGAAATTGTTCTTCACACTTAAAGCCTTTTCCGTACTGGTGCGTTTTGCTGATGAAGGAGCCCACCTGTGGCAGAGTGCTCTGAGGACAACAACGCGAGAGTGAACGTGAACGTGCTTTAATAAACAGGATCCTTGTAGAGAAACTTGCATTTTTTAACGTGCATCTACCTTATTCTTTTTTATCCTCAGAATAACACATTGCAGGAGGTAGACAAAATAAAATTATTCCTATTTTTAGATGAGGAATCTGAACCTCAGATAGCTGAAACAACTTTCTCAAGGTCACATGTGTCAGGGCCAAGACACCGATTCATGGCTTTGGAGCCGATTTCAGTGTCCTTTTCTCTTTACAACAGAGCATGGAGCCATATTTTTATGAATGGAAGACTATTTATAATAATGCTAGAGTGAATGTTCCAGCCAATTACTAAGGATATGAATACAAATGACTGAGGTCTAAGATATATTTGTGTTTTGACTTTGTGGAATCACAATAACAGAAATCTGGATTTAATTCACACTTTTATTTATTCTGCTTTTTTTTTAACATCAAATAATCAGAAAAAATCAATTGAGAGGCATGAATTGACTTCTGGCAAGACCCAGACTTTCTACTGCTACAGTGATTCCAAAGTGTTGTTGGATATGGAGGCTTGTATTCATTACGTGTTAAACATACCTGCTGTGTCACAATGTAACTCAGTGCTTGCAGAAATGACACAAGTATTTGTGCTGCACACTTTGATATTTACAACATTATTTCCAGTGTTTCTTCAGGATAAGAGTCCCAGCCTGGTCATTTCCCACAACTGATAAAGAAGCAAAAATGACCCTGTTAGAATTTCAGCTGTCCCATTTATACTGGCTCTGTGTTCTTGGGCAAGTCACCTCACATTTTGGTATCCAGTTTGTTACTTTGTGTGTGTGTGTGTGTGTGTGTGAACAGAGAATAATGCTAATATGTTTCCTACAGTTCTATTTTGAGGACTAAAATATACAGCCATATAAAAGTGCCAAGCCCCAGAAGTCTGCAGTGATTGGTTGTCAGTAACATTTGACTCTTTCCTGCTTTTTCCCTCTATGTCCACCTCCCTGTACAAATGTATGAAACTTGAAAAAAAACTGGTGAAATCTTTTAGGGTCAAACCAGAAAACAGGCCCCATGCCAGCTAGTGCGCCAAGAAGGACTTTAGTGCTGATCGTTTGTTCTGTGGGTGAAGCAGCTGAGAAGCCCTTCCAGGAGGCAGGAGTCGCCCAGGGCTTAGTGACAGTGGGAAATGGGGGCTGTGAGATGGGGAGAGAGGGGAGGGGTCCTGGAGGCCAGCAAAACAGGGGCTGTGAGATGGCGAGAGGGGAAAGGGGCCTGGAGGCCAGGACCCTGGGCTCCTGCTCGGGGCTGGAATCGTGGCGGGCCGGAGCGAGACCCTGGGGACAGGGGATTCAGCCTCAGGCACAGAGGGGGCAGGTCCTGACCCCTCCTCTGAGCCCCCTCTGGAGCACTGCCTCCACCTCCCGAGGGGGGCTCAGAAGGCAAAGCCTCTGCCTGCAAAGTGGGAGACCAGCTTCCAACCCTGGTTGGGAAGATCCCC
Source organism: Bison bison bison (assembly GCF_000754665.1). Taxonomy (NCBI): domain Eukaryota; kingdom Metazoa; phylum Chordata; class Mammalia; order Artiodactyla; family Bovidae; genus Bison; species Bison bison. The sequence continues at coordinate 9,742,346 of NW_011494808.1, forward strand.
TGGAGAAGGACATGGGAGCCCACTCCAGGATTCTTGCCTGGAGAACTCCATGGACAGAGGAGCCTGGCGGGCTGCAGTTCATGGGGTCGTGCAGAGTCGGACACGACTGAGCGCCCCCACTTCCTCTTCTCTCTTTTCTCATCAGTGGAATCCAGAGGCCAGCAGGCAAGGCCGCCTGGGCAGTGTGTCCTGCACAGTCCGCATCTGGGTGGTCCTGGGAGAGCTTGAGACGGGTCTCAGAGCAGACTGCCCAGGGACCCGGAGGGAGAAGCGAGTAGCTTTTTATTTATTTGTTTTATTTGCTCAGGTGTGTAGTTGCTGTACAATGCTGTGTTCGTTTCTGTTGTTCGGCAAGGTGAACCAGCTGTGTGTATACAAGTATCCCCTCTCTTTTTGGGTTTCCTTCCCATCTAGGTCAGTACAGAGCACTGAGTCGAGCTCTATATGGTATACAGTAGGTGCCTGTTATCTATTTTATGAAAGTGACAGTGTTAGTCACTCAGTGCTGTCCGGCTCTTTGCGCCTGTGGACTCTATGTTGCTGCTGCTGCTGCTGAGTCGCTTCAGTCGTGTCCGACTCTGTGCGACCCCAGAGACGGCAGCCCACCAGGCTCCCCCGTCCCTGGGATTCTCCAGGCAAGAACACTGGAGTGGGTTGCCATTTCCTTCTCCAATGCATGAAAGTGAAAAGTGAAAGGGAAGTCGCTCAGTCGTGTCCGACTCTTAGTGACCCCATGGACTTCAGCCCACCAGGCTCCTCCTTCCATGGGATTTTCCAGGCAAGAGTACTGGAGTGGGGTGCCATCGCCTTCTCCACGTGGACTCTATACATAGTATCAATAGGGCGTGTACGTCAGTCCCCGTCTCCCTGTTCCTCCCCAGTCCCTCCCTCTTTCCCCCTTGACCTCTATACTTTTCTTCTCTGCATCTGTGTCTCCACTTCTCTTGTCTCTGCAAAGATATTGCAGATACCAGTGTGATGTTCCTTGGGGGAGCTGCAGGTAGGAGGGAAGGGCATTCAGCAACTCCTCACCAATCCTCTGCATTCAGGTTCCTCCTCTGTCACTTTTGGCTACTGCAGCATCGGACAGACTAGTGGATCTCTCTCTGCCTCGATTTTCCCCTCTATACAGTGGGTTAAAGGCTCCATCTGACAGAGAGATCCCGTCCGAGGTTGAAATAAACTTCATAATCTGCAAAGCACCATATGAATGGGCCCTGGCATGACGGTGCAAAAGACAGATGGATCACAAAGACAAGAGTGGGGGCTGCCCTGGTGGCTCAGTGGTAACGAATCTGCCGGTGACCCCTGACCCGAGAAAATCCTGCATGCCATGAAGCAGCTAAGCTCTGTGCCACAGCCGGGGACCCACAACCACTGAGGCCATGGGCTATGGCTGCTGAAGGTCCTGCTCTGCAACGAGAAGCCCACGCAACAGGGAAGACCCAGCACAGCCAGAAATAAATAGATAAAGAAAATTAGAGGAAGACAAGAGTGGAGTTTGAAGAAATAACAGTTTGGAAATACATGCTGAGTGATGCCGGTTAGCATCCCCTCGGAGTATCTGGGGTCACCGAGAAAGGGAGCAGGTGGTTACCCCTCAGGCAGCCGCTGATCCTCTGGAGCTGAGATTCCACCCAGGCCACTGCTGATCTGATGTAACAAAGGGAAATGTTAGGAGCAGAGGCAGGAGAGAGATGAGCAGGCCAGGAAATCTCTATTAGGGCTCCATGCCCCATGTCCCTTCCTGCCCAAGACTCTAATGGGGACGGACACATTGAAAGCTGAGGGAGTTTATTAATAGTTGCTTGGGACGCGAAGAGGGATTTGGTATCGATTTTTTTCCCTATCCTTCCCTGTGTTGCTTGACTTTTAAACACGGCTTTCTTTGGCTGACTGGCTGTGCTATTAGAAAAAAAAAAAAAAGGAAGGCCCAGCATTTTCCCCTCTTGGATGGGTCTGTTAGCATCGCTCTCAAAGCTGGGTCCCGAAGCCTCGCAACCCTTTATAGCATTCGGTGCCCTTATGTAGTCACGTGAAGGTGACTGGCAGGGAGTGTGGCCCCGTGATGCCCAGCCCAGCGGGCATGTGTCACCACATGTGTTTCCGTTCGCAGCCCCAGGAAGCGCGGGCTGTGTCTCACATCTGTGGGGGTTCTTGGGAGCCATGTCCTAAGGAAGCTCTATCAGTTAAATGGTGCGTTAGAAGTACATGGCTTAAAATGTGTTCTTTTTCCTTAAAACAAACAAAAAAAATGTTGCATAAGATCCTGAAACTAACCTTCTGGCAAATTAGTTCTTTTTTGGCACTGTCGCTGGGTTTCCCTAACTTTAAAATGCTTCATGGGACTTCCCTGATGGTCCAGTGGTTAGGACTCCCCACTCCCAGCATGGGAGACACAGGTTTGATCCCTGGTAGGGCTTCCCCTGTGGCTCAGGGGTAAAGAATCTGCCTGCAATGCAGGAGATGCAGGAGACAACAGTTTGATCCCTGGGACGGGAAGATCCCCTGGAGAAGGAAATGCCAACCCACTTCCGTACTCTTGCCTGGAGAATCCCAGGGGCAGAAGAGCCTGGCAGACTACAATGCATGGCGTCACAAGGAGTTGGACACGACTGAAGCGACTGAGCACAGGGAAACCAAGCTTCTGCATGCTGCATGTGTGGCCTGGCCCCAAAAACGAAAAGTAAATGCTTAATAAGGGAGCCGCTGGTGGCCTGGTGGTTAGCATTCTGGGTTTTCACCACCATTAGCCCAGGTTCAATCCCTGGTCGGGGAACTGAGATTTCATAAGCTGTGCGGCGCAGCCAAAATAAATAACAACATAAAATAAAGTATAATAAAATGCTTAATAAGTAAGAACATTACTGTGAGAATCCCAAGAAGTAGACTCTATGGAGCTCTTGGTGTCCTTGGGGAATTCTTCAGCCCCTGTTCGTGGTGAGCAGTGCCCCAGCTGGCCGAGGAGGGAACGTCCAGGAGCGTGGATGCCTGCTTTGGTGCCAGACGCTGGCGTGAGTTACTTCATTGGCACCTCACCACCATCCTCAGAGGCCGCCCGGGGGTGTGGGTGCTGGCTGCACCGAGGAGTCCCCTGGGGACTCTGGAATGATGCTCCAGTCACCGCCCTGTGGCCGTCCGATGACGTCTGCTTCTCTGGGGCGGGCCCAGCACCTGCCTTTCTTCTGGAACGCCCCAGTTGATTCTGAAGGATAGCCAGATTGAGAGCCACCAAGACGGGTGGTTCACAGACTGCCCTCTGCACCCCAGGAGTGCCCAGCCAGCTGGGTTACCCTGGCATAGGGGTCAGGACCCCACGCCAGGTCAGTCGGAGTCCAGAGCCTGTGTTCTCCCCCCTCAACAGGCTGCTTTCATGGAAGGAAGTCTGCCTGTGGCCTGAGGTCTGGACCCAACTGCGAGCGGCTTTGTGCTTCCCCCTGCTTTCTAGGTTGGTCCCTAGGGATGAGCCCTCCCTTTCCTGCCCTTGGGGCCCCTGTAGAGCTGGCACCCCAGAGAGCTCCATGCTGTGCTCCTTGAGTCAGGGTCACAGACCTATGGTTCTGGAAAGGATTCTAGAAGCTGCTTCTCAAAATGTAATGTTCATACGAACCTCCCAAGGATCCTATTAGAAAACATGTTTCGATTCCATAGGTCTGGGGTGACCCAGAATCCTGTCTTTCAGCGAGCTCCCAGGAGATGTCAGCCCGGAGCGTGTCACTGACCATGCTCTCTGTAGAAGTCTTCACTGATCATCCAGCTGAGGTATGGCTTCCTGCTGATGTGAAAAATCAGGCCTGCGTCCTTAATCTAAGTTCTCTGTTTCTACTGCACCAGATACCGAAGGGTCCTTGGTTAGAGCTCCATACAGGGGGACCAAGCACCCTACTTTTGCCTGAGACAAAAGAGCAGGGGGTCCTCAGGGTGTGGGCCTTTCAGCAGTGCCGAAATGAAGGGTGACAAAAGAGCGGGGGTCCTCAGGGTGTGGGCCTTGCAGCAGTGCCGAAATGAAGGGTGACAAAAGAGCGGGGGTCCTCAGGGTGTGGGCCTTGCAGCAGGGCCGAAATGAAGGGAGACAAAAGAGCGGGGGTCCTCAGGGTGTGGGCCTTGCAGCAGGGCCGAAATGAAGGGCGTCTCACGCAGGCCGGGATGACTTGTTCCCCGTGGTCCCAGTAGCTCAGGGTTGAGTCCTAGCTCAAGTTCAGATCCAAGCTTCAGCGTTCAAGACCAAGCTCCTCCCAGAGAACTTGAGCAAGTGACCTGCTTTCTCGGAGCCTCCACCTCCCTGTCTGTGAAACAAGAACAATAAATGAAACCGCCTGCAACAATGGTTGGAGAAGGCGATGGCACCCCACTCCAGTACTCTTGCCTGGAAAATCCCATGGATGGAGGAGCCTGCTAGGCTATACAGTCCATGGGGCTGCTGAGAGTCAGATACGACTGAGTGGCTTCACGTTCACTTTTCACTTTCATGCATTGGAGAAGGAAATGGCAACCCACTCCAGTGTTCTTGCCTGGAGAATCTCAGGGATGGGGGAGCCTGCTGGGCTTCCGTCTATGGGGGAGCACAGAGTCGGACACGACTGAAGCTACTTAGCGGCAACAACGGTGATGATGGGATGAGCTGGTGTCCACAGAGCCTGCTGCCCAGTGTCCCTTCCACTGACCGCTGAGCTGACTCCCCACTCCCATCCATCACTGAGAAGAAGAAGCACCCCAAAGACCAGGTGTGCGGGGCCATGGATCACCTGTACTGCACCAGCTGTCCACAGAGAGGGCAGCCTATGGATTACCTTCTGCCCTCAAATACGATGGGCAGGCCGGTGAAGTCATTCTTCATTCCGCCTGCAGTCTGCCTACCCTGAATATGGATCCTAACGATCTTTGTTTGTTGTTTAGGGGACGAAAGGCCTGGCTGAGGCTTGGCCACCTCGGGACATGGTGAACGGGCCCCCTGAGCAACAATGTCCCCGTTGACCTTGTTTATCCATTAGTGTTGCTCTGAGCCTTGTAACAGCTTACGAGGGCGGCTGCGGCTAATGAGTGTTCCTCCATCTCCTGACCCATCCCGCTCGTAACAATCAATAGTCTTAAAACAACAGGCTCACAGACCACTGAAGTGCCCGCGTCGGCTGGCTGGCCTTGGGTGGAAGCTGCAAGCCGTGCCCTCCCTTACCTGGGAAAGCCAGTTCGCTCGCCTGTCAGGTGCCATCTGTTTCTCCGAGTGCTTAGCCTGCCAACTGTGTGACGATTGTGTGCGAAGCAGAGCGCGCTTTGTTTTCCTATGATGTGTGGCAAGTAGGTCTGCTCCAGGCAGCAAATCATTCCCCGGTAGGGGTTATCTGGCCTGGACTGCAGCCGACTGGCATTTCAGACAAGAAAACAAATGAGCAACAAAGCAGAAGCTACTCCTGCTTCCTCGAGCCTAAAATACAATCGTAGGGAAGTCTCAATACAGTTGCAGTTTCACTGGTGAGCGCAAAATTGGGAGATTTTATCTCCGGGCTCATCTCTGCTTGCCGTAGTCACAGCATCTTCCATTCTGGCACATGCCCTTTGATAGATGGAGTCAAAGTCTCCATTTTGTAGACAGGAGGAAAGAGGCCGTGTGCTTTGGTAAATGCACGCATCTGGCTAGTGCCCTTCTCCACCCACAGCTCACAAGCCAAGCCTTGACTCAGTGGCGTGAATTTGGAAGAATGGCCACAGCCTCAGCTTCCAGATCAGTAAATTGAGAACGTGGTAACTCATCAGGCAGCCTTCTAACTACTAAAAATAGCCGAGGTGTATTAGTGCAGGGTGCCTGCCAACTGCTGTGCCTGGGGCTCACCCACTCCTCCTGATGCCTGCTTGGAAGGGCAATCAGCGAGCCTGGCTTGCAGACGAGGAAATCAAGTACAGAGAGGTGAGCAGGGAGGCCGCCATGAGCGGGCAGGCTGGGTAGACCCCAGAGGCCCAGCGGCCTGGCCACACCGGTGTGACCTTGGGAAAGCTTGGCCTCTGAAAGCCAGATCCCCGAGCACAGTCTCATGCTGCAGGGGAAAACAGGTCACCAGCAGACGCACGGCCCAACCCAGCGGCAGAGTGCACCTCAGCTTGAGGGCCAAGCCACCCCCTGGGGGTGGGGCCTGAGGCTGAGGGCAGAGGAATATTCTGGCTCCTTCCAGAAAGTCTGCACAAGGGTCGGGGATAGGAAGCCTTTTTCATGGAGCGTGCACTGCTGCAAACCAGAGCTCACAGTAGCGCACGGGGGCCGGCTCTGGATGCCTGATCCAGCCACCCCCTTCCAGGTGAAGCAGCATGTCTGTGCTCCCCGGCTCCTCCCTGAGTCCACATAAAGCACCTGATGCAGGCCAGGCTTTCTTATTGGAGATTAATCAGAACTTTTTGGGGGCTTTTTATAGAGCACCAGGAACTGAGGGAGGCCATGGCATCTTTCTATACCTGCGATAGAATATTTTCAATTTTTGAAAAGCTAATGCATGCACCATTTTTGAAATACAACGTTGTAAAAGGATTTCAAATAGCGAAAGTGAAATCTCCTCCCCCCACCCTGGTTCGCTTTAGTTTATCTGGGAGACTGACTTCTCCAGAAGGGGAGGGTGGATGAAGCTGGCCCAGTTATAAGATAAAAGCATCCCAGGGGTGGTCATTGCAGCGTGGTTGCTGTAGGTAACAGTGCTGTATTGGGTATTTAAGAGTTTGAGGAGAAGTACATCTTAAAAGCGCTCATCAGAAGGAAAAACTTGCAACCATGAGGGGTGATAGATGTTAACTGGACTTACTGTAGTGATCATTTCTCAGTGTATACACACATCAGATCATTATATTGTATGTCTTCAACTTATGCTACATGTCAATGATATCTGAATAACACCGGAAAAATAAGCTCTGTGGAAGGGTATATGTATACACCCCCTTTTATTTTTACATGGAGTGGAAGCCTACCATATCCCTGTTTTTCATGTTGCTTTATTTAGCATACATTGATCTTTCTATTTTTTTAATTTTATGGCTAAATGATATCCTAATGTAGGAACATACTGTGATTAATTTTACTGGCCCTTTTAAAAGAAAAGTAAATTCTTTTCAATATTTCTCTAATAAAAACAACAAATATCATTGTGCATACATTGTCCATTGTGTGCATGTTCACATACATCCATAGAATAAGCTTATAAAAGTGGAATTTAGGGGGTAAGGCATATTTAATTCTCACAGGCATTGCCAGAGTATCCCATGGAAATTTCTTATTGACCGATTTCTACATATATTTCTCTTACAAAGGAGGGAATAGCTGCTTCCAAACTGGTGAACTGTTGATGTGAAAATGGTCTTGACACCTTCTCAGAGCATGAATTCTCAAAGTGGAGCAAAATGAGTGACTTCCTGCGTTCCCTCCTTGCCTCTCCTCCCCAGTCTGTTTCTCCACTTAACTCCGTTGTGCTAATTCCATATGGATATGATTTCAATACTGAAGAAAGCAGTGGTGCCATAAAGTCAAAAGAAGCCCTGTGCTTTCAGAACGAGGGTGTCTGCAATGGAAAGAATGGGTCGTCTAGTGAAGCGGTGCCATCCCACCTCAAAACTAGACTGTTGATCCTCGAAAGAGCTCTGAATCAGTTAGATCTAAATTCAACTTCTGTTGGAAGCTTCATTTTCTTTGGAGCCCGTGAACCTTCAGAGGCAAAAGCACATTTGCATAATTCCATATTTCAGGGTTTTTTTCCTTGTACATATTCCTAACTCTCATGTTCTTCTTCATATTTTTCAGCATCACAATTTAGAAAGCATTAGACCTAGAAATAGGCTGGACTGTCTATTGCATGTCTGTGATAAAAATGCCATGTTTATTGAAGCCCCCAAATCTCTAAGCAGTGATGATGATCATCATTTATTGAACCCTTGAGCTGTTTACAAACATCAGTTCATTTATTCCCTAGAGCAGCGATGCCATTTTAGTGAATGAGATATCATTCTATGTCATTCTGTCTACTTTACAAAAGAAGAAAGGTTCCCTTAAAGGTTCAATTTCTTGTCCAAGATTGAATAGATTGAAAATACAGGCATGGGATTTGAATCCAGGACCTGTGATGGGATGTCTCGGGTGCTGAGTGTTGCCCCCACCGTTTGGTATGTTCTGCCCAGCACGGGACTCCTGGGGCACTTCTGTAGAACCCTGACAGACGGGGGCATTTTTGTAAAATGGAGGTTCTCACTTTCCTGGTCTGTTCCGTGGGAGGGTCTTAGGAACAATCACAGCCACCCCTGATGAAGCGTAATCAGTACCAGGAGCCGTTCCTGTATGAAGGGCTCTGAGGAGGGGGTGGACCAGCCGTCTCTTCTTCTTCTGTTGGAGAGATGGTCTCCTCTGTTACCTGCTGGCTCTTTGAGCCATCGTAGCAGTTAAGTAAAGGAAATCAGTAAATCACTGCACGTTATTATATGCTAATTGGGAGTACTGGGTAGAACTCACTCTCAAGTGTCCTGATTATACTTCCCTCTGTTGCTTGAGGTTCTCTCTCATCCTAGAAATGACGCAAGCCCTGAGGAATATGTATTAGCAGAGTCTCCTAGTCTGGATAGCATCTTCTATCTCATCTCACCCCAACATCCTTATCCTGAGAGGTGGAAAATGGGAACTTAGTGGGTTTCATTGTGTGGCCCAAACAGAGTCAGTAGCGAGTGGGGAAGCTGGGCTGCCTAGAGTCCAGGTAACTCCTTCCTTGGACCAACTGACCCTCCCTCCTCAGTGTTGGGGAAGGAGATGGTGGCCCACTTCAGTGTTCCCGCCTGGAGAATCCACGGACAGAGGAGCCTGGTGGGCTACAGACCAGGGGGTCGCAAAGAGTCAGACACGACTGAGCCACCGGACACGCAACTCAGGGTGTGAGGGGTGGTTGTTCTTCTTCATAAGTGCTCTCCTTGCTTTACGGATGGAGGGACTGACGGCATCCCCTGACTGATGTTACCCAGGGTGAAGGCAGGCTCTCTCTGCTTCCCAGGCGGGGCTCCCCTGCCGCCCCATGCTGGGGTTTCTAGGTGGGGGATCATCTGCCCATCTTGGCCTCTAAAGGAGCTCAGAGGCCCAGCTCAGCCCTGCGGGTCTCTGCTCCCACCGTGGCTATGGGGTTAGAGGGCAGCTCTCCCGGAGCCTTAAGTTCCCAGGATCCAAGGCAGACCGCCTCCCACGCCGTGCGCTGCGGGGGCAGTTTCCTCTGTGGAGCTGAGCGCTCCTGTGCCCGCGGGCCTGGCCTGGCTCTCTGCTTCCAGCTCTGCCCGCTCTACAGACCCGACAGCCCCAGCACACACACAGTAACACACACTCACACCACACAGACACAGACACACACACTCACACCACACACGCACACAGAGACACACACCACACATACACAGGCACAGACACACACACTCACACACAGACCCACTCACACACACCACACACACACTCACATACCCACACACACCACACACACAGACACAGACATGCACACCACACACACTACACACACAGACACACAGACACACTCACACACACTCATACACAGACACACACACACCACACAGACACAGGCATACACACACATAGACATACACTCATACACTCACACACACACCACACACCGCACACAGAGACACACACACACACCACACACACACAGGCACAGACACACACACTCACACACAGACCCACTCACACACACACCACACAGACACAGACATACACACGCTCATACACACTACACACACAGATACACATACACACTCACACACACGCATACACAGACACGCACACACACCACACAGACACAGACATACACACACATACCACACACTGCTCACAGAGACACACAGACACACACACCACACACACAGGCACAGACACACACTCACACAGACCCACTCACACACACCACACCACACACACACACCAACACTCACACCCCTCTGCTAGGGCAAGGCTTAGCTGCAGACTCAGTCGCCCCCAGCACAGACACACACGGATGCCCGCTGTAATTCTTGTTTCCTCATTCAAAGCTCCAGAACTTGGTCCCCAGGTGGTCAGGACAGCCCTGGCTCTGCCCGGGTTTACGCTGCCGTTTCACTTTTACCAGAGTCCCCTCCTCCCACCCCAGGTCCGGCCCTGCAGAACCACTCCTCGTTTCTAGCCCTTCTGAGACTTTGCCCCAAGTTGTCCTTTTTGCCTGACTCGGGGTTGTTTTTGCCTCTGCATCTCTGAAACCTTAAGTATCCGTTGTTTTTTCACTCATTGTTTCCTTTAAACCGTCCTGTAACTGCTCCATGTATTCACAGAAACATCACTGTACTAATTCTTCATGAGAGTCTGCTGTCAGTGTGCCTCCTTTTCTGAAAGACCATCTAATTCTTCATAAAAGGAGTAAGCATGCTGTTTCTGAATTTCTAGGTATGGTGTTTCCCAAGCTCATCTGAGCAACACCTGGAGAATTGGAAAAGGTCTGTGTCTTCTGTTTCCCAGTCTGGATTTCCTGAGTCGGACAAGCAGGGAAAGAGACCATGGATGTATTTTCAACTTTGCCCCAATTTAATATCATGAAATTGTTGGCTCTCTGCAGAAAAACCCAGAAAGGTAACACAGTAGTGCATAAACTACTAATAGGATTTAATTGTGAACTACACAGAATGAGGCAATTTTTTGGAAAGAAGATACATAAGCAAACACTTCTGGAAATTATGAAAAAGATTGTTCTGACAGGAGAGACTTATCCTAAATCATATCATCAACCCATAAAAATTAAATAATTTGGTTTTCAATAATAGGTATATTATAAATAAAATACAGATTAGAACTTTTAGAAGTAAACCTTAATATTTATGTATAAGGAAGTGCCAGTTATGATAAAAATGATATTAAAATTCACTGTAGAAAGCAGGAACTATTAAATCAGTGGGTTGGGTCCCACTGAATTTACATTTAGACAAATAAAACAGATGCCTATTCTACTTTTTACACCAAAATAAATTATAGTTTGAGCAAAGATTCAAACATAGGAGGTAAAGCCATAAATTTATGGAAGGAAGCCTGGGTGAATAAATTTATACTCCTAATGGAAATGGCCTTTGTAATCAGGACACAAACCCATACTATAAAGGAGAGAAAGGATAAATCTAACTGCATCAAATTTTAACTTGTGTTTGGGAAAAATAATTCAAGAATAAGTGAAAAAAAATGACACATTTGGAAAATAGTATTTAAACATCACTGTCAGGTAAATGGCCAATTTCTTTAGTTACTAAACAGAGCTTATAAGAATTAATAAGAAAAGACAAACAACTAAAGAAAAATGAAGAATATGGGCAGATACTTTACAAATAAAATATATTGCCAGTGAAAATATAAAATTATACTCATTTTCAATCATCATAACAAACAGAAATAATGGGATATATATAGTCATTACTTGGGAGATGAGTAAATTTTTAAAAGTCGGGTATGACAAAAACCACTCACACACAGTTGTGTGCAAAGGAAGTCGTCTTTTCTGAACTCTGTACATGATGCTCCAATAGTACTTCTATATGCTTATCTTTTTATATCAAATACTCTTACCCTAACAAGCGTACAAGCTTATTACTAGCAACATACTGCATATTCCCCAGAGCTCTCTCTCCATATGACTCAGGAGTTTTAATGCAGGGTGGATTTTTAAAGCTCACACTGGAAACAGTGAAAGTGAACATCAGTGCAGGATCTGCTGTTGGTCTCCATTGGCACAGATCATTAGCAGTCGCTGGCTTTGGGCAGCACTTACGCTTCTTAAGTCACCTTGTGCAGCTAGAATGTTCCATGGGCCAGGGAATAGATTGCTTGCTGCTCTGTGCCCAGGAATCGGAGGTGCGTCATGGCTGGACGTGAGTGATTGGCTCACTTTGCTTTTCTCATCGAGGGTCGTCTGTCTTTGTCCTATGAGCCACTTTTTCAGTTCTCTTGTCCTGTTCCTCTGCACTGACAGACATATTGCAGGAACTGTATTATTTTTTATTAATTTTCTTGGACTATAGTTGCTTTACATTGTCATGTTAGCCTCTGCTGTGCAGCAAACTGAATCAGCTGTATGTATACCTATATTCCTTCTTTTTTGGATTGAGTAGAGTTCCCTGGGCTATACAGTAGGTTCTCATTGTTTATTAGTTTTTCTATTTTATACATAGTATCGATACTGTATATGTGTCAATCTCAGTCTCCCAATTCACCCCACCCCTCTCCCCGCTTGGTATCCGTATGTGTGTTTCTTCTCTACTATTTCTGCTTTGCAAATACAATCATCTATACCATTTTTCTGAGCGCTGAAGAACTGATGCTTTTGAACTGTGGGGTTGGAGAAGACTCTTGAGAGTCCCATGGACAGCACAGAGATCCAACCAGTCCATCCTAAAGGAAATCCGTCCTGACTATTCACTGGAAGGACTGATGCTAAAGCTGAAACTCCGGTACTTTGGCCACCTGATGCAAAGAGCTGACTCATTTGAAAAGACCCTGATGCTGGGAAAGACTGAAGGCAGGAGGAGAAGGGGACAACAGAGGATGAGATGGTTGGATGGCATCACCGACTAAACAGACATGAATCTAAGCATCTCCAGGAGATAGTGGAGGACAGCCGAGCCTGGAGTGCTGCAGTCTGTGGTGTAGCCAAGAGTCAGACATGACTTGGCGACTGTACAACAACATACCGTTTTTTCTAGATTCCACAGATACGCGTTAATATACGATATTTGTTTTTCTCTTTCTGAGAACTGTGTCCATTTAAAAGGATTGTGAGGCTCATGTCACAGCTCCCCAGGAGACACTCTGCTCAGCCAGAGCTGGGGCGTGCTGCCCTTTGCCATCTGTCTGGCGGCCATCCCTCCCCACAGGAGGATGCTGCGTGGCCGGAACCCTCCGTCTCCAGGCCTCTGAAGTGGAGCTGGCCCTGGTGGAGGACAGTAACCCAGGTCCGGTTACCACGCCACCTCTTGTGCCTGCTGACAGAGTGGCTCTGGCCAGACCTTCCCGTGTGCATCTCAGCTTCCTTTCGGCGTGCTTCTTAATGAGATGTGAGCATGGCTTCCCAGGTGTCTCAGTGGTAAAGAATTGCCTGCCGAGCAGGAGAGGTGGGTTGGGTCCCTGGGTCTGGAAGGTCCCCCAAAGGAAGAAAGGGCAACCCGCTCCAGTATTCCTGCCTGAGAAGTCCTATGGACAGAGGAGCCTGGCGGGCTGCAGTTTGCGGGGTCAAAAAAGGGTCGGATAGGACTTGGTGACTAAAGAACAACCCAACTGCACACAGCGCAGTCCTCTTAGTTGACGGCAGCTTTAGAGAGTCGGGAATCAGGCGGACGCCCAGCGAGGCAAGAGTCAGAGAGTGGGCGGAGCATCCTGCCTCCCGGGCCCACACAAACCCTGCTGCAACCTCGCTGCTCAGGATCTGCTGAGACTCACCTGCGGATTCACTCCAGACTGAGTAGGAGGCTACTTCCTTTCTGCTACCAGGAGACGTGGGGCTCGATTTGTTCTTAGCCCCCTTACCTGGTGCCCCGAAGATCCGGGCCCTTGCAGAGGTCGTGGTTACCTTCACCGATCAGGCTCATGAAGGTGTTTCCTCTCCCTCTGGGCTCCTTCCAGAAACCCCTGGGTTTTCACCGGATGCCGGAGTTCTCATCCTGTCGATTGCTAGCCCAGCTCGGGGCTGAGCTCTGAGAGATTACGGAGCCCCGCCTGGGAAGGCGCTGGGAGAGCCCAGGACCTTATCTGTAAAAGCCTCCCAGGGAGACAGAAGCCTCCGTCTAGGGGAGTGCTCAGCAGTGTCAGGATCTCAGGAGCCCCGAGTCAGGCCGCCTTCCACTGCAGCTGGAAATGACAGTCTTATCTTCAAAGACGGTGGAGTGGGGAGATAATCCATTTTCAGTCAGGGTTTATAAAGCAAGCCTTGCCTCTTCTTCATCTTAAAATAGCTTGAACGAAGGCCTGTTAGCCAATGACTGGGAAACCACTGTTTAAATAATTACACAAACTCACGGTTACCGAGGGGGAGAGATGGAGGCGGATGGATGAGGAGTCTGGGATGGACTTGTCCACACTGCTGTGTTTAGAATGGATCACTATCAGGGACCTACTGTACAGCACAGGGAGCTCTGCTCAATACTCCATAATAACCTAAACAGGAAGAGAATTTGGAAAAGAAGACATGGACATATGTAGAAGGTATATCTGCTGTGCTGTGCTTAGTGGCTCAGTCATGCCTGACTCTTGGCAACGCCAGGGACGGTAGCCCGCCAGGCTCCTCTTCTGTCCATGGAATTCTGCAGGCCAGAATCCTGGAGTGGGTTGCCATCTCCTTCTCCACATAATGTGTATATGTATAACTAAATCGCTTTGCTGTACACTTGAAAATAGCACAACATCATACATCAACTACGCTCTAATAAAAAAGAAAAATTAAAAAAAGAAACATTTAAAAAACTAAAAGAAAAAAAATTATGCCCTTGTGAGAGATTCATGTTTAGGTTTTTATTGCTTTTAAAGTCTGATTGTTTATACATCTTTACATTTCAAGATATGAGGCATACTTGAATGTTATTACTTGGGTTTTTGCTGTCGGTGAGCCTGGAAGGTGAATCATTACCAGGAGGGTCACTCTGCATGGGGGGCAGGGATGGAATTTCCGTGTCTGCGTGCACATGGGCAGGGGTGGGGCAGGGGCAGTGGCGGGCACAGGCAGTGGTGGCATCACCCCTTCATGAGAAGGTCCCTCCCCTCCATGCTGAGGGCTGCCAAGGCTTCTAGACACTGTAGGTAAGTCAGTGAACAAAACAGAGATCCCTGCCCTTGAAGAAGGTCCATTTTCTTGGGAAGAGACAGACATTAACTAACAAACATACTAAAGTATGTTTTTCAGTTGCTAAGTTGTGCCCGACTCTGTGTCCCCAGGGACTGCAGCACACCAGGCTTCCCTGTCCTTTACTATCTCCCGGAGTTTACTCAAACTCATGTCCATCAAGTCGGTGATGGCAGCCAACCAGCTCATCCTCTGTCGTCCCCTTCTCCTCCTGCCTTCAATCTTTCCCAGCATCAGGGTCTTTTCCAGTGAGTCAGTTCTTTGCATCAGGTGGCCAGAGTATTGGAGTTTCACCCTTAGCATCAGTCCTTCCAATGAATATTCAGGACTGATTTCTTATAGGCTGGGCTGGTTGGATCTCCTTGCAGTCCATGGAACTCTCAAGAGTCTTCTCCAACACCACAGTTCAAAAGCATCAATCCTTTGGTGCTCAGCTTTATTTATAGTCCAACTCTCACATCCATACATGACTACTGGGAAAACCATAGCCTTGGCTAGATGGACCTTTGTCAGCAAAGCAATGTCTCTGCTTTTTAACACACTGTCTAGGTTTGTCATAGCTTTTTTCCCCAAGGCGCAAGCGTCTTTTAATTTCATATAGTAAGGTAGAATATGGTGAACACTGTGGGTGGGAAGTGCAGTTCAGGGGGGTCCTGGCAGAGCAGGGCAGGGGAGGGGTGGCCAGCATGCAGGACCTTGTGCAGAAGGTCATCTCCGAGCCAAGTTTGGATGAATTGGAGCTCTTCTCTGCCACCGACTAGCTAAGTCAGCTGGACAGGCCCCCTGGCCACACTGAGGCTGTGCTTCCTCACCTATGAAGCGGCAACAGTAGTTAACCTACTGTGGACAATTAAAAGGGCAAACAAACCCTGACAAAGCAGCAGGTCTATACTATGTCCTCGGAAAGCTGTAGGGTTTTATGACTTGTTTTACTATGACCCATTCAGTTGGTCTCAATTTCTGTTTCAGAATGATGAGTAACTTGTTTGCAAAGCAGAAATAGACACAGAGGTAGAGAACAAACACATCAATGCCAAAAGGGCGGTGGGGGGGAAACTGGGAGACTGGAATTAACACACAGACACTGCTGCTACCGAGTGCAAAGTCAGTAAGTGGTGAGAACCTCCCGTGCAGCATGGGGGACGCCACCCCTGCTCTGCAATGCCCTGGATGGGAAGGGGCTCCGCCACATAGGGCGCGTAAGCACACAGCTGACTCATTTGCTGAACAGGAGGAATTAGCACCGAATTGTAACCAACCATACTCCAATACAAATGAAGAAAACAGTCGGTAAAAGTGTTTAATCGAATGTATTTTTTAAGGGGATAAATGTTCTGGGATGGTATCACACAGACCTTGAGCTTCTGTGACCTGATAAAACCTTGATTTTTTTTTTTCCTCTGTTAAAGAATCTGGGGAAAGCAAATGCCAGGGTACTGCATGGGTGGGCACTTGATCTTGTCTTCCTTTCACCATACGGCATGTTTGGGTCCACCTGGGTTCTGACCTCTGCAGGCTGGGTGGGCAGAAGAATGAATCAGGACCACATGGGCCTGGGAAGCTGACCCCCGACAGCCAGGTCGGGGGCCTCCTTTCACAGGGACAGCAAGTCCACAGAGGTGTGTGGAAGGCCACGGGGAGGATGGGAAACTCTGATGAATGACACTGTAGATTTGGAGGCAGTTAGGGTTACTTACTGACGCTGACATCGAAGGTGGCTCAGATGGTGAAGAATCTGCCTGCAATGCAGAGACCCAAGTTTGATCCCTGGGTTGGGAAGATCCCCTGGAGAAAGGCATGGCTTACTTATAGGTTTGAAGACAGTTGTTCAGTGGAGCAGGCTTTCAGATTGCTTTGAAGCCTGGAGAAAAGGATCTAGTCCCCTGGATTTGGAGCTTGGCCAGAGAATCTGGGTCACATCGGGTGACGGGAGGTGGAGGGGGTTTGCAGTGTGAGACCTGGGCTCCTGCAGGGCCCAGGAGAGCCTGGAAAATCCAAGCTGCTTTCAGCGGCCACAGAGGCCTCAGGCCTCCCTCTGGGTTAGCTGGGAGCAGGACAAAATTCTAAATTCCTCCAGCGGGAGGGGCCCTGGGGCTTCAGAATCTAGACTCTGGTAGGTCAGGGCCACTGAGTTTACTGTTGGGGAGAAACGGAGTAAAGAAGATGGACAGAGAACCTAATTACAGGACAACTGAAAGCTTTGTTTTTCTGTTTCTTTTTTTTTTTTAAACCTTTTGTTTTCAAGTTCAATTTTTTTTTTTTTTTTTTTGGCCACACTCTGTGGCATAGGGCTTTCCTGGTGGTGCAGACAGTAATGAATCTGCCTACAATGCAGGAGACCTGGGTTCGATCCCTGGGTGGGGAAGATCCCTTAGAGGTGGAAATGGAAACCCACTGCAGGATTCTTACCTGGAGAATCCCACGGACAGAGGAGCCTGGAGGACTGCAGTCCATGGGGTCACAAAGAGTCAGACAGGACTGGGTGACTTTCACTCTCCCCCTCCCTGGGGCAGAAGAATCTTAGTTCCTGCACTGGAAGCGCAGAGTCTTAACCACTGGACCACCGGGGAAGTCCTTGAAAGCACTGTTTTTCAAGGATAAAGGGGAGAGGCAGAGAGAGAGGATATCGTCCAAAGTGCCTAACTGTACACACACTGGTGTCTAAGGAGGCGTCTTTGTCCACAGGTCTCTGCTGGACCTCAGGGGCTGCTGGAAGCGTCACTTTGCTGGGGGCGGTCCTTGACTTGCGGCTTGTCCCCCTGGAGACCAGATATCTACCCCTTGCCCTGCTATTTGGTGGCAAACATCTCTAGGAGATGGGACATTCTTACAGTTTATACAGAAAATGCCAGGCTGGCCTCCAGATTCCATGCTGATCTTTGGAAAATGTAGTTCAGAGGCTTTGTGTATTTCTAAACGCATCTTTGCTATAAAGTGTAACCGTTCTCTTGCGTAACCTAACATAGCCTGAATTAATATCGCTATAATTGCTAAGGGATTTAAGGATCAAAAGTATTTTCAAATAAATTAGGTACTTTCCAAAATAGGATTTTCTTGTCCTCGTTTTGATTATGAAACCTCAAAGAAACTCAAGGCCCAGGGAAATGATGGAGATTTTCTTGTTTTGTGGCGTCCTTTTAGGCTGTGCCAACATTTGATGCTCTCTTCTCTGGATGGTTTCTTATTATAACCATGGAAAGGATGCTTCGGACCACCGAGAGACTGTCTCAGCAGCGGCCCCCAGCCCTTCTGGCGCTGCAGAGGGATCTGGCGCTGTGGAGCAGCTGCATGGGAACAGTTCTGCCGTGGGCCAGGGGGAGGGGTGGTTTCGGAATGATTCAAGCACATTACATGTACTGTGCACTTTATTTCTGTTATTATTATATCAGCTCCATCTCAGATCATCGGACATCAAATCCTGGAGATGGGGGACCCCTGGACTCTTAAAAGATTTCTCCCTGCTCTATTAATGCCCAGCTATGTTCACATCTCACGCACCTGGCTTCGACTCTCTGGTTGATGGCGGGAAGGTTAACTTCTTTGACAATCGTGGGTCTTAGAACAGGCAGAGTGTACCCACACCTGGGACTTACAGGGGACTTGAAAGCAGCCATCCAAGCAAGGAGGGAGAGGCGGATAGGCCCCTTTCCAGAAATAGAGGCCACGGAAGTTTATTTACATTGAAGCCTGCTCATTAGAAAAGTTTCCGTTGTAGTTTCTCTTGAAAATGAGAGAGATGTTTAAAAGCAAAAGATAGACTTCTAAGCAAAGTGTGTCCTTCAGGGCATATGCTATTCAGACCCCCTCCATTCTGGCATTGATCTCCCAGGAAAAAGGTGCAAGTAATTGCTGATGAAGATCCATAGAGTCAAAGCCAAGGTCAGAGTAGTCATGTGCAGATGTGAGAACTGGACCATAATGAAGGCTGAACCCTGAATAATTGATGCTTTTAAACTGTGGTGCTGGAGAAGACTCTTGAGAGTCCCTTGAACTGCAAGGAGATCAAATTAGTGAAGACTCTTCCTTCAATCCTAAAAGAAATCAACTCTGAAAATTCATTGAAGGACTGATGCTGAAGCTCCAATACTTTGGTGCTGATGCAAAGAGCCAACTCATTGAACTCATTTGAAAAGACTCAGATGCTGGGAAAGACTGAAGGCAAAAGGAGAAGGGGGTGACAGAGGATGAGATGGTTGGATGGCATCACTGACTCAATGGACATAAATTTGTGCAAACTCTGGGAGATGGTGAAGGACAGGGGAATCTGGTGTGCTGCAGTCCAAGGGGTCTCAAAGGGTCGGACACTACTGAGCCACTGAACAACAACGGAAGCAGTGCTGCCTGGTTGCTGTCAGGGATCTTTCATCCCCATTTGGAAATCTTACTGAATATCTCTTCTTTCTTCCTCATCCCCCACCCTAAAATAGGAGGTCTTCTAGTGAGATGTCTTGGGCCTCCTGGAGGAAACAAACAGTTGATATATTCTCATCAGAAATATATGCCATCGGCATATATATTATCAGGGAAGGGACCCTGATAATTCTCACAAGCTGTGTTCTAGAACTGGGGTGTGCACAGGAGCCTGGAAGTCTCTGCAGACTCGCAGGTCTTGTGAACCACAGGTTCCTTGCCCTGAGCCTCTCATCCAGCACATCTGAGGTAGAATCCAAGAATATACCTTTCTCACCAATGGCCAAGTGCTGCTGATGCTGCTGGCTTAGGAAGATGCTTTAAACCTCCATTCCAGGCCAGTGATTCTCAACGATTGAGTCACTGGAGGTGTTGAAAGAAGGGAGACCCCCTCCAGGGCCTGAGAATGTACTCTTGTCTAACAAGGAGAAATGAGTTGTCCAAGGAGACCCGTGTGGTGACAAGCAAGAGACTTTATTGGACAGGGGTGCTCTGGTGGAGAGCAATAGGGTAAGGGGACCCAGGAGAAGACCTCTGTCACGAGGCTCCTGGTCCTGGGTTCATGGTGATGGGTTAGCTTCCGGGTTGTCTGTGGCCACTCATTCTGACGCAGGATCCTTCCTGGTGGCGCATGCATCGCTCAGCCAAGATGGATTCCAGCAAGGAGGATTCTGGGAGGACACATGTACTGGTGTCTCCTCTCTCATTTTGTCTCTTCCCGATTCTTCCAGCTGGTGGTGGCTCATTAGTTCCATGTTTCTTACCAGGATTTCCTGTTGTGAAATAACACATCCAAGTGGCTACTGTGGTGCCTGGTGGGGTGAGCAGTTTCTGTCAGTGTCCCTCTAACTGAGGGGTTTTTTAAAATCACAGTTCTCAAGCCATGTGCGCGTGTGTATGCTAAGTCACTTCAGTCGTGTCTGACTCTGTGCCATACTCTGGACTCTAGCCCTCCAGGCTCCTCTGTCCATGGGATTCTCCAGGCAAGAACACTGGAGTGGGTGCCATCCCTCCTCCAGGGGATCTTCCCGACCCAGGGATCCAACCCACGTCTTGTGCATCTCCTGCATTGGGTTCTTTACCACTAGTGATACCTGGGAAGCCCACTCAAGCCACAACCCTGACCAATCAGATTCCCTAGAGCTGAGAACTAAGCATCAATCTTTTTTTTTTTTAACTTTTTTCGAGATTCCCAAATGTGTGCAGCTAAGTTTGAAAACCACTCTTCTAGGTCCACCTTTCTTCTTATTTTTCTGGTGAAGACATGGAGGCTGAGAGCAGTGAAGTCACTCAGGGTCATCTGCCAGTTACGAGCCTTGGCTCTCTTGATGTCTGGACCAGGGCACTTTCACTGCATGACAGTTCTTTACTGATATATTTGGAATTGAAATTTAGCATCAGGTAAATAAGGGTCTCCAGGGCTCTTGTTACAAAGTGGATTCTGACTTAGCAGGTCCGGAGTGAAGTCTGGGATTCTGCATTTTTGAAGAGTCCTCAGGTTTGGTCCATATAGCTGGTTCCCAGACTGCACTTTGAGTAGTGAGGTTGAAATGTACATCTACCTAGGCTTTATTGGTGATATGTCAAACGCAAACGTACGGAAACCATGAGGCCAGATACAAGGTTATAGCTACTATAAGGAAAGTTGGCGTATCATAGTCAACCTAAGCCCACAGTGCTAACTGCTTTAAAATCAATTCACTTATATTTTCTATTTCTGTTTGAATGTTCTTCAGTCAGTCATGTTGGGAAGGAAATACTTGAATTGTTTTAGGCTTCTCTTTTCTGATGTCATATTTAGGAGAAGGTAGGATGGTATTCTGACTGCAATTTTGACCTCGAGAAACAGAATATCTGGGTTCAAATTCAAGCTTTGCCACTGAACAGCTAAGTGATGAGTGCAATACTTCATCTTGATCAAGTTCAGTTTTTTCACCTGTAAAATGCAGATAGTAATGATGCTTGCCTCCTGGAGTTTTTGAGAGGACCTAATAACGCAATAGAAGGCAACGGCACCCCACTCCAGTACCCTTGCCTGGAAAATCCCATGGACGGAGGAGCCTGGTAGGCTGCAGTCCATGGGGTCACTATGAGTCAGACACGACTGAGTGACTTCACTTTCACTTTTCACTTTCATGCATTGGAGAAGGAAATGGCAACCCACTCCAGTGTTCTTGCCTGGAGAATCCCAGGGATGGGGGAGCCTGGTGGGCTGCCGTCTCTGGGGTCTCACAGAGTTGGACACAACTGAAGCGACCTAGCAGCAGCAGCAGCAGCAATAAGGCAATGCATGGAACATTCTTATCACTCTCCAGGCATGTAGTGAAAGCTTAGAGGAGTCCCGGCTCTCACTGAGGTTCTGCCTTGCTGGCTGGTGGCCATAGCTGGCTGACCGATGCGGGCACCGGGGTTCCCAGGACTCAGTTTTCTGACTTGGCTGTCAGAAAGGTCCCTGGAAGGATTTCTCAGGAGACCAAATAGGAACTGTATTCGAATCAACCCCAGGGATCCAACTGCAGAGTGGAGTTGTCTGGGGAGGAGTGTGGAAGGTACTGGCACCCCAGGAAGGCTCCCTGTGGAAGAGCACAGACTGCCTAGTTCTGGAGGGTACTTTGTGGACCTCATAGGGCGAGCCAACATGTTAATTTGCTGGCCCAGTGGTTCCAGAGCTGTGGTTTTAGCACCAGTAGTAACCAAGCCTCCTGAGAAGTCATTGGAAATGCAGATTTTTTGCTTCCACCTGAAATGGACTGAATTTGAAATTCTTGTGTGATTCAACAGTCTGTGGCTTAAGGAGTCCTCCAGGTACTTTTAATGCAAGTGGAACTTCACGAAGCACTGCTCTGGGCATAGGCAGCCCTAAAGGACATTAACCAGAGGCATGATATAAGCAGGCTCTTATATTGTGGAATGATCATGTTGGCAGAAGAGTGAAGCCTTGGCTCTAATCTCTGCATCGGGGCTGCAGAGAATTCCCGGAAGTTATCACAAGGATTGTGACAGTCTCACAAAGTTCTGTGTATCCTCTTCGAGTATGAAAATCCCAGAGTGGCTCCAAATACTCTCTTGTACATATCCCTTCCACCCTCCTTTGAATGTATCAGATGATTTTGTGGTTAAAAAAGGCAAAATCTATTTAACGGCATAATTGCATTTATAAGCGCTTGTTGCCATGTATTTCTTCAGTCAAATGATAGCCGGAGGTAAAACATTTATTCATTCAATATTTAATGAAGATTTGCTCTGTGCTGGGAACTTGTCTAGGTACTGGAGGCAGAAGAGTGAGCAAACTGATACAATTCTCTCCCCTAACGGGGTTTACACCTTTGGTGGAGACAGAGAGATGGAACAAGTTAAATAACTAAAGTATTTCCTGCGCTGTGTAGGGATGCATTTTTTATTTATTTTATTGAAGTATAATTGATCTACAGTATTGTGACCATTTCTGCTGCACAGCAAAGTGATTCAGTGAGTGTGTATATATATTTATATCTATATGTATATATATCTGTGCTATACATGTATTATATATATAACACATACATATATACAATTAATATGTAATTATATATAATTACATAATATATAAAGTATATATATATATATATATACATACATACTTTTTTAGATTATTTTCCACTGCGGTTTATCCTAGTATATAGAATATGGGTCTCTGTGTTGCACGGTAGGAAACAGACATGCAACAACAAACTGGTTCCAAATAGGAAAAGGAGGACGTCAAGGCTGTATATTGTCACCCTGCTTATTGAACTTATATGCAGAGTACATCATGAGAAATGCTGGACTGGATGAAGCACAAGCTGGAATCAAGATTGCTGGGAGAAATAGCAATAACCTCAAGTATGCAGATGACACCACCCTTAGGGCAGAAAATTAAGAGGAACTAAAGAGCCTCTTGATAAAAGCGAAAGAGGAGAGTGAAAAAGTTGGCTTAAAGCTCAACATTCAGAAAACTAAGATCATGGCATCTGGTCCCATCACTTCATGGCAAATAGATGGGGAAGCAGTGGAAACAGTGACAGGTTTTATTTTCTTGGCTCCAAAACCACTGCAGATGGTGACTGTGTGCTGTGCTTAGTCACTCAGTATTGTCCAACTCTCTGTGACCCCACGGACTGTAGCCCACCAGGCTCCTCTGTCCATGAGATTCTCCAAGCAAGAATACTAGAGTGGGTTGCCATGCCCTCCTCCAGAAATCTTACCAACCCAAGCATCGAACCTAGGTCTCTCATATTGCAGGCAGATTCTTTACCATCTGAGCCACCAGGGAAGCTCGGATGATGACTGCAGCCATGAAACTAAAAGTTGCTTGCTCCTTGAGATAAAAGCAATGACAAAACACAACAGCATATTAAAAAGCAGAGATATCACATTGCTGACAAAGGTCTGTATAGTCAAAGCTATGGTTTTTCCAGTACTCATGTATGGATGGGGAGAAGGTGATGGCACCCCACTCAGTGCTCTTGCCTGGGAAATCCCATGGACAGAGCAGCCTGGTGGGATGCAGTCCAATGGGTCTTGAAGAGTCGGACACAACTGAGCGACTTCACTTTCACTTTTCACTTTCATGCACTGGAGAGGGAAATGGCAACCCACTCCAGTGTTCTTGCCTGGAGAATCCCAGGGACGGGGGAGCCTGGTGGGCTGCCGTCTATGGGGTCGCACAGAGTCGGACACGACTGACGTGACTTAGCAGCAGCAGCAGCATGTATGGATGTGATAGCTGGACCTTAAAAAGGGCTGAATACTGAAGAATTGACTCCTTCGAACTGTGGTGTTGGAGAAGACTCTTGAGAGTCCCTTGGACTGCAAGGAGATCCAGCCAGTGCACCCTAAAGGAAATCAACCCTGAATATTCACTGGAAGGACTGATGCTGAAGGTGAACCTCTGACACTTTGGCCACCTAATGCGGAGAACTGACTCATTGGAAAAGACCCTGATGCTGGGAAAGACTGCAGGTGGGAGGAGGAGGGGACGACAGAGGATAAGATGGTCCACAGACTCGATGGACATGAGTTTGAGCAAACCCCGGGAGATGCTGAAGGACAAGGAAGCCTGGCGTGCTGCAGTCCATGGGGTCGCAGAGAATAGGTCTCCACTGAAAAACAACCGACGTGTGAACACGTCCTGTTCTAGGAGTACTTTTGTAAGTCCAGTTTGTTTGAAAATCCAACAAAGTTAGTCTAGGTACCAACTAATGCAATCAGCTATGCAGTACTGAACTGTAATACATGTATATTATTTTTCACACAAATCATACACAAAGAACAGCACAAAAAATAAAACATTTTAACCTTACTGTGTAGTCCCTGGTGGCTCAGACAGTAAAGAGTCTGCCTGCAGTGCTGGAGACCCAGGTTCAGTCCCTGGGTTGGGAAGATCCCCTGGAGAAGGAAGTGGCCTCCAGTATTCTGACCCGGAAGTCCCAGGGACAGGGGAGCCTGGCGGGCTACATTCCATGCGGTCACAGAGTCAGACACGACTGAGTGACTGACACACACACACAGTACTCTGAACAGCACCATAATGCAGGACAGCAGCTGGCACCCACGGCTGACGTCGAATGAACAGGCCGGAAGGGCCCTGACTGGGTGGGCGGGGAGTCGGCGCAGACGGAGCCGGCCGCAGCGGCGCTCGTGCTGACGTCGGTGGCGTGGGTTCTGGTTCCTGCTGGAACCGGATGCATGTTCGCATCTTTGAAGGTGCCCGACTTGAAGGTTCGTGTGTAGGGGACTTACTGTACCTAAAATCCAAAGAGAAGGGTTCTGTAGATGGAGCGATATGAGAACACGGCACTGTCTTCAGTGGACTTAAAGAGTTTCTATGATGAGATGTGAGCAGTGGCTTGATGGAAGTGGAATTCAGGGAGAATAGGAACAGGGATTTTGGTGACAGCAAACAAATGTCTCAAGGAGCTTTGCTGCAGAGGGAAGGAGAGATTAAGCCTTACCTCGAGAAGGATGTTGGTCCAGGAAAATTTTCTGCTTGCTTGTTTTTAAAGACAAGAAACACTAACATGTAAAGAGCAACAGGACTGATTTAGGAGGGAGGGAAACTGATGATGTGGAAGAGAAGGATGAGTGATTTCTATGCAGACTTCAGGGCAGGGATCAAGAGGAGGGTGGGTCTTAGCTCAGAATATTGTTCATTCTCAGAAGCAGGGGTGCCTGGGATGTAGGCTTGGATGAGATTATGACAGTGTATGGTATTTATCCCTTGTTGCTTCTGTTTTCTCAGAAGTGTGAAGCAAGGCCGTTGGCTCAGAGGTGGGTTGGGGAAGAGGTATTGAAAGTTGCACAAGGAAGCAGAAAAAGATAAAATACTTGTCTAGGGGAGAAGGAGAGTGACTGTACGAACTTGTGAAAGATTGTGTCCTGGGCAGAATGAGTGGCCCACTTGCTGCTGTGATGGTCCTGGGTTTAAACTGAAACAGTCATTAACGCACATTTAATTCCTCCTGCCCAGTTCAGCTGCGTGAACACATCCATCAGAGTATGCAGAGATTTAAATCTAAGCACCGTTTCATCCAGTCAAGGGGATAAGCTAGAAAAGAGAAAAGGGCTGGGCAGTTGAGGATACAGGCAGGAATGTTAGAATGATTAAGCTGAGTAAGGACAGAAAAGCGTGACCTGGGTGAAGAATTGAACCTGTGGAAGCTGCAGATTCTGGCCTTGCGCGGGCTGGAGGCTGTGAGGCTTGCTGTAGTCAGGAGGACCTGTCAGGACGGAGGGTGGCGTTTGCAGTGCAGAATGTTTGAACCTGAGATTATGGTGGCCTTGCAGTTACTGAGACTGACACAGTCCGGCCTGTGACCGTGGGAAGGAGTGGTTAAGGTGGAGTGGAAGATAAGATTGTTGGAGAGAGGATGCCAAAGAGGGAACCTCCAGGGAACTGGAAATATTGGCTGTGGGTATCTTGAAATCATCCTGCTGCTAAGTCACTTCAGTCATGTCCGACTCTGTGCGACCCCAGAGATGGCAGCCCACCAGGCTCCCCCGTCCCTGGGATTCTCCAGGCAAGAACACTGGAGTGGGTTGCCATTTCCCTCTCCAGTGCATGAAAAGTGAAAAGTGAAAGTGAAGTCACTCAGTCGTGTCCAACTCTTAGCGACCCCATGGACTGCAGCCTACCAGGCTCCTCCGTCCATGGGATTTTCCAGGCAAGAGTACTGGAGTGGGGTGCCACTGAAATCATCCTAAGGTGCATCAAAAAATAGTACCGGGGACAGTGGTAGAGAAACAAGTGCTGAAACCATCAAGAACAGAAAAAGTGAACCCAAGAAGGTCCCTGTGCAGCTCCAGGCCACGGAAGCCTTTCTCAGTCCCCTGTTCTTTGTTTCCAGAGAAAAACTTCAGCCTCCATCTTCCCCAAATCCCAAAAACCAGATGCAGACATTTGCTCATCAGGGAAGGGCGGGATATGGAAGCAAGGGAGGAGCAGTCAGGGAGCCAGTGCGGCCACAGGGCAAGGTCCCGGTTTCCCCTCGGGAGATCCACAGGACAGCATCTCTGAGCGCTTCTGCAGAATGAAAACCCCATCAAATGGAAGGGGTTTCTAATGAAACACTCTTCATTTCAGAGAGAAGGCCCAGTTTGGTAACCCCCAGAAGGGCTGCCCTGGTGACTCAGACGGTAAAGAATCTGCCTTCAATGCAGGAGACTTGAGTTAGATCCCTGGGTCGGGAAGATCCCCTAGAGGAGGACATGGCAACCCACTCCAGACAGAGGAGCCTGGCAGGCTTCAGTCCATGGGGTCCTGAAGAGTCAGATGACTGAGCGACGGAGCACAACACAGCGCAGCGCAGAAGGACAGAAACTCGGAGGAGACCATCTGCGTCCAGATTTAAGGAATCCAAGCCCAGCACACACCCTGATTCTTATCAGCAGCTCTGCCCTTGAACTTTGCTGTAAAACTCCTCACCAGATCCCCCCAGGCTGGGACACACAGTTTTGCCAGGATGAGCTGCTGTGACCCCCTTTGCCTGGCAAAGCAGGAACATTCATTTTTACTTCACCCAAAACCCTGTGTCTGAGATTCAGTGTGGCGCCAGAGCACAGAAGCTGCATTTCCAGCATCAGAGGTAGGCCCTGGGGCCCGTGGTAGAGCAGCCGTGGGTGTCATTGCCCCCAGCGGCTGTGGCACTGAGCCTGGGGGCGCAGACGGAGAATGCCTGGGCTTGGCGGCAAGGAGAACAGGTCCCCCAACTCCAGGCCCTTGGGTACAAGGAGAGGGGAAGAGGAAATACCCACCGCATGTAAGGACCCGGGGCAGGGGTGCCCTCAGTGCAAAGAGCACGGAGGGCAGCATTATAGAGGAGGTCTTCGGGGGTGGCCCTAGCCCAGACGGTCCGGTGGCTAAAACTTCTCGCTGCCGTGCAGGGGCCCTGGGTTCAATCCCTGCGAAAGGAGCTAGATCCTGCATGCCACCACTAAAGATCTTGAATGCCACAGCTAAGACCTGGCACAGACAAATAAGTCAGGTAAGAAAGACATGTTAGAAAACATACTTTAAAAAAGAAGCTTTCAGGATCATTCAGAGTTGGGAGGCTGCCGTGGGCTTCCCAAGTGGTGCTGGTGGTAAAGAACCTGCCTGACAACGCAGGGGGCATAGGAGACAGGGCTGGGGAAGACCCCCTGGAGGAGGGCATGGCGGCCTCCCCAGTGTTCCTGCCTGGAGAATCCCATGGACAGAGGAGCCTGGCGGGCTACAGTCCATGGGGTCCCAGAGAGTTGGATGGCACTGAAGTGACTGAGCACACTGGCACTGGACTCTAGGGTATGGACAAGTGGGGCCTACAGAGCGATTAGCTTTTCTCTGGAACGAGGCTGGCCTGTGCTTTGCTAGGGGATTGGTCCTTGGGGCCTTTGGGAAGGGTTTTTTCATATGTGCAGATTTGGTGTCTGGCAACAGAATACCAGCGCCATCTTACTTCATGTAACTGGGTACTCTCTTGGCTCTCTCCATTGGAGGCCCCAAGGTTGGTCAAGTTAGCATGGTGGGGAAGGAAAGACATTCTTTCTCCTGTGAAAAGTGATCCTTATATGTAAGAAAGCTGCCACCACTGGTTAATGGAAAGCCACGTGTGTGCTTGTGTGTTGGTGTGTGTAGTGTTGAGACCGAAAGCCTCCAAGCCACTTAGGGGTTCCTTGCAATATTTCAGGAGACAAATAGAGATAGGATTAATTCATTGGCAGTAGAGGCTGAGAGAATATGATGCATTCAAGAAATAAATTAATCCTGATTGAGTAAAGAAAGCTCTATTTGCTCAGAGTAGATAAAAAGGCAGCTAACAGATTTTATGTATTTAGACAATAGTAAAATCCATGTTTTCAAGAGCTTATATATTTGCAAACCTGAATAATCTTCATATGCAGTCTTCTCATTTCCTTCTGCATGAAATTTTCACATCGGATGCCAATGTGCATAGTAATTTCTCCAAATCAAAGTTTTATTTAATAGGATTTTGCAAGGGTGTCCAAATTATTGAGAAATCTTTTCCTTTAATCTGCACTTTTCTATTATTTAAAATAACATTATTTCCTGGTGGTTGGAACCAAGCAAACGGGAGGAGGTGACAGACTGTAGAAACTGTGGTTGAAATATGGGGTGTGCTTGTCACTTAGTCGTGTCCAACTCTCTGTGACCCTGTGGACTGTAGCCCGCCAGGCTCCTCTGTCCATGGGATTCTCCAGGCAAGACTACTAGAATGGGTTGCTATTTCCTTCTCCGGGGGAGAGTAATTTTCCATGTAAAGAAGTAAGAAGATGATGAACTCAGCTGGCCACAGGGCTGTGCCGGCCGGTGGGTGAGGCTCTCTGTGGAGGACCCCTGGCCTGGAGGGGCAGGGATCCTGCTCCTTACCTTAACGCCGCCACCCCATCCTTGCAGTGTGGCCTTGAAAGCAAGCGTGACCAAGAGAGAAGGAAGGACTGCAGAGATTCATAGTGATTTGCAAGAGGAGGAGCACCTTCGGGCAGAACTGCACACCGAACACAGGCGCAAAGGTGTGAAAAACGAGCAAGGTCGGGGGCGCTGGTCACTGTCACAGTCGTGGCCACGTGGCAGGTTGGGGCAGGCTGGGAATGGCGATGGGACCTTTAAAAGAGGCCTCTAGTGCTCCATCAATTAAAGGTTTGTGTATTATTCTCCTGATAGATTATAGGGATTGCAGAAGGCTTTTAATTACCAAAAGGACATTCCTGTATGTCATTGCAGTTTTCTAAGATGGTAGTTATTTGGTGAGTAATTCTATATTTTTTCATGCCCAGTGATATGGGAAAGGTAGAAAAATGGTTTTTCCTAACGGAATTTCAGTCTCCGGGCTGTCGTCCTCCTCCCTACTCAGAATTTTCTCTCCCAGCCCTCAGAGATTGCTGTTTTCTTTCCTTTTAAGCTCTTTGAAAATGCGTATGTCTTTAAAGCTACATATGAATACCCAGATTACTTGGATATGCTGAAAAATTTGAAAAGACAGAATAACTGAGCTTTTTAGGGAAGATTTCTGTTCCTTTTCTCCCTGTGACAGTTACAGAATGAATGGCGCTGGTGTAGGGTCTTCAGGGTGTCAAAACTGGCTGATGGTAGAATTCTCCTATAATTACTCTTGTTAGAAAAAAGTGTTGAATGAAAGGTGAAGGCTTTCCAAATATCCTAACCATTTCTCCCATCTTTCCAAGCTTATTAATAGAACATGAGAAATTCTGGGTTCATTATAGAGGGAGAGAATTATATATTTGATTTCTAGAAAATCTGGAGGGATGGGGAAGTCAGGTCAGGAGTGTTAATTTTGCCGAGGACAGAGGTCACAATATCTATGGTAGAGGAAGGCATAAGGAAAAATCAGAGAGGCTTTCAATTAATAAAATGATTCGAGTATTTTAGTTCATGAGAAATGAGTGAGTGTTATTAATGGAAGACTTTCTTAACATCAGACTGGAAGAATGAATCAGCCTCGCTCCTGGAGCGGTGGGCCCCGCCAGCGCCCTCCCCTGATGAAGTCTCTCTTTGGAGGAGCCCACAGAGGGGATGGTTGGACATGATGGTTCGGGGACCTTCAGTGTCACTGCCAAAATTCAGATCTGCGGATTAGTGCCTCCCCTTCCTGACTTGGGCCCTCATTTAGCAAGTCCTGCTACAAACATGCCTGTGCTTAGTAACTCAGTCGTGTCTGAGTCTTTGGGACCCCATGGACTGAAGCCCACCAGGCTCCTCCGTCCATGGGATTCTCCAGGCAAGAATACTGGAGTGGGTTGCCATTTCCTTCTTCAAGTGATCTTCCCAACCCAGGGATTGAACCCAAGTCTCCTGTACTGCAGGCGGATTCTTTACCAGCTGAGGCACCAGGGAATGAGGATCAAACTGGGAAAATATGTGGGCTGTTTAATGCCAGCTCAGAAATGCAGTGCAGATCGGGCCCTCCTCACCTATTTGTGGGGCTGGAGATCCAGTCATCAGAGGATGGCGGTGTGGGCAGAGAGTCAGGAGACAAGTGTCAGCCATCTCCTGGGAACTCAGAGAAGGCCTTGCTGTTGGGCTGCGCCCTTGCAGGCAGGCAAACCCTGGATTGACAGGCCTTGTTGTTGTTGTTCAGTCGCTCAGTCGTGTCCAACTCTTTGCAACCCCATGGACTCCAGCATGCCAGGCCTCCCTGTCCATCACCATCTCCTGAAGTTTGCTCAAACTCATATCCATTGAATTGGTAATACCATCTAACCATCTCATGCTCTGTTGTCCCCTTCTCCTCCTGCCTTCAGTCCTTCCCATCAGGATTTTATCTAGTGAGTCCAAGTATCTGAGCTTCAGCTTCAGCATCAGTCCTTCCAATGAATATTCAGGACTGATTTCCTTCAGGATGGGCTAGTTGGATCTCCTTGCAGTCCAAGGGATTCTCAAGAGTCTTCTCCAGCACCATAGTTCGAAAGCGTCAATTCTTTGGCCCTCAGCCTTCTTTATGGCCCAACTTTCATGTCCCTTCAGTCCTAAATACTCATTGGAAGCATTGATGCTGAAGCTGAAGCTCCAATACTTTGGCCACCTGATGTGAAGAGCTGACTCATTTGAAAAGACCCTGATGCTGGGAAAGATTGAAGGCAGGAGGAGAAGGGGACTGCAGAGGATGAGATGGTTGGATGGCATCACTGACTCAATGGACATGAGTTTGAGTAAACTCATGTTTGAGTTGGTGATGGACAGGGAAGCCTGGTGTGCTGCAGCCCATGGGGTCACCAAGAGTTGGTCACAACTGAGTGACTGAACTGAACTGAACTCACATCCATACGTGACTACTAGAAAAACCATAGCTTTGATTAGATGGATCTTTGTCAACAAAGTGTTGTCTCTGATTTTTAATACGCTGTTTTGTCATAGCTGTTCTTCCAAAGAGCAAGCGGCTTTTAATTTCATGGCTGCAGTCCCTGTCTGCATTCATTGTTGTTGCTGCTGTTGCTGCTGCTGCTAAGTCACTTCAGTCGTGTCCGACTCTGTGCGACCCCATAGACGGCAGCCCACCAGGCTCCCCTGTCTCTGGGATTCTCCAGGCAAGAACACTGGAGTGGGTTGCCATTTCCTTCTCCAATTCAGGAAAGTGAAAAGTGAAAGTGAAGTTGCGCAGTCGTGTCCGACTCTTCACGACCCCATGGACTGCAGCCCACCAGGCTCCTCCATCCATGGCATTTTTCAGGCAAGAGTACCGGAGTAGGGTGCCATTGCCCTCTCCTCATTGTTGCTAATAGTAGTCAAAATTAACCCAAAGTGCCTTGTTATTTTTTTCCCCTTTTTTCCTTATAATCACTAACAATTTTAAGGGTGATTCTCAGGAGCTTTGGCCTAATAATCAAAGTGGTCATGGAGTTTGGATGCTGAGGGGAAGTCCAGCTGCTCTTTGGACAGATGTGAAAACTGAATCACAAAAGGGTTGTTACTTTCCAAGGTTCCACATGCATTTTGCACCAGAGCCAAGGCTGAAACCCAGCTGTCTGTTCCCAGCCGAAAGCTCCTCAGCGTCACCACGGAATCAGTGACTTCAGGTCATTTAAATGCACACACATATAATTCTACTCACTCATTTCTCATCTTTTAACATTTTAAAGAGCTGATCTGTCATCTTCAACAATTTGTGCTTTTTCCAGTCTCTGAGGGCTGATTAGGGAGCAGGTATTACTAATGGGAAACATTAACCAAGCCACAGTCAGAGACCAGTGCATTCTCAGATGATCTCACCTTCAGAGGAAATTTATAGCTGTTCTCAGCTCAGCCCGCCCTTGCCAAATACCTCTTGCCCAGGGGAGCCCATGGCAGGTTTTGCCCATATTAGCATGCGCTTCCCTAATCTGAAGTGTTTTTTTTTTTTTTCTCCCCCTTAGAACATTTAGGGAATTCAGTGTTTTCTGTGTGTATGATTTTAAGAAAGAAGCACATGCGGTGTTGTTAGGGTGGCATTGTCGTGGTGGTGGAGTCTTAAAGTAGATCTGCATGGACAGTTGTTTCATATTTTTTAGACTCCTTGTAACGGTCCCAACAATAAAATGGCACTTATTGCACCATGAGATATAAATTAAAACTTGACTTCCATCTACACCAGAGGACTGCGAACAGTCCCACACCTGTGCACAATTTATAGTAAATCATGCATTTGGAATCTTGTTTCATGTTGAATATTTTAAGTGACTTTAATAAAGATGATGTGACTTGTAAGCCACACAATGAGGCCAATCTAAATAGGAATTATTAAAAAGAATCATAACTATTTAATCAAGCATCTCTCTCCCCAGGGAGTGGGATCCAGGTCATCAGCTCGTTCCATTTTTCTTTAAATAATAGCAAATACTCTTGGCAAGTGAGGCCCACTTGAGTTTGAATCACACTTGTGTTTTAAGAAAGCTACTGAAAGCCTTTGAACTTAAACTTTAAAAAACTTTTCAAATTATCTTTGGATATGTCTATACACACTGAGCAGCATAGGCTGAGGCAGCCACTTGAAAGAGGTGGAGAAAAAATAAACCATCAGCTTTCTAAGCCCGATTTTGTCCCCAGCGTTAGAACATTAACATCTACCTATTATCTGTCACTTGTCTATCATCAGCTATATAAACGCCCCTCTCCTGGGACTGGAATTTCAGAACTGTGACTGTGACCCCAGCAACTGCCGTCATGGTAGGTGCAAAGCAGTAGGTTTTGGGGTGTTGATCATACTGTGGTTAACTCTCTGGCAGCTGAAAACTGTCAGAAACTGGAAAAAACCCTACTGGTTCACGGTCACTTTTTAAAAAATTATTAATTTTTCTGTGTATTTATTTGTTTTTGAACTGTGCTGGGTCTTCACTGCTGCACAGCCTTTCCTCGGTTGCAGGCGTGGGCTGCTCCCCAGGGCTGCTCTCCATCACGGGGGTGGGGAGCTGCTCTCCATCTCTGGGTTGTGGGGGGGTCTGCTCCCCATCACTGGGGGCTGCTCTCCATCATGGGGTGTTAGCGGGGCTGCTCTCCATCTCTGGTTTGTGGGGAGGTCTGCTCCCCATCGCTGGGGGCTGCTCTCCATCATGGGGTGTTAGCGGGGCTGCTCGCCATCTCTGGGTTGTGGGGAGGTCTACTCCCCATCGTTGGGGGCTGCTCTCCACAGCGGGGGTGGGGAGCTCTCCATCATGGGGGATTACGGGGCTGCTCTCCATCTCTGGTTTGTGGGGGGGTCTGCTCCCCATCACTGGGGGCTCCTGTTCATCACGGGGGTGGGGAGCTGCTCTCCATCGCAGGGGGCTGGGGGGTTGCTCTCCATCTCAGGGCATTGCTCCATCGGGGTGCCTGAGCCTCTCTTGCTGCGGAGCCCGGGCTCTGGGGCGCGGCTCAGTAACTGTGATGCACAGGCTTTGTTGTCCTACTGCACGTGGAGTCTTCCTAGACCAGGGATCAAAGCCACGCCCCCCGTGTTGGCAGGCTGGTTCTCAGCCACTGGACCACCAGGCACGTCCTCAAGGTCACTTCTGATGGTAAGATTATAAAGCTAACACAGACATCGATTGGAAACCACGTGCCTCAGAACCCAATTCCTAACTCTACTAGAGGTGCCAACAGTAACTTAAAAGACAGTCGTCAGATTTTCTTTTTTGTATCTTCAAGTCATAAATATGCTGTGACTCATGCAAAGTGAGCCCCTGGCCTCTCTGTAATTTCTGCGAGAAAATGCCCCCTTTTCTGGGGATGTGTGGTATTTCACTGCCTCCGGGGTGAGAAGTTATGGGTGAGCTATCAAAAGCTGGTTGTTTCAAAGGGATGGGTTGTATGTGGTGTGAACTCTATATCTCAATCAAACTGTTACGCAAAAGAAAAAAAGAGAGAAAAGCTGATCGCATGACAAGGAGCTCTGTGTTAAGTCCCAGTGTGCTTGTGTAGGGCTGTATGGCCTTGCAGACCCCTGTTCTGTTTTTGTCCTGTGGGAAAAGCGAGGAGATGTTCAACACCGCTAGTCCTGTCCCCACTGAGGAACTGTTTTGACGAGGACCAGTCACGTGGAGTTAGGCCCTTGCAGGCCTGCAGCATCGCCTCCGTGGTTCCACCGGTGCGTGATGGCACCTTTCCACTTCCCACCCCCTCTGCCCTCACGGAGCCCACCTGGGCACAAGTCCCAGGCTGGGGCTTTGGCAACCGGGGCTGGGCTCAGGGTGGCAGAAATGAACGGTAGGTCCTGCGGGGCGGGAAGCAACAGGCAGTTGGAGAAGCAGACCCCTGGGGGATGGAGGAGCCTGCTGCATCTAGATCGGAGGGTCTGGACTGCAGGCAAGGCATGGGGCACGGGTGGATCCCAGGGCGGGGTCCGGGTGGGTTCCCTTCCAGCTCTGCCCTTACAAGCCCTCGGGCAAGTCTGAGGCTCCCACCCGAGTTTCTTCAACTGCACTCAGGCTGTGCAAAGATGAGATTGGCAAAGCAGCCTCTGACTCTCGGGGTCTGCGCCGTCCCCCACTTAGGAAAGAGACCCTGTGACAAACAGTTTGAAGGTCATAGGACCCTGGAGATCCCTGAGTTTATAGCACAGAAGATTCACTTTTGATTGTTTCCAATTAAGTTCCAATTAGTGGCATTTTGCTTCATACTCTTTGTGTCTTCTAAGGGAAAACTTGGACAAATGTAGGAGTATTTGTTGCTGTTTCTTAATCTACGTTAAGAAGTTGCTTTGGGTGTCTTTAAAGGAGTTCCCAGTCTGGGTAACCAGGTGCGATCCCAGGGTTGGGAAGGTCCCCGGAGGAGGGCCTGGCAGCCCACTCCAGGACTCTTGCCTGGAGAGTTCCACGGACAGAGGGGCCTGGCGGGCTACAGTCCAGGGGTCGAAAAGTGTGGGGCACACCTGAGTGGCTGCCATGTTCACTTCAAGTCTGGGTACTGGTGTTTGTTCAAGTCTGTCCTTTGTTATTCCACAGTGTGATACTCCACAGTGCAGGGATGGGGCAGACTTCTTATACTGATGGCCTGGTGGCTGCCTCCCACATGGAGACAATTTGCTTGGGTGTCGTCATATTTTACAGTATTTTAAGTTGATTGCCACCTTTACAATGGAGAAGTTGTAGCTTAGAAAAATCCATACCTTTGACTTTTCTTGAGATACAGAAAGACCAGGGAGCGCTGAGCCTCCATTCTCAGACGATAACTATGGCCGGGGTTGAGAAAAGCTGCCCTTTCTTGATGGCTCAGACTCGGAGGTAACCATGGTTACTCCCCTGCCCCAGGAGACCTGGTCTTGGAAATGCATGAACTGGTCAGCATGCCACTGAGGTGGCCACTGTGGCCAGGTGCTAGAGTCACACTACCCTGCATTCAAATAAGTGTTTATTAAGCACCTACTCTGTCCAACACCGTGTGAGAAGCATGAGGTTGTTTGTTCATTTGTTAATGCGGCATGTTTACTGAAGGTCCTCTATGTATCAGGTAGTATTTTAAGTACTAGAGATACTGTGATGAACAAAATATGACTTCGGTGAACTTATCCTTTCGTGAAAGGAAAGGATAATGGGTATGGAAGTGAACAAATACTATCGGATGTCAGTAAAGACGCTAAAGAGTGAAGGGTGACGCCCAGGAGAGGGCAGGTCGCTCGGTGATGACAGGACGAGCTCAGGACTCTGCTGGAGGTATTTACACAGGGTGTGCACAGGAAGTAGCGCCCTTAACGCAGAGTCCAGGGGTGAGGGGTGGCTTTTAGCAAGAAAGTGCGCCTGAGTACAATCCTGTAGAACAGAGAGGAGCACTGATGGGTGACTGAACAGGCAAACCAACCATAAGCAGAATTTAAAAGACAGTGCCACGTCACCGCAAAACTCAGAAGAGTTTGATCCCAGGGAACTTATGTGGGGTCCGAAGGCCTGGAAAACTCTGATTCCCAAATACAGACCTTTTGTCTTTTACAGGTGAGTACTGTTTCTCTTAGCACTGCGTGTAGAGAAGGGCACGCAGTTTCGTTCTGGCGTTTGGGTCTTGTTAGGGAGCTGAGTGGGGCGAGCCATGGGAGAAGCAGTGTGAGCCCCGGTGATGGGTGGTGTGGGTGCAGGGCACAGGGTTTGCAGGGAGCTGGGCACGTGCCATGAGCTGATGGTGCCCCTTCCCAGTGCCAGTGTGTGTGCTTTGGGGAAGGAAGCATTGAGAGCCGGCCTTGCAGGGAGAGCAGGGAATTACTATGCAAGCGGCTCAGATTAAACTCAAAGATCAGAAAGGGGAGGAGTCATGGATAATGGATTTAGTCAGCTCATCAGCCTGAAGGTCAGACTCCTGGACCACAAAAAGAAAGAACCGTCTTCAGCGGTGTTT
Source organism: Bison bison bison (assembly GCF_000754665.1). Taxonomy (NCBI): domain Eukaryota; kingdom Metazoa; phylum Chordata; class Mammalia; order Artiodactyla; family Bovidae; genus Bison; species Bison bison. The sequence continues at coordinate 9,779,414 of NW_011494808.1, forward strand.
GTGAGTAGGAGGGTGGAGGTCCTGGATATTTTTCATGAGAGGAGGCGCAGCGTAAGTTACTTTTATGAGGTTGCAATGACTGTTTTCTCATTTAAATAGTTTATTTTGCACATAATTCGTTATTGACAGAAGGGATTCAGTAAGAAACAGATGGCACACTCAAACTGTCACAGAAATAATTTAGTAAAAGGACTACTTACAAAGGTTGGTAGGACCTAAGGAAACCAACAGAATTGCAGAGTCCAGGATGAGGAGAAGAAAGGACACCTTTGAACTGTGTCTGGGGTGGTGCCTCATAGGAGGTTTGGTTGGCAGAGGTACTCATCAGGGAATAAAACCCCTAAATTTGAACTTATTCTGCATTCAGATCACTTGTGACTCCCCGTAACTATCAGACACTATATGGCAAAGGAGCCCTGGATACAGTCCACACAGGTGAGCATCTCAGGGCGTAGCGAAGCCTGGGAAAAGCTGAAGAGGATGTGTGAGGGCCAGAGAGCCCACGTTCAGATCAGTGATTGACTTTGTTTCCCTTTAAATCTGAAGGACGTCCTTTTCGGCAGAAGGCATCACAGGTGGTTGCCAACAAAGGTGAGCGAGCATGGTTTCGACTCGCTCCCCTGTGCGTTTCCATAACGAAATTAGCACGGGCGTGTCCTTTGAGGATTCCAACGCGGTTTTTCTTGCATTATATAATTTAAATAACTTTCTAAAGCTTCACATTGGTTTCCTACCGAAGAGTCAATATTCATCTCTTTCCTCCAGTTTAATGCTGGTAAATGAGGCCCAGAAAGACCAAGTGGGGAATGCAAACTGATGCAGCCACTGTGGAGAACCAAAGGGACTCCTTAAAAAGCTGGAGGAAAAAACTGCCATGTGACCCAGCAATCCCACTATTGGGCATATACCCTGGGGGAAATCGTAGCTAAAAAAGACACATGTACCCCAGTGTTCACGGCAGCACTATTTACAATACCTAAGACACGGATGCAGCCTGTATCTCCAGACACAGGTGAATGGGTAAAGAAGAGATGGCATGCATAGTCCATGGGGTATTACTCAGATTTAAAGAGGAATGCATTGAGTCAGTTCAAACGAGGTGGACGAACCTAGAGCCTATTATACAGAGTGAAGTAAGTCAGAAGGAAAAACACATATCATATATTAATGCATATATATGGAATCTAAAAAGATGGTACTGATTTGCAGGGCAGCAGCAGAGATACAGAGAACAGGCTTGTGGCCACAGTGGGGGAAGGAGAGGGTGGGAGGATCCGAGAGAGTGGCACTGACGCATACACATTACCATGTGTGAAGGAGATGGCCAGAGGGAACTTGCTGTGTGATGCAGGGAACACAAAGATGATGCTCTGTGACAACTAGACAAGAGGAGAGGGAGGGAAGGTGGAGGGAGAGGAAATTTGGATGCTTATGGCTGATTCATGTTGATGTATGGCAGAAATCATCACAGTATTGTGAATTAACTATCCTCCAGCTAAAAATAAAATAAAATTAAAAAAAAAAACAAAGGCCAAGTGAGTTACCGAAGGTCAAAAGGTCACAAAGTTGTCAGAGCCAGAGGTGCGCTCAGGCCTTCTGTCAGTCCAGCTGCCTTTCTGTAATCCCTAGAGATAATCCTGGCTGTTCCTTCTTGGAAGAAGATTACTCAAAACTAATTTTTAAAATCAGTCCTATGGTGGGAGTCCCCTGGTGGTCCAGTGATTAAGAGGCCGAGCTTCTGCTACAGGGGGCACTGGATTGATGCCTGGCCGGGGAGCTCAGATTCCACATGCTGTGTGGCCAACAGAAAGAGAGAATCACGTGGTGTAAACGCAGAGCTGTAAGTATCAGTCCAGGTCCCGGGGCTCAGGGAGTCACTGGAGCTGAACGTGCTCCTCCTCTGGGCGCCGCCTTTTCTTGTGGGGGGCACAGATTATCCCATTTCTCTCTGACTCTCCCTCCGTCTGGATGCTTCTTCCCTGGAACACACCCAGCCCCCTCCTTCACGTCCTTGCGTCCTGCTCCAAGGTTATGCTATTTGGAGAGGTCTGCCCTGACTGCTTTACGCATCCTCAGCCCCAGACCTGGCCCACATCCCCCTCTAGCCCAGAAGACACAGGAGTACAACATGAGCCACAGATGCAAGCCACACAGGTAATTTAAAACTTTCTGGTAGTCACATTTTAAAAAAGCAAAGAGACACACATATAATTCTTTTTAATTTCATATATCTCAGGTATTATCATTTCAACATGCAATCAATGTAAAAGATTCATGAGTTATTTTATATTCCCCTTTCATATTAAGCATTCAAGTCCCTGTGCTTAAATTGAGGGTACATCTGGTAAATACTCTGAACTGACACTCGGAGCACATTTCAGCTTGGACCGGCCACATTTTAAGAGCTCAGTAAGCACGTGGGATTAGCATATTTATATGTTGATTTATTAATTTACTTTCTTTCTTTATGCGATTATAGTGTGTATATATATAACATGGTGTGTGCTTAGCTGCTCAGTCATGTCCGACTCTTTGTGACCCCATGGACTGTAGCCCACCAGGCTCCTCTGTCCATGGGATTCTCCAGGCCAGAATACTGGAGTGGGTGGCCATGCCCTCTTCCAGGGGATCTTCTTGACCCAGGGGTTGAACCCATGTCTCCTGCATCTCCTGCATTGGCAGGTGGATTCTTTACCACTGAGCCACCTGGGAAGACATATATAAGGCATATATGTGTGTGTGTGTGTGTGTGTGTGCGTGTGTGTGTGTAATATATATAATGTTTTAAGGGCATGAATATGTGCAGAGTGGTGCCTCGCCCAGTGAGCACTCAGATTGTTGTCGGATGGATCGAAGTCTGAGGCAGCAGGTTTAGCTTTGACCTCCCCATTTGCAAGAAGAGGAGGAGGACCCAGCAATTCACGAGATGTCCTTTCCTGGGGCCACATGGCTAGTGAGTGGGTTTCCACCCAGGGGGGCAGCTCTTTGAGAGCATAAGCTTATTGTTAGCTTTTGTTCTGAACTGAAAACTCACACAAATATGTTCATGAGAATGATATATTCTCACTTGCTCATGCTTTCCTGATAATTTAACTGAGGACATTATAATCAAATCATAATAAAACAGAGAATTAAGAAGAATATTAACAAGACACAAGCTGATTAATAAAATGATAACTTCTGGTCCTTAGCCACACAGAGCCAGGCCCATCCCCTTACAAGTGCATTTTATTAGATTCAGTGAAGTTAAATAACCAGCCTGACCTTGCACAGCTAGTAAGCTGTAGATCTCAAGTCGCTTCAAAGAGACACAACACGGGAAGCACCCCAAGTCTCCTCTTTCATCGTCATGCATTCAAATACCCGAGTCCTTCTTTTTCTAGACGTACACAAATGAGCACTCAATTCTCCACAGTTATGGCTTCTTTCTCTCTCTCTCTCTCTCTCTTTTTTTTTTTTTTTTTTTCCAGATTATCTCCCTCTGTTAAGTATGGGCTTTTTCAAGACCCAAGATTTGTCCCCTAGTGCCCAGATCTGGCCGTTAAGACCAGTTTCCCACTTACTACAGTAGGAAAGCGGGTGAAATGATGTATCCCATGAGGACCTCACTTTTCTTATTTGTAAAATGGGACTGTGATATCACTAGCACTGTTATGATGCAAGGTTGTGTATCAAAGTTGCTTAGCACAGGGTCTGGTGTTGACAAGACTCTAATGACAGTTATCTCTCTGGTTACAAAGCATGGTACTTTGTACAGTACTTCAGGAGAATAAGATGCTGTTCCTGTTTACACCATGTATTCTCACCCCAACAGGAGGTAGCAGCAATTAAAATGGGAAGGGAGAGCATTTCTAAATTGATTTTTATTGGTTTACAGTGCTGTGTCAGTTTGTACTACGGCAAAGTGAATCAGCTGTACATACACATATATCCCCTGTTTTGGATTTCCTTCCCATTTAGGTCACCACAGAGCACTGAGTTGAGTTCCCTGAGCTGTACAGTCCTTTCTCTTTATTGTCTGTTTTATGCAGAGTGTCAGTAGCGTGTATGTGTCAACCCCAGTCTCCCCATCCATCCCACCCCCTGGCCCCCTTTGGTGTCTGTGGGTTTGTTCTCTACATCTGGAACAGGGGTATTTTCGAGGAATAAAGTGGAGTTTCCATGGACTCTCTATGTAGAATATATATATATATATATAAAATAACATCTGCAGCTTGACTACAGGAGGAGCTATGAGTAGGGCTGTCAGATCTCGCTTCTGGGCTCAACGACCAGATGAGGTCAGAAAGAAATCCTCTCTTTGATGATGTAGAACATGGTGAAGAATGTTTGATGGTTTCTGTACTTTCCATGGACGCATCTGGCATTATTGAGGAGGAGACCTGCATTGGCTGGAGGGGCTGTTGATGAGTTGCATTTAAGCTGTCATCCACACTGTCCTGCGGCGATGCTTGCTTAAAATTACATGTGGCTGCAACCTTGGAGCTAAAAAGAGCTACGAAGGGTGTAGCTGATGACTCAGGGTGTGGCTCTTGCTGATGTCACACAATTTGCAAACCAGACTGTATCCCTTGGGTATTACCAAACACTGTGGATCAGCTTCACTTTCGACCAACTCTTGAGAATCACCCATCTCCAGAGGCACCGAAGATTAATTTAAAAGGGAAAAGAAAAGCAATTTCCAAAAGCTCCTTCAGACGAGAAAAATAACTGCATTCCATTGCTCTTCTTTTGATGTCTTCTGCATGCCCGACTCTCAGCTTTAGCATCACACTTCTGTATTCTGGGAGATGGTATAATGTCAGTAGTTGTGATGATGGTGATGATGACAATGCTGATGTAAGAGGTCCATTTATACAAAGCTCCTACGTCCCAAACACTTTATATGCCCCATATCTCATCTTCAAGATACTGTATTCATTTTACAGAAGAGTTAAATAATTTGTTGAACAATAAGCAATTCTTTGGTGAAGCCAGGATCCAAACCCAGTCAGCCTAACTTTAAAAGCCAAGCTTCTACTTCTACTCCTTTCCTTTATATGCGTCTTCCCTTGCTCCTTATTTTCTTTTCCTCCCCTTCTCTTTAAAAAAAAAGAAGCCTTTTATGCTTGTTTTAAGTAGACTCAGTAGAGTTAAATAAGCAGCTTGACCCTGTGTGCTTCGTAAGGTGTAGGTTTCAAGTTACTTCATTGAGACCCATCACAAGAAGCATTCCCAGCTCCCGTTTTTCATTGTCACATGTTTAAAAAGTCCATTTTTTTCTGGATGTACACAAGTGAGAACTCAACTTGCCACAGTTATGACTTCTCTCCCTTTTTGTTTCCAAATTTCTTCCTCTTTCAAGTGTGGGATGTTCTGAGACCCAGGAATTCTCCCCTGGTGCCCACATCTAGCTGTTAGGGCCTGTTAGTGTTCTGGAAGGGCTCACACAAAGCAGATTCAGGCCACGTGGAGAGGTGACACCTCCTAATTGGAGCTCCTGCTACCTTGCTCTTGAGAACGTGTCTAAGTTTCATGGCTTCCCCCATGGGCCCTTATTGTATCAGAAGGTACTCCTTAACAGGCTCTACTGAAAAGATGTCTTAAAGGTTCACAGCATCAGTGACTTTGACTCTATAGCATCTTCTCCTCTCTGGCTAGATGATGCATTGTCTTTACTCATTCATTCATGCTTCTGAACTGTGGTGTAGGAGGAGACTCCTGAGAGGCCTTTGGATGCAAGGAGATCCAACCAGTCCATTCTGAAGGAGATCAGCCCTGGGATTTCTTTGGAAGGAATGATGCTAAACCTGAAATCCAGTACTTTGGCCACCTCATGCGAAGAGTTGACTCATTGGAAAAGACGCTGATGCTGGGAGGGATTGGGGGCAGGAGGAGAAGGGGACGACAGAAGATGAGATGGCTGGATGGCATCACTGACTCGATGGATGTGAGTCTGAGTGAACTCTGGGAGTTGGTGATGGACAGGGAGGCCTGGTGTGCTGCGATACATGGGGTCGCAAAGAGTCAGACACGACTGAGCGACTGAACTGAACTGAACTGGTAGCGGTGTGCCAGCTTCTCTGTTTGTGCTTGCTTCTCTTGTTGGGGACCTTGGGCTCTAGAGTGCGTGGGCTTCAGTAACTGTGGCTTATGGGCTCAGTGGTTGCAGATCCCGGGCTCTAGAGCCCATGCTGAGTGGTTGTGGCCCACAGGCTTAGTTGCTCCATGGCATGTGGGATCTTCCCTGACCAGGGATCGAACCTGTGTCTCCTGCATTGGCAGGTGGAATCCTACCCTTTGCACCACCAGGGAAGGTTGGGGACATGGGGAAAGTCATGAAGCTGTAGACCAGCTGCTGTGGGTGGGCAGGAAGCAGACTGAGGAAGGATGAGAGAATTGCCAAGTTGCAGAGAGCCAGCGGTTGAGGTTGGATAGAGTACATTTGTAGCGGAGCCAGGGAGCAGAGCCCTGCCACTTTTCTGAGCAGTTCTTGGCAACCAGAGAACAACCTGGCGAAACAGGGAGTTGGACTGATTTAGGGTATGGCATCGGCGAGACAGCTGTGGTCAAAAGTTAGAGGAGAGGGAACTGAGGATGCTTGTGAGAATGTACTTTAATCGGTTGGCTTCGTGGTTCCAGCTGGAGAGGAAAGAAGATGCGGTTGGGAGGCTGGGAGGAGTCCTGGAAGCATTTCAGGGACCAGGGGTTTTAAGCAAGAGTGGGTAACAAGGACTGTGATCAGAGGTCCGAGTGCGAGGGTTCTAGAGCAGTTTCAGACAGTGACCAGGCATCAGCCTGAATGCAGCTGGCTGTGCTTCTCAAAAGTCAGGTGCATCAGACTTACCTGAGGGTTTTTTTTTTTTTAAATTTCTAACTTTAATTAATTAATTTATTTTTATTGAAGTATGGTTGATTTACAACATTGTGTTAGTTTCAGGTGTATAGCTATGTGATTTAGTTATATAGATTATAAATATATACACACACATACACATATTCTTTTCCAGGTTCTTTCCCTTAGAGGTTATTACAAAATAATTGAGCATAGCTCCCTGTGCTATACAGTAGGTCATTGTTGATTTTATATATAGTACTGTGTTTATGTTTATCCCAAACTCCTAATTTATTCCTTTGTCCCCTTTTCAGTTTGGTAGTTGTAAGTTTGTTTTCTGTGTCTGTGGGTCTATTTATAATTTGAAAAGATATGCACACCCTAATGTTCATAGTGGAAGCAACCTAATAGCCCTTAATAGATGGACGGATAAAGAATCAGTGGTACATATATGCAATGGAATCAGTGGCACATATATGCAATGGAATATTACTTGGCCATCAAAAAGGATGAAATAGTGCCATTTGCAGCCACATGGATGGACCTGGGATTACCATATGAAGTGAAGTAAGTCAGACGGAGAAAGGCAAATGTCATATGATATACGTGGAATCTAAAAAAAAAAAAGTGATTCAGATGAACTTACTTACCTGAGATTCTTTAAAACATGCCTTTTAGCTAGACTTTCTGATTCCAAGACTCTGGAGTGAGGCTGACTGCATTTCTGACAGGTTGGTGTTTGGTGGTGATCCTGCTGGCCTGGAGACCACACTTTGAGAACCACTGGAGGCTGGAGTGGAGCAGAGGAGAGCCTGTGGTTGGGGGTAGGGGGTCTTTCTGGTGTGGGTGTTACATGTGGAAGGGGGTGGAGGAGGGATGCTCTGTCCCGCTGCTGCAGTTTCCAAAGATCATGAGCAAATGACCTGGGGCTCTGAAGGTGATGATGGGGAGGATAGAAAATTAAGAATCTAAGACGGTGAAGGCTAAGCTCGCTGAGCTCAGAATTGGTGACAAGATCCGTTGTTTAAGGCTTGGCCGGGCGGCCCCTGTTCCCTGGAGATGTTAGTGAGACGGGGTGGGGTTTTCCGTTTCCCCGGGCCGCAGACAACTTTTCCGGGCTCTCGCGTTCTGACGGCCTGAGGGTAAACGGCTGGTGCAGCCAGGGCGAAGCTCTGGGATCTGGGGCTTTTCCTGAAGCGTCTAGCCTTGGGTGAAACGCTGCACCTCTTGAAACATGGAGCCTGCTTCCCCCTGGGGCTCAGACCGCGTCCCTGCCGGGCCGGCGGAGGTCACGGCCACGGGCACGCCTAGCACGGTAGGGGAAGGAGAAAGAAGGCGGCCGCGCTGCCTCTTCCCCCGCTCTGTCTCCGGGGCAGCTCCACGCGCGGTTCTTCCCAGCAGCGTGTCAGGAGGCGCGGGGCCCGTGGAGCGGCCGGGGGCCGCGCGCCGCCCCAAATGGCTCGTCCCCCTGCCCTCGCCTTGCCCCTTCCCTCAGTCTGGGCGCCCGGCTCTGGCACCTCCCAAAGAAAGCCCCAGTTCTTGCCTCAGGCTCTGTTTCCTGAGGAACCAGGTCTGAAGCGTCACTCCAGCACCGTTACCCCCCATGGCCTCTGTGAAGACGTCTGTTTAGAATCCAGTGTGAGCTGCCGTCACCACGGAATCTGCAGAGATTTCCGGGTAATGCTCAAAAACGGAGGTCTCCAAGTAAGTAGCTCGGGAGTCACCGCAGAGCATCTGAGAAACGCAGATTCTCAGGTGATGGGGCCCTGACATTCCTGATTTTAAGCCTTCCGGGTGAGTCTGGTCATATTTGAGAAGTCTGCTTTTGAGCTTCTTGTTGACTGATGCTACCCGACTAGCCTCCCCTTTGTCAGGCACTGCAGCAGCTGGCCACAAGCTGGTTCTTAAAGTCTGACACCTATGAACTCAGTGCCGGTGGAATCTAACTATGTGTCTAATTGCCGATGTGTAGTTGAGTCCCTTGGACTGCAAGGAGATCAAACCAGTCCATCCTAAAGGAGATCAACCCTGAGTGTTCATTGGAAGGACTGAAGCTGAAGCTGAAGCTCTAATACTTTGGCCACCTGATGTGAAGAGCTGACTCACTGTAAAAGACCCTCCCTGATGCTGGGAAAGACTGCAGGTGGGAGGAGAAGGGGACGACAGAGGATGAGATGGTTGGCTGGCATCACCAACTCAAGGGGCAGTGAATTTGAGCGAGCTCCGGGAGACAGTGGAGGACAGAGGAGCCTGTCTTCACTGTCTATGTGGTCACAAAGAGGCGTTCAGGACTTAGTGACTGAGCAGCACAACAGTTGAGTCTACACTGAATTTCTGGTGACTGTTTTATTTCTAGCTGCTTTTCAAGTCCACCCTTTCTAGGTTCTGAGAAGTAACAGTTGATGTTTAGGTGACTTGGTGAGTGTGGGAGAAAAAGGAAGCTGAGCGTTCTGAATGGGAGGCCATGGAGCCACTGGGAATTCCAGGCGGTTTTTACTGTCCTGCAACAGACTGCAGGTCTCCAACGACTAGAGATGCGTTCTGTGTGGTGGGTGTGTCTTCCGAACGGAGCTAAACAGCAGGAGTCTCTTGGGGCCTCTACTTTTATGGGTGGCGTGGTAATCAGAACACAATGGGTGTGAGAGTAAGTTGCTCACTTTAAATGTGATGGACTCTTTTTGCTTCAAGAAGGCATGGCAGGCCAGGTCATTGTAAATATCTGGACACCCGAAATGTCTCCCTATAGGGGACTGTACAGCGTCAGCCGTGGGAATGTCTAAGATTTGTATATGTGAGCTCCCTTTCATTTATCATGGAGCTTACTTTTCGTAGTTCGCTTGTTTAAGCAGACAGTGCTCTTCTTGGCTACGGACGTCTCTCCATGGGCACTGAAGCATGTTGTTGGGAAACCAGTGCATTACAGCAGCTCCATAGTGTCTGTGCTGTCTGCAGCTTCCCTGGTGTGCTCTCAGTTGACCTTCTAAACATATGGCTAGAGTATGAAGCTGCTGCATGGGAACTGAGAAATTTCTCTTTGTCATCTTACAAATTATGTGATTTGGCATTTAGTTTTCATATTGCATTTCTAGAGCTATTAATTGAATATTAGGACATTGGGATTGCATCCAAGTACTACATTTCAGACTCTTTTGTTGACCATGATGGCTACTCCTTTCTTCTAAGGAATTCTTGCCCACAGCAGTAGATATAATGGTCATCTGATTTAAATTCACCCATTCCAGTCCATTTTAGTTCGCTGATTCTTAAAATGTCAGTGTTCACTCTTGCCATCATAACAACAGTTATGGCAGAATTCATGAATTTTAAAAACAGTTTATTGATACGCATGCACTGAGGAAGTGGACACATTGCTAAAGACTTTTAAAACAACTGAGACTTAGGATGCAGTTAATATCTCGCTGTGATAGACTCATTTTGCATATTTTATTATGTAAAGATAATTCATGAATAAAGTTATTCTGTGTTTCATGATATGCTTTGCCTCTTCCCCCCAATTTATTGATTGCTTTTTGTTTCATTTGAAATAACTTACTTATGATTGTAGAATTAGCTTATGTCAGCTTTATTTATAATGACAAATATTGGAAATATATAGAGATATGGAGAAGGAAATGGCAACCCACTCCAGTATTCTTGCCTGGAGAATCCCAGGGACAGGGGAGCCTGGTGGGCTGCTGTCTATGGGGTCGCACAGAATCGGACACGACTGAAGTGACTTAGCAGCAGCAGCAGCATCATAGAGATATGTGTATGTATAAATGCTCAAGATGAAGCCTTGGTTGTCAGTCATGGTATAATCCTAAAAGAATGTAATTGTCAGAATTTAAACTGAGAATTTAGAAGCATATTTGCTAAGATGTATGGTTATTCTCAATAGAACAAAGGAAGTTTTGAATGATTTTGTTTTTGTAAGCTAATATGTAAATTAATGTGTCAGACCTCCGTGAAGAATATGTTTTAACAAGGATCAAAATAGTAGAGATGCCCAAATAACAGACATAACTTCTGGTATTGAGATTATAGTGATTTTAAAATAAAAATTCTATTTTATGCTTATTTTACTGTCCCTTATCTTTGTTTGTTTGTTGTTGTTTTTTTGTTGTTGGTGATGATGTTGATGTTGTTGTTGGTGATGGACAGGGAAGCCTGGCGTGGTGCAGTCCATGGCGTCTCAGAGTCAGACACGACTGAGTGACTTCACTTTGACTTTTCTCTTTCATGCATTGGAGAAGGAAATGGCAACCCACTCCAGTGTTCTTGCCTGGAGAATCCCAGGGACGGGAAGCCTGGTGGGCTGCCGTCTATGGGGTGGCACAGAGTCGGACACGACTGAAGCGACTTATCCATAACAAACCAACTCCAAAGCTAACTGGTTTACAACAGTACCAGTGTTTCTCGTGATACTTTGGGTTTTGGCACCTCCTTTGTGTGTTTTCTGGTTCATTTACCTGGCAGCCTTTATCTGTAGAGTCTCCTGGGCTGGCAGGTCCAAGAAGACATCACCCCCGTTTCTGGACGCTGGTGCTGGCTGTTGACGGTGGACCCTCGTTCTCCTCTTTAGGACCCCTCTTCCTTCACTAGAACAGACCCGTGTCCTTTCCGGCTGGTCTTGGGCAGGCTTATCAGAGAAGCAAGGGGCAGCGGAGCACGGCGTCCTGAGGCCCAGACCCTGGGGTGCACATGGCATTGCGTCTGCCTTCTTCCATCGGGAAGGCAGACCTCGGCCATCGGGATTCACGGGACCAGATCACAGTCTCCTCTTGTTTGTCAGAGGGATGACCGAAACACAAAAGGCAGAATCCCAGAGTCATCAATCAAAGATCTTTTGCTGCTCTCTCATCTTGAGACTCTTAGTAATTCCATTGTTATTTCAAAACATTATATTAATACTAAAGCTAAAACATATGGGATGTTTAGGTAAGTGTTGTCAGTATTCACATCATTTTTTATGAATTATTTAATCACCAGACTAAGGGTAGTGCTATGGCTTTTCCCATTTCACACAAAAGGGACATTAGGTTGAGAAGTATTAACCAGGCTTCCTGGGTGACAGTCACAGCTAGTTAATGATGGGGATAGGGTTTAAGTTCAGAGTGTGATTCCAAAGCCTTGATTTCTTAATGTCTATGCCTATGGTGCCAGACGTGGTAGTCATTAGCCCATATGGGTACTGAAGGCTTCACATGGACTGGCATGAAATGAGGTGCTGTGAGTGCAATGTATACCCTGGTTTATCAAAACTCAGTGGAGAAAACGAGAGTGTAAACTAGCTCCTTTTTTTAGAGCGCTCTTACACTGAAATGCTCTTTTGTGTATACTGAATGAAGTAAAATTAAATTATTAGTTTCATCTGTTAATTTTTACTTTTTTCATGGCTGCTAGGGAACTTAAAATCATACATGTGACTCACATCTGAGTTCACATTATATTGCATCTAACCAGTGTTGGTATATATATTGATGCTTTTTTAAAAATTATTTTACATTGGAGCATGTTTGTTTAACAATGTTGTGATAGTTTTGGGTGTACAGCAAAGGGATCCAGTTATACATACACACGTATCTATTTTCCAAATTCTTTGCCCATTAACGTCATTACAGAATATTCAGCAGAGTTCCCTATGCCATACAATAGTTCCTCATTGGTACACATCGACACTTTTCATAGTTTCTCATCCCTCCTACCAATCCTGAGCTTTTTAGTTACATGGCTGGAAACTGTTCAGTTCAGTCGCTCAGTCATGTCCGACTCTTTGCAACCCCAAGGACTGCAGCACACCAGGCCTCCCTGTCCATCATCAACTCCCAGAATTTACTCAAACTCATGTCCTTTGAGTCTGTGATGCCATCCAACCATCTCCTCCTCTGTTGTCCCCTTCTCCTCCCACCTTCAATCTTTCTCAGCACCAGGGTCTTTTCCAATGAGTTAGTTCTTCACATCAGCTGGCCAAAGTATTGGAGTTTCAGCTTCAGCATCAGTCTTTCCAATGAACACTCAGGACTGATTTCCTTTAGGATGGGCTGGTTTGATCTTGCAGTCCAAGGGACTCTTAAGAGACTTGTCCAACACCACAGTTCAAAAGCATCAATTCTTCAGCTCAGCTTTCTTTATAGTTCAACTCTCACATCCATACACGACTACTGAATAAACCATAGCTTTGGCTAGACACATCTTTGTTGGCAAAGTAATGTCTCTGCTTTTTAACATGCTGTCTAGGTTGGTCATAGCTTTTCTTCCAAGGGGCAAGTGTCCTTTAATTTCATGGCTGCAGTCACCATCTGCAGTGATTTTGGAGCCCCAAAAAATAGTCTATCACTGTTTCTACTGTTTCCTCATGTATTTGCCAAGAAGTGATGGGACCAGATGCCATGATCTTAGTTTTCTAAGATCGTAGTTCAACTTAGATCAACTTAATTTTCTGAATGTTGAGTTTTAAGCCAAATTTTTCACTCTCTTCTTTCACTTATCAAGAGGCTCTTTAGTTTTTTTATTTCACTTCCTGCCATAAAGGTGGTGTCATCTGCATATCTCAGGTTATTGATATTTCTCCCAGCAATCTTCATTCCAGCTTATGCTTCAGCCAGCCCAGCATTTCTCATGATGTACTCTGCCTATAAGTTAAATAAGCAGGGTGACAATATACAGCCCTGACATATTCCTTTCCCGATTTGGAACCGGTCTGTTGTTACATGTCCAGTTCTAACTGTTGCATCCTGACCTGCATACAGATTTCTCAAAAGGCAGGTCAGGTGGTCTGGTATTCCCAATCTCTTTAAGAATTTTCCATAGTTTGTTGTGATCCACACAGTCAAAGGCTTTGGCATAGTCAAGAAAGCAGAAGTAGATGTTTTTCTGGAACTCTCTTGCTTTTTCCATGATCCAGCAGATGCTGGCAATTTGATCTCTGGTTCCTCTGCCTTTTCTAAAACCAGCTTGAACATCTGGAAGTTCACGGTTCACATACTATTGAAGCCTCACTTGGAGAATTTTGAGTTTTACTTTGCTAGCATGTGAAATTAGTGCAATTGTGTGGTAGTTTGAGCATTCTTTGGCATTGCCTTTCTTTTGGATTGGAATGAAAACTGACTTTTCCAGTCCTGTGGCCACTGCTGAGTTTTCCAAATTTCCTGGCATATTGAGTGCAACACTTTCACAGCATCATCTTTTAGGATTTGAAATCCTAAACTGTATGTAATTTCAAAGTTGTTGTTTAGTTGTTAAGTGGTGTCCAACTCTTTTGCAATCCATGGACCATAGCCTGCCAGCCTCCTCTGTCCATGAGATTTCCCAGGCAAGAATACTAGAGTGGGCTGCCATTTCCTTCTCCAGGGGAATCTTCCTAACCCAGAGATTGAACCCATGTCTCTTGCATCTCCTGCACTGGCAGATGGACTCTTTACTGCTGAGCCACCAGGGAAGCAAATTTCAAAATGCAATATTTAAATCTCTTACCAAAGTATAATCTGCACTTGCAAGAATCAATTAGAGCAACCTTAAAAGCCAAGCACAACAATAATTTGTCTTTATGTCAGTGAAGAGACTTCAAAATAAAACTATTACAAACAGAGTACACGTTTCTGCCAATGATAATATTCACCACTATCAAACTGCTTGGTGTTCTGAAAAGTTACTTTCTTCATTTTCCTTTGTTTCTGTTGCCTTATTCTGTGTGATTTATCTTTAATTATTCTTATGTGGGTCACAGGAAAGGCGAGAATGTCTCGATTTGCCTTTTTGTCCTTTGCCTGTGTAGAAATCCAAGCTGGACATCTGTGCTGGTCTGGGTGTCTGCCTGCTAGTCTTCAGGGTCGTTCTCTCCCCACTTCTTGGCTGACCCATTCTCCGTGCTCTGATGGCCTCCACTGAGGAAATATTGCCCCTGGGATCCGCCTGTCTTGCTGCCACGCGTGGTTTTTGCTTCCCTGGTCCCTTGGCCTGACCTCAGGGTGGGTGATCATTTGTGCTCTAGCACTTCATTTGCTAAATTAAGAGAGGCGACATGTGTTATTCTATGCAGGAAAGGTTTTCCAGAACTCTTCTCTCATTAGTAATTCGGTGTTGCCCATGACTAATTTCATCATTTCCTGGGTTTCTGCTTGGTCTTTTTCTCAGTCATTCTATCTGGAGCCCTGGAAATGTAACTGGAGTGTCTGGGTTAAACATCAGGTGAAGCTTTGGAGCTGATGCTTCCTCTTCTTGAAGCAGAATTTTGTGTGCCAGCTCATCTGCCGGGCTTGTCAAGTTCATCACACACAGGGTTAGAGAAATTCAGCTGGAAAAACTGAAGAGACACAGACATTTGAGAATCGGATGCTGGCTGCCACTTCTGTCTTCTCTGAGCTGCTAGTCTGTGCCATGCTGTGCGTTCATTTCTTTTTGTTAAGCCTAAGATCGTGAAAGCATGCTTAGATTTCAAGAGTGAGTTGAATTCTTGTTACCAAGGCAAATAATGTTTCCAAATAGC
Organism: Bison bison bison; assembly: GCF_000754665.1. NCBI lineage: Eukaryota > Metazoa > Chordata > Mammalia > Artiodactyla > Bovidae > Bison > Bison bison. Next base: position 9,794,713 of record NW_011494808.1, read on the forward strand.
CAGTAGCCACAAAATCTTCAGGGAGGCTCCTCTTCTTAGCATGTGTTGAATATTAAAGCAAAAGAAGTCTATTTTTTTAAGCACTCAACAAGAAGGGAGCTATCTAATAATCTCTCTTGCTAAGACAAAATAGGAAGGTAATTGTGTAAGAAAATAAAATTTAACATGTTTTCATTTTGCACTATTTCTCAGCATTCATAAGAGATGTTCCATCCATCACATACGGATTGGATAAAAAAAAAAAAAAAAACTGTTGCCAGTGTCCACTGGACTTTTTGTGAGGCTTGTAGATGTGATTGGTTTCCTTGCTGAGGGGTAATGTACCTGCCATTGAGCATGAGCTTAAAAATTATAATTTTGCAAATTTCTGTGTAAATTTGCTGAACTAGCAGAAAGCATCTTGTCGTTTATTTCCCAAGCTGCACTTCCCCTTCATTTAAAATGAAGACATCCCTTTGAACAAAATTAATCATTAATTTTTTTTCCTGAGTAGGCTCTTGAAAAATGTGACATTCTTAAGTAGCTAAGATGCTCAGAATAAAAAATAGGAAATTCTTTGGAAATCTGTTTGCAACCTAGCTTTGCTCTGATTAATAACCCTTGCAAATGTGTGCTTATTATACCATAAACATGACCTTTATAAGAACATTAGAAAAATCAAACTATGGATATGCCATGTCAGAAAGTTTTTAAATGTCAGAAAATGTAATGCTTTTACATTAATAGGATTTTACAATACTTAACTGTTGAGGGTATTTTGAGCTTTCTGTGAATTTGGAGCTTATTAAAGATTTTTAAAGGGGTTGCTGCTGCTGCTAAGTAGCTTCAGTCATGTCTGACTCTGTGCAACCCCACAGATGGCAGCCCACCAGGCTCCACCATCCCTGGGATTCTCCAGGCAAGAATACTGGAGTGGGTTGCCATTTCCTTCTCCAGTGCATGAAAGAGAAAAGTGAAAGTGAAGTCTCTCTGTTGTGTCCGACTCTTAGCGACCCCATGGACTGCAGCCCACCAGGCTCCTCTGTCCAGGGATTTTCCAGGCAAGAGTACTGGAGTAGGGTGTCATTGCCTTCTCCATTTAAGGGGGCTCTGTCATTGAAATAGTTGAGGTTGGCTTAAGTGAGATGCTAAAGAAAGTAAATGTCCTTGGAAAGAAGAATCATTAACTATTTTTAGGTTTAGTATGGCTGTGCTTGCCAAACATAGAAGCTACTTCTTACCTTGGTTTATTTGAGCCCCTGGCCAGAGAGGAGAGAGAGCTGAGTAGTCAGAGAATGTTTTAATTCAAAGGGAGATGCTTTCGAAAGCATGCTTTAGGAATCACCTGTGCAGAGTGGGCAGTGGGCAGGCTGAGCACTGGGGACCGTGGGAAGTACTAGTGTTGGCCAGTGGATACGTAGCCTGTCCAACCGAGGAGGTTTAGCTCTAGGGTGGGACACGCACCACATACCGTAGTAGATTTCTATTCCTGTGAAATCAATTCACCAGAAACGCCCAGGGGCTGAAGACGTGCATTTATTTCGTTAGGTCACAGGTCTGTTGGTCTGAAGTCCATCACTGGTGTTCTGTGTCCTCTGCTCAGGGCATTGTGAGGCTGAAATCGTGATGCTGGCTGCACTGAGTTCTCATCTGGAGACTCTGGGGTGAAAATCTGTTTCCACGTTCATTCTCGTTGGCAGAATTCAGATCCTGTGGTTGCAGGACGGAGGGCTCAATTTCCTTGTCGCTGTCAGCCTAGGGTTGAGGTTACTTAGCTCTTCAACATCTGGCTTCCAACAGCACACTGAATCCTTTTGATGCTTTTGTGACCAAAGAAGAATATTCTTTGCTTTGAAAGTCCACGTGTAGTTAACACAGGCACATTTTAATAATTGCCCCAATTTTGAGGTCGTGTCATATAGCATACCCTAATTACAGGGGTAATAACCACCGAATCCACAGTCTTGTGTACACAGGGAGGCTGGAAATCTTAGGGACCATCCTAGACTTCTGCTCACCTGGACCTTGGGCGTCTCATTTCTGTTCTCTAGCTTCGGGGCTCTCCTTGGACCAGGAGCGTCAGCATGACCTGGCACATTGTCAGAAATGCAGGTGAGCAGCCCTCAGTCAGGACTCGGTCAGAAACTCTGGGCAGAGGTAGGCTTCAGTGGTTTGTTTAACACATCCTCTAGGTGTTTCTGATGCTCTTTGAAATCTGAGAACCAACACTTAAGACCAGGGTCAGCAAAAAGCTGGTGCCAGACAGCTAAGTCTGGCTTGATGATTGCTTTCATGAATAAAATTTTCTTGGAACATAGCCATTCCCCTTTGCGTGTTGTCTGGTTGCCCTCACACTACTGTGGCGGAACTGCAGTACAGACCGTAAGGCCCACAGAGCCTAAAATATTAGGTTGGCCAACAAGTTCATTTGGGTTTTTCCATTACTGGAAAAAACGGAAGAAACTTTTTGGCCGACTCGATGTTTATTCTTTGGCCCTTTCCTAAAAAAAAAAAAAAAATTGCCTGCCTCTGTTCAGGAAGTAGATAACCTGTTTGCTCAAGTCTCATTTGGTTCTGACTTGTTCTGATTTTGTACATCTTTCCATATAAATTCACAAAATCACATGAGATTTAGGGACTCATTCTCCTAAAAAGAATTATCCCTTGACCCATTTCCTATTAGGGGCCTGAACCCCTAATTCCTATTAGGGGGCTGAAAGTGGGTCATTTCCTTGAGACTTGATTGCAACTAAAATCATTCTTTTATCCTCCTCTTTACTTTTAGGCTTGTGTCTGCTTGTGTGTCTTCAGTGAAACTGGAGACCATCTGCTCACCATCCTTCCCATATTCCATTTCAAATAGTTGAAGGCTATTAAGTCACACTGAGTGTCTTCCCATCAGGCAAACATCACCAATACCTTTCACCTTCCCCATCTCTTCCCTTTTTCTATTTGCATACCCCTTTAGTCATGTATGTTTCTCTACTTGGGATATTTACTAGACTGTGTATATCTTTCAGAAATTATTAAAGTTTGAACATATTTTGCCACTCTTTCTGGCTTCTTTTAAAACAAAACAACTAAAACTCCCCAACAGTCCGGGCTTCAGCTCTTTATTTTATTAAGAGTTCTATGGAATTGTGTATCTTCTGACCTTACCTTTGCTTGAAGTTCATTAAAGGTGGCCTGCATCCCTTACTTACCCTTCTTTCCAAAATCAGTCCAACAATCAGAATAGAGTTAATCCTTACTTTCTGAGGCTGGACTCAATGATGTCAAACATTTGACTTAATGCAGGTTTTCACAGGCATCTGATTAAGTAGTCAACCAATCGGTTCCACATACTCTGAGTATGCAACTCACATTATAATCCTTTTCTCACTTCCTTTTTAGAAAATCAGTCATCAGTGAAATCTCTTTCTCTTTCTTTCCTTTAATCACCTTATGTTTGATCCTTCGTTTTGATATTTTCTAATTTGTGATGATAGGAATAGCCATGATTGTATTTGTTTGGTTGCTTTGTTTCGACTTTTGTCATTCTTAGTTTGGATTCTTCCAGAATACATGTTTTTGTGTGTCTACCAAATATATGCAGAGCAGTTGTTTTGTTCCCTTGAGTTTCTTTTCTACCCACTTTATCTGTGATGTACATTTGTACCCTTGGTATTATGAGTTTCTTTGAAGAACAGCCAGTTTTCCTAAGCTTGCCCCTTGAGGTACGCCCTGCCATTTCCTTTAGCAGATTAAAGCCTGCTTATTTGAAATATCTCATTACTGAAATAATCACTTTTAATTTACCAATTGTGCAGGCCTTACCTTTCCAGAAACATAATGAATAATATAATTTGCTCCATGCCAATCAGACTTGTATCCCATGTGCCAAAAATGTAGGATTTTACTCATAGAATATATTCACAAAGATTTCTGAACATATGACTTATTTAATATAAAAATAACTAGCTTTGTGAGGAAATTTACCTTATCACATTTTTTCTATATTTATAGGGGAAAACTTTCAATATTTTGTGTAGTATAATACTGTGAAATGTGATGGGAGACTGCATTCTTTGCAAACAGTTCTACTATGCTTATATCTATAAATGGAAGATATCAATCAGTTGAGACCCCGCCCAGACTAGCTAAGTGGAAATGTAACCAAGTGCAATTGAAAATGGAAGAAAAAATTAAAAATAAGAATAGAAACCGTCTAAAGTATCTTCCTGGTTTTATGGCAATGGCCATTGAAGAAAGGCTGTGTATACAAATGGCTGTCAGTGGGGAACAGAGCATATGAGCTTATAAACTAGTGTTTAAGGATGGAGAAGAAAGCATATTTTTCTGTAGAATTGTGCAGCACTCATGATTTGGCTAGAGGTATTTGCAAAAAGAGCCAACTAAAGTTTTGGCTGGACTAATTGAATTCCTCAGCTACAGGCAAGACTGCCATAAGCAATTTTGATCAAGTTGTCCCCTTAGTGTCGATATGCCATCTAAAACTTTGTCCGCCTGGAATAGTGGTAAGAGGAAAGAAATGGGTGAGAAAATCGCTCTTAACATTGAGTGGTCTTTATTCTAGCCTATGTGAATACCAGAACATAGCACATTTTGACCAAAAATGTCATGTAATGCTATTAAGTAAACATCACACGTGTCTTTTTAGGAAAGAAAGTGAATTTCAAACTATGTGGAAAAAATGGAGGAAAGACCAAATTGAGGCTAACTGATGTCCAGTTAGAAGCTCATTTGCTTTTGTTAATATATACGCTGATATTGGGCTTCCCCAATGTCTCAGATGGTAAAGAATCGCCTGCAGTGTAGGAAACCACGGTTTGATTCCTGGGTTGAGAAGATCCTCTGGAGAAGGGAAAGGCAACCCACTCCAGTATTCTTGGGCTTCCCTGCTGGCTCAGCTGGTAAAGAGTCTGCCTGCAATGCGAGAGACCGGGGTTCGATCCCTGGGTTGGGAAGATCCCCTGGAGAAGGGAAAGGCGACCCACTCCAGTATTCTGGCCTGGAGAATCCCATGGGCTGTGTAGTCCTTGGGGTCGCAAAGAGTCGGACACGACTGAACAACTCTTGCTTTCACGCTGATACTAACACCGTGTGCTTGTTTTTACTTCATAGTTCTGAAGATTTGATTTTTTTAAACAGGAGAAAACATCACAAAAGGGATGCCATGGAGAGCAGGATGGAAAAAACATTTTGCTTACGCCCTTGCTGTTGCTTCTGCTTCTGTTTACTTAGAGGGCGTGGCGTCTGTGCCCGTGCACTCAGGAGAGCGGGCACTGATAGACACCTCATGGGCGCTTGTGAGAGAGAATGGATGAGCTAAGAATAAGGAGAAGTGGGGAGAGTGAAGGAGGGCGTGGCCGAGAGGGTGAGCTATTTGAGAACCGTGAAAAAGGGGTGGATAGAAGTTAGTGGTGTCCAATACAGTATACTAACGCCTATATATGGAATTTAGAAAGATGGTAACGATAACCCTGTATACGAGACAGCAAAAGAGACACTGATGTATAGAATAGTCTTATGGACTCTGTGGGAGAGGGAGAGGGTGGGAAGATTTGGGAAAATGGCATTGAAACATGTGAAACGTCATGTATGAAACGAGATGCCAGTCCAGGTTCAATGCACGATGCTGGATGCTTGGGGCTGGTGCACTGGGACGACCCAGAGGGATGGTGTGGGGAGGGAGGAGGGAGGAGGGTTCAGGATGGGGAACACATGTATACTAATTAAATAATTTTCTATTAAAAAAAAAAAATAAATAAATAATAATAAAAAAAAAAGAAGTTAGTGGTGTCCATGTTCCCACTGACCAAAAACGATATTAAATGCTTCCATGGCAGATTCTGAGTCAGCTAATATGTTCCAAGTATCCACTATGAGTTAGACACTGAGCTAGTGTCTGTTCCATGCAATGCATTGTCAGATATTATCACGCACTTAATTGGTTACTTTCCAATTTAAAAGCTAGAAATGCGACTATGAGTTACCATGAGTTCTTTAAGACTGGATATGTCATGTAGGATGTCTTTGGGGACAGTTTCCATGTTTCTCATGGGATGTTTCAGTAACAGTCCTGTCTAGGTCAAGTGAGCCACCTGCATATCTGATTTGGATGTGGTTGTTTCCCCAGATCATTCCCCCCTTTCCTTCCTTATTTCTTCCTCTTTATTTTTCTCTCTTTTGAGAATACTGTTTCCATTTCCTACCACCACGATACTCACACACTGAAAACAGGCAGCAATAAATGTTTCATGTTCTTAATAGGAATCAACCAAATGATGTCAATGAAATTAAATATACTTTGCCATTTCCACTTACTGCTTTTGGATTAACTTTCAAAGAAGCATTGTCTTATTTATCCATTCATTTATTCATTCTTTGACTCCAGGCCACTTGAGTGCCTGTAATGTTGAAAGCACTTTAGGCATCGTGGAAAAAAAAAAATTAAGATCATGCTGACGTGGAAAATCCCCTTTAAAAATTTTTAAGCCAGAACCCAATATCTTTACTACTGAACAAAAAGTAATACCCATGAGACAAAGAATGATTAATGATTTAAATAATAATTTCAATAAAATAAAAATTAATAAAATATCATACATTAAGTTATTTCCTATCATTTTAATAAAATAATCCTTGGTGGTACAGTGGTAAATAACCCTCCTGCCAATGTAGGAGATGTGGGTTTGATCTCTGGGTCATGTAGATACTCTGGAGAAGGAAATGGCAACCCCCTACAGTATTCTTGCTTGGAAAATCCCATGGACAGGGGAGCCTGGTGGCAGTCCATGGGGTCACAGATGAGTTGGACATGACTTAGTGACTTGTTCTTCAGTTTGCTCAGTCGCATCCGACTCTTTGTAACCCCATGGACTGCAGCACGCCAGGCCTCTCTGTCCTTCACCATCCCCCTGAGCATGCTCAAACTCACGTCCATTGAATCTGTGATGCCATCCAACCATATCATCCTCTGTCATCCCCTCATCCTTTTGACTTTAGTCTTTCCCAGCATGAGTCTTTCTTGCATCAAGTGACCAATGTATTGGAGCTTCAGCTTCAGCATCAGTCTTTCCAATGAATATTCAGGACTGATTTCCTTTAGGATTGACGATTGGATCTCCTTGCAGTCCAAGGGACTCTCAAGAGTCTTCTCCAATGCCACAGTTCAAAAGCATCAATTCTTCAGTGCTCAGCTTTCTTTACGGTCCAACTCTCACATCCATACATGACTACTGGGAAAACTATAGCCTTGACTAGACGGACCTCTGTTGGCAAAGTAATGTCTCTGCTTTTTAATATGTTGTCTAGGTTGGTCATAGCTTTTCTTTGAAGGAGCAAGTGTCTTTTAATTTCATGGCTGCAGTCACCATCTGCAGTGATTTTGGAGCCCAAGAAAATATAGTCTGTCACTATTTCCATTGTTTCCCTGTCTATATGCCATGAAGTGATGGGACCAAATGCCATGATCTTAGTTTACTGAATGTTCAGATTTAAACCAACTTTTTCACTCTCCTCTTTCACCTTCATCAAGAAGTTCTTTAGTTCCTCTTCACTTTTTGCCATAAGGGTGGTGTCATCTGAATATCTGAGGTTATTGATATTTCTTCCAGCAATCTTGATTCCAGCTTGTGCTTCATCCAGCCCAGCATTTCTTATGATGTA
>NW_011494808.1:9802462-9815290 GCF_000754665.1 Bison bison bison
AAGTTAAATAAGCAGGGTGACAATATACAGCCTTGATGTATTCCTTTCCCAATTTTGAACCAGTCTGCTGTTCAATTTCCGGTTCTGACTGTTGCTTCTTGACCTGCACACAGATTTCTTAGGAGGCAGGTAAGATGATCTGATATTCCCATCGCTTTTAGAATTTTACACAGTTTGTTGTGATCCACACAGTCAAAGGCTTTGTCATAGTCAATAAAGCAGAAATAGATGTTTTTCTGGAACTCTCTTGCTTTTTCGATGATCCAGTGGATGTTGGCAATTTGATCTCTGATCCCTCGCCTTTTCTAAATCCAGCTTGAACATCTGTAAGTTCTCAGTTCACATACTATTGAACATACTATTGAATCCTTGCTTGGAGAATTTTGAGTTTTACTTTGCTAGCATGTGAAATTAGTGCAATTGTGTGGTAGTTTGAGCATTCTTTAGCATTGTCTTTCTTTGGGATTGAAATGAAAACTGATATTTTCCAGTCCTGAGGCCACTGCTGAGTTTTCCAAATTTGCTGGCATTTTGAGTGCAGCACTTTAACAGCATTATCTTTTAGGGTTTGAAATAGCTCAGTTGGAATTCCATCACCTTCACTAGCTTTGTTTGTAATGATGCTTCCTAAAGCCCACTTGACTTTGCACTTCAAGATATCTGGCTCTAGGTGAGTGATCACACCATCATGGTTATCTGGGTCATTATAGTTCTTCTGTGTATTCTTGCCACCTCTTCTTAATATCTTCTGCTTCTTTTATGTCCACACCATTTCTGTCCATTATTGTGCCCATCTTTCCATGAAATGTTCTCTTGGTATCTAATTTTCTTGAAATTAGATACTTCCCTTAGTATCTAGTCTTTCCCATTCTATTGTTTTCCTCTATTTCTTTACATTGATCACTGAGGAAGATTTTCTTATCTCTCCTTGCTATTCTTTAGAACTCAGCATTCAGATGGGTATATCTTTCCTTTTCTCCTTTGCCTTTAGCTTCTCTTCTTTTCTCAGCTATTTTTAAGGCCTCCTCTGACAGCCACTTTGCCTTTTTGCATTTCTTTCTCATGGGGCTGGTTTTGGTCACCACCTCGTATACAGTGTTCAAAGCCTGTCCATAGTTTTCCAGGCACTCTATCAAATCTAACCCCTTGAATCTATTTGTCACTTCCACTGTATAATTATATGGGATTTAATTTAGGTCATACTTGAATGGCCTAGTGGTTTTCCATGCTTTCCTTAATTTAAGTCTCAGTTTTGCAATAAGGAGTTCATGATCTGAGCCACAGTCAGCTCCTGGTCTTGTTTTTGATGACTTTATAGAGCTTCTGCATTTTCAACTGCAAAGAATATAATCAGTCTGATTTCGGTACTGATCATCTGGTGATATCCATGTGTAAAATTGTCTCTTGTGTTGCTGGAAGAGGGTGTTTGCTATGACCAGTGTGTTCTCTTGGCAAAACTCTATTAGCCTTTGCCCTGCTTCATTTTGTACTTCAAGGTCAAACTTGCGTGTTACTCCAGGTATCTCTTGACTTCCTCTTTTTGCATTCCAGTCCCCTATGATGAAAAGGACATCATTTTTTGGTATTAGTTCTAGAAGGTCTTGTAGGTTTTCATAGAACCATTCAACTTCAGCTTCTTCCTTATTTCTGGTCAGGGTATAGACTTGGATTTATGTGACACTAAATGGTTTGCCTTGGAAATGAACAGAGATCATTCTGTCGTTTTTGAGATTGAATCCAAGTATTGCATTTTGGACTCTTTTGTTGACTTTGTTGACTACTTAGCAACTAAACAACAACATACAGCAAAATAAGAAAGGCAGTAACGATAGTTACTATAATTTAGTATATCCTCTGTAAAAAATTTCTCTGTGTAATCTTACAGAAATTCTAAAATGTGCCTGCTATTTTCCTAGATTTATAGAAGAAGAAACTAAAAAGCTGTTAAGTTATTTAAGCTATGAAACTGTTGGAACTTGGATTCAGAATTCTAATAACAAAGTCTGTTCTCATAACCACTTAAAACCATTTTGTAGAAGCTTGGGAAAGAGAAAATTGATTATGGTGCTAAATGGACAGGGTTGGGGGGGATGGCGCTGGAAGAAGTGACATTTCCCCTAAACCTTGAAGGACTCAGAGGAGTTAAAGGAATGACAGACTTTAAAAAGTGTGAAGTATTTCCCTTAGCTTAGGTATATGAGGATGCTGCCACATGGTACGAATAGACAAGACAAGGTCAGAATGACATTGATGACATAGAGACGGATAGTGAGTCCTTGGAAGGCGTAATGACTTTTGAAAAGTCAGGACAGATCAGGATCATTCAGGAAAATACAGGGCCAGTTTCAGAAAAGCTGCTCATCACAGACTTGCCTCTCTCAGCAGGCTTTCCTGCTCAAAGCAATTTGACTCATTCTGTTTTGTTCTTCCTTTGGGATTAATGTCCTTTCAAAATAATCTTTACAGTTTAGGGCAAACCAGCCCATGAATTTGCAAGGCTAGCTCAAATTCCTTGTGTCTATGATCAGAGCCCCTTCCCAGGTGTCTTTTGAGGGTTGGTCGTTTGCCACGTGACTTCTGGGGTTTTTGTGGGTGTGTTCAGGCCTCAGCTTCTCGTCTGGAAGACAGATGGGTGGGGAAGGATGGCGGTGAGGAGACTGCATGTTCTCAGGCCGGCGGGGCCCACCTGGCTCATCACAGATGGGTCACGCGGGGATCTTGCACAGTGTGGTAGCTGTGTCAGTACTTGCTGATTCAGAAAGGTGAAAAGCGGATGCCTCCCACTCACTGAGGGGCGAGTGCAGCTCTCCAGATCTCCTCCTCATCTGGGCACCCACGGGGAGAGAAGTCCTCTCAGCAGGTTCTACCCAGAAGTGGGCAGAGCGCTTCCCCTGATGGCTCCGCATAAGGAAAGCAGGAGGACTATTTCACCCTCCACCTTCCAGGGTCCTCATGCATCTTCTCACCTCATCAATGAGCACAAGAGCAGAGTTCAGGATGCTCTAATGGTACCATGTGTGGCTCATTTTGAGTGTATTTGTTGGGGATAGCAAACTCTGGGAACGGCCACAGATTCCAATGGTAGGCTGTGTCGTAGAAGGGTTTTGAGACCCACAAGAGATATGGTTTCTGGGTAACATATGCCCTGAGTACTAGAGAGGAAAGCAATATCATGGACTTCTATCCTTGGTTCAAAGGGACAATGGATAGAAAGTGATTTTCACAAAAAGCTGGAGTATTGAAATCAGTCAACCTATGTTACATCCCTACTTTGCTGCTCTAAAGTACTTAACTTTACACAGCTTCAGTTTCCGGTGTTAAAAAGCTAAATTATTAAGAACTAATAGAATTGTTGTGAAAATTAAAATCATATATTTATATGCATGTTCAATGTATACATCATATAAAATTAAAATCGTATATACATATGCTGCTGCTGCTGCTGCTGCTAAGTCGCTTCAGTCGTGTCCAACTCTGTGCGACCCCATAGACGGCAGCCCACCAGGCTCCCCCGTCCCTGGGATTCTCCAGGCAAGAACACTGGAGTGGGTTGCCATTTCCTTCTCCAATGCATGCAAGTGAAAAGGGAAAGTGAAGTCAGGTCCGACTCTTACTGACCCCATGGACTGCAGCCCACCAGGCTCCTCCATCCATGAGATTTGAAGTGCTCAAAAATTGATAGTGGTTATCATTATTATTATTATTTTAGTAGTTGTCATTATTTGAAATTAGAACTGTTTGAAAAATTCCATCTGTGTAGTCCACTACATACCAGCAGTGTATAATATAATTATTGGAATATTTTACTCTTATTTCTAAACTAAATTTTTCTCTTAGAAATTTGTTTAGGCCTGTGCTATTCTGAATACCCCAATTCTAAGGAACAATGAGAGAATGAGCTTCCATTAAATTTGCAGTCAAAGAAAAATTGGAGACAATTTCTATAATATCCTGCATCAGTCAGTGACTTCTGGCTCACTGTAAGTGGAGTAGAATGGATGAGAATTAGTAGCATAAGTCAAGATGTGTGTGTGCCTCATGGCAAGTCAGCAACTCATGTCATAGGCAGCGCTACACAGGGAAGTGGGCAATGGGTCACAGCAACCAAAAGGCTGTGTTCTGTCCTGCACCGTGGCCTCTGACTTTGACCTCTGGTCAGTGCCTGGCATTCTCTGAGCACAGGGCCCCTCCAGAAGGCTGTCTGAAAAGTTTGTCTTTAAACTGGGGTATAGTTGCTTTAAGAGTTGTGCTAGTTTCTGCCTTACAGCAAAGTGATTCAGTTCTGTATGTGTGTGTGGGTGTTAGTTGCTCAGTCATGTGTGACTCGCTGTGACCTCATAGACTGTTCCCTGCCCGGCTGCCTGTGGGCCTTCCTGGTGACTCAGATGGTAAAGAATGCGCCTGCAATATAGGAGATCTGGGCTCGATCCTTGGATTGGGAAGATCCCTTGGAGAAGGGAATGGCAACCCACTCCAGTATTCTTGCCTGGAGAGTGCCAATGGACAGAGGGGTCTGGAAGGTTCCATGGGGTCACAAAGAGTCAGACATGACTGAACAACTAAGCCCAGGCTCCTCTGCCCGTGGGATTCTCCAGAGAAGACTCCTGGAGTGGGTTGCCATGCCCTTCTCCAGGGGATCTTCCCAACCCAGAGATTGAACCCCAGTCTCCTGCACTGCAGGCAGATTCTTTACTGTCTGAGCCACCTGGGAAGCCCGATTCAATTATATATACACATGTATCTCTTCTTGTTTGGCTTCCATGGAGGCTCAGTGCTAAAGAATCTGCCTGTCCATGCAGGAAACTCAGGAGACATGAGTTTGATCCTTGGGTTGGGAAGATCTCCTGGAGGAGGAATTGGCAACCCACTCCAGTGTTCTTGCCAGATTAGTCCCATGCACAGAGGAGCCTGGTGGGCTATGGTCTTTGGGGTCGTGAAGACTCAGACACCACTGAGCAACTGAGCATGCACATTCCTTCTTTTGGGGATTTCTGTCCCATTTAGATCACAGCAGAGCATTGAGTAGAGTTCCTTGTGTTATACAGTAGGCTCTCATTAGTTACCTATGTTAGGCATTTTGGGGCGTGTTCTCAGTCGTTTTCAACTGTGACCCCAGTGGACCATAGCCCACCAGGCTCCTCTGTCCATGGAATTCTCCAGGCAAGAATACTTGAGTAGGTTGCCATTCCCTCCTCTAGGGGATCTTCTGGACCCAGGGACTGAACCCGTGTCTCCTGTGTCTCCTGCATTGGCAGGCGGATTCTTTACCTGCTGAGCCACCAGAGAAGCCTCCTTTTAGGCAGAGCAGTATGTCTCTGTCGATCCCAATCTCCCAATTCATCCATCTTCTCTCCCCACCTTGATACCCATAAGTATGTTCTCTACCTCTGTATCTATTGATGCTTTGCAAAAAGTTCATCTCTGCCTTGTTTCTAGATTCCACATATATGCGTTCATGCACAACATTTATTTTTCTCTTTCTGACTTACCTCAGTCTGCATGACAGTCCTTAGGTCTATCCACATCTCTGCAAATGGGACTACTTCTGCCCTTTGTGTGGTCGAGTGATATTCTATTGTGTATATATACCACATCTTATTTATTCACTCATCTTTCAATGGGCATTTAGATTGCTTCTAGGTCCTAGCTATTGTAAGTAATGCTGCAATAAACATTGGGGCACTGGTATGTTTTTGAATGATGGTTTTCTCTGGGTGTATGCCCTGGAGTGGGATTGCTGGCTCGTACGTTAGCTCTATTTTGGCTTTTTGAAGAACCTCCATACTGTTCTTCATAGTCACTGCACCAGTTTACATTCCCAGCAGCAGTGTAAGAGGGTTCCCTTTTCTCCACACCTTTTCCAGCACTTACGGTTCATAAATTTTTTGATGGTGGCCATTCTGACCCGTGTGAGGTGGTACCTCATTGTGGTTTTGACTTGAATTTCTCTAATAATTGGTGATGTCCAGCATCTTTTCATGTGTTTGTTGGCTCAGGTTGCACTTTCAATGCCCGTCATTCTCTACCGACAGTGCTCCTAGAGGGGCCAGCTTCCACTGATCGTTTGCTTCTCCTTTGTTTTAGTTTCACTTTAATCTCTCTATTAAGTGAAATATTTTATAATGTCCCTTATTTTATCACAGTACTGATACCTCTTTTCATCACGTGTTACCTTTTGGGGATGGCACTGTAAGCTTGGTGTCTGACTTTCTCCTCCCTGAGGCTGTAAGCAGTTTCTGCTTCCTTTCCCCCCCCGCCCCTGCATTTATAAATCCTGTACCTGCTGACTCCCAGCTATTTGAATGTGGAAATTTAAGTCCTTTCCTCAGAGGCAATTTTCGCTTTCATCAATTACTCTTTCAAATTAGTGGGACTCACAATGTGGTAGGTATTTGAATGGGTCAAGGATGTAATATACTCACAGAACATGGGCTTGGAGTCAGACCTTTCTGGTTTCTAATTCTTCTCAGCTCTACTCCTTAAGAAGGCAGTTTATCTTTGCAAAAATGACCTCACTAAGCCTCCATTGCTTCACCTGTAAAATGAGAACAAAGATATCTTCATTGTTTACATAAATAATCTATGTAAAGCCATTTAGCACAGAACACAGGCTATAAAAAGTGCTCAAAGTGACAGAGCTTCTTATAAAAATAAAGTATGGTTGTGTGTCTCTTCTTGCTTGCAATCACTTACACGAGTTTTATTTGTCTTCCGTTTTAAAGCCAGTCATTTCCAGAATACCACAATTACTACAGTTCTGTTAGTAACTGGTTTTACATCTTTTCCAGGGACCAAATGTTTGAGAATTAAAAGAAAATATAAAGTTAGGTTTGTTTTACGCAAAACCTGCCAGAAGAAACAATTGCATCAGGCCGAGACTAAACAGAGCCCATGTCAGCTCCACAGGGAGTGTTCTTGAGGAAATTGAAGTCAGAATTTCTTTTTGCTATTACAGAGTGTGTAAGAATGTTCACCAAACTGATAGAAACCAGAACTCACCGTTCCCAAATCTCGGGAGTTAATGGATGGGACAAATGGGAGGTACTAAGTACAGGCCTCTTAAGATAGCAAATATGGGAGCTTCCTTGTTCTGGATACATTTCATTTAACTTGGTGATAGCAATGATGGCATAGTCTTTTCTTATATGGTTATTTCTCAGTGTCACTCAGTGCTAACTCCAGGGGCATTTCTTGGAGTTTTGTGCCATGGCTGTTGTGAAAGAAAATCCAATTGAAATATGGAAAAAATCACAGTGAAACAGTGACTGAAAATCAAAATAAGGGAATGCTCTACCATATATTGAGGCTTCCCTGTTGGCCTAGTGGTAGAGAATCTGCCTGCAATGCAGGAGACCAGGGTTTGATCCCTGGGTTGGGAAGATCCCCTGGAGAAGGGAATGGTTACCCAATATTACCATTAAATTCAATAGAATTAATTATGATGGATATAAGTTTAGTTTCTATGTTGCCCTTCTGGAATATGTAGACAGAATGAAAGGGAGAGCTGAACAAAGTAATGGGCTTCCCAGGTGGCACTGGTGGTAAAGAATCTGCCTGCTAATTCAGGAGATGTAAGAAACAGGGGTTTGATCCCTGGGTTGGGAAGACCCCCTGGAGGAGAAAATGGCAACCCTCTCCACTGTTCTTGCCTGGAGAATCCCATGGACAGAAAAGGTTGCAAAGAGTTGGCCATGACCGAAGTGACTTAGCATGTAGGCACAAACAACAGGTTCATTCCAACAGAGTAAAACGCTGCTACCTTTGGATGAACACATATGTTCTAGTCTATTGGGGCTGCTGTAACAGAACACCATGGTTGCTTATGATAAACAGACTTTGGCTTTTCACAGTTCTGGAGGCTGGGAAGTCTGTGGTCAAGGCTCTGGCAGACTTGGCGTCTGGTGAGAGCCTGCTTCCTGGGTCACAGATGGTCCCCTGCCGTACTGGAAAGGATGGGGGTCTTTCTGGGGTCTCCATGACAGGGTACAGGGTCTGTTCTTGAGGATACTGCTCTCATGGCCTAATCTCCCACGGAGGGGTGTAAGTTTCAGCATATTTATTTTGAGGGTAGGGGACATGAGCATTCTATTTATAACGTTATGGTGTCTGCCAAAGCAGGAGATGCAGGTTAGACCCTGAGTTGGGAAGATCCCCTGGAGGTGGAAATGCATCCAACTCCAGTCTTCTTGCCTAGAGGATCCCACGGACAGAGGAGCCTGGCAGACTGCTGTCCGTAGGGGCGCAGAGTCCGACGCGACTGAGCACACAGACTCAACATATGCATAATGTGTCTTATACTGGATTATAAGCCCCAGTAAAGACAAGACACATTAAATTGTTGCTTAAATAATCTAGTGTCTTACAAGTGAATGAATCTTAACATAATTGATATAATTGGCTTTGGCCTAGTTTGACTGAAACCAGATTTTATTTACAAAATTTTGTTTTCTCTATCACTTTTTTTTCCCTCTACCACAGGTCATCTAAAAAAAAAATAAAAGGAATCCCTGAATAAAATGTAAATATAAGAGCTTAGACTTTGGAAATAGAATGTTGGTTTGCAAATTCCGTCTATAGCATTTTCATATCTGGTTAAGAATCTGCCTGCCAATGCAGGAGATGTGGGTTTGACCTTCTAGAATTTATTGTATGACCTTGAACAACTATCTTAACTTCATCATGGCTCCATTTCCTTAAGCCAGGGCTTTGCTGTGCTTAGTCGCTCAGTCATGACCAAATCTTTGGGACGCCATCGACTGCAGCCTGCCAGGCTCCTCTGTCCATGGGATTCTCCAGGCAAGAATACTGGAGTGGGTTGCCATACCCTCCTCCAGGGGATCTTCCCAACCCAGAGATCAAACCCAGGTCTCCCACACTGCAGGCGCATTCTTTACCAGCTGAGCCACCAGGGAAGCCCAAGAATACTGGAGTGGGTAGCCAATCCCTTCTCCAGCAGATCTTCCTGACGCAGGAATCGAACCAGGGTCTCCTGCATTACAGGTGGACTCTTTTACCAGCTGAACTACCAGGGAAATCCTTTCCTTAAGGCTGTGAGAGCACAAAGGAGATATACTCTATGGAGTATCCAGCATTCAGAATGTTCCTGCCTTTATACCTGCGGAGGAAAGGGGAACAGTTATAAGAGAATAAATTCAATCCTAAAAATGAAACAGGCTTAAGAAATTTACATAGTGATGAGAAAATAATGTTAATAAAATTATAGTATAAGAAGATTAGAAATATGATTGACTCAGTTCAGTCGCTCAGTTGTGTCCGACTCTGTGACCCCATGAATTGTAGCAACCCAGGCCTCCTGTCATCACCAACTCCCGAAGTTCACTCAAACTCACGTCCATCGAGTCAGTGATGCCATCCAGCCATCTCATCCTCTGTCGTCCCCTTCTCCTCCTGCCCCCAATTCCTCCCAGCATCAAGGTCTTTTCCAATGAGTCAACTCTTTGCATGAGGTGGCCAAAGTATTGGAGTTTCAGTTTTAGCATCAGTGCTTTCAATGAACACCCAGGACTCATCTCCTTTAGGATGGACTGGTTGGATCTCCTTGCAGTCCAAGGGACTCTTAAGAGTCTTCTCCAACACCACAGTTCAAAAACATCAATTCTTCTGTGCTCAACTTTCTTTATAGTTCAACTCTCACATGACCACTGGAAAAACCATAGCATTGACTAGATGGACCTTTGTTGGCAAAGTAATGTCTCTGCTTTTTAATATGCTGTCTAGGTTGGTTATAACTTTCCTTCCGAGGAGTAAGCGTCTTTTAATTTCATGGCTGCCATCACCATCTGCAGTGATTTTAGAGCCCAGAAAAATAAAGTCAGCTACTGTTTCCACTGTTTTCCCATCTATTTGTCATAAAGTGATGGGACCGGATGCCACAATTTTAGTTTTCTGAACGTTAAGCTTTAAGCCAACTTTTTTACCCTCCTCTTTCACTTTCATCAAGAGGCTCTTTAGTTCCTCTTCTCCTTCTTCCATAAGGGTGGTGTCATCTCTATATCTGAGGTTATTGATATTTCTCCCAGCAATCTTGATTCTGAGATTCAAGAGATTCTGAGCTACTCTGAGCTATTTACTTATTAAATTAAAAAAATCAACCATGGAAGCTTTATTGGCTTAAATGTCTGTGATACACTGTTCCTCTCACTTTAAATGGTGAGAACACTTCAATAAACTCTCTGTCTCCTTGTCTTCAAGAAAGTTACTGGGGTTTGAAGTGGAGAAGATTGTGGGTTTGGGCACAGCAGAAGGAAGGGTGCAGGATCTAGTCACAGCAGGCTGTGACTCAGTCTCCCTCAGTCATCTGACTGCTCATCCATGTGTATAGTCATGCATTTATTCTTGGAAAAAGACAGACACGTAGGTACCAGGAACCTCCTCCTGCACAGGAATCTGGAAGGATTACACCAGATATTCTCCTCAAGACCCGGCATCCTCACAGAGAAGGCAGACGCGCAAGCATGGTGATGCATGTGCAGATAGGGGCATGGGGCAGCGGAGGGTACCCAGTGCGTGCTCCTTCTACACGGGCAGCTGTGACGCTGTCTACACGGGCAGCTGTGACGCTGTCTACACGGACAGCTGTGAGTGTCTACCAGCATCGAGGAGGCCAGGCTTGAACTGTGTCCTCAAGCAGACATGATGATTGGTTGTTTGCCATACATTGATGTGGGTTTAGAGTATATGTGGAGTGGGATGTGACTGAAATAAATAAAAATTAATACACTGCCATGGCTTCACATTTTCTAGGCTTAATTGCTAGTTGAAACTTGCCTTTCAAAAAATGAGTTATATTAACTACTCTAGATTGAATCAGTTCCTTTCCATACCTTGGAAAAATATTTACCCATATCAGTAAGGCCCTACTTTACTTTTCCTTCCCAGTCAAGTTGTTCAAAATATTTTTCCCCACTAGACTCCTTTCTGAATCCCTCCTCCATCCCTGACCCTTCTCAAAAGGGTCAGACTTCACATTTTTTTTTGCACATATACATTTTTATTTTTATTGTGTGAATACCTAGGGGATTGCAGGGTCATATAGTAATTGAATATAACTTTGTAAGAAATTGCCAAATATTTCCAAAGTGCTACCATATTTTGCATTTCAACCAACAAGTATGAAATTTCCAGTTGACCTACATCCTTGCCAACACTTGGTACTGTTTTTCTTCTTAATTTTAGCCCTCCTAGTAGGTGATAGTAATATGTAATAGTTTTATTTTGCATTTCCCCAGTGATGCTAAGCAGATTTTTATTTGCATATTTGCTGTTTGTATTTCTTCTTTTATGAAATGTCTGTGCAAAATTTTTGCATATCTTCGAGTTAATATTTTGTTATTGAACTATAAGACTTTTTTATGTATTCCAAATGCATTTTTTGTTAAATATATGTGTTGCATATTTATTTTTCTTAGCAATAGCTGGCTCCCCCACTTTTTTTTTACTTTTTGTTTTATACTTGCATATAGTTGGTTAACAGTGTTGTTATGGTTGTGATGTTAGTGTTGTGATGGTTTCAGGTATACAGCAAAGTGATTCATTTGTACTTATGTATGTATCTATACTTTTTCAAATTATTTCCCTATTTAGGTTATTACAGAATACTGAGCAGAGTTCCCTGTGCTATGCAATAGGTCCTTTTGGTTACATATTTTAAATATAGCAACATGTTGCCTTTTCTTTATGTTTTAATGCTGTCTTTCAAAGGTAGGAAGCTTTAATTTTGATACACATTCAGCTCTCTGTATTCAAAAATTCTGTATCAGCAGATCCAACCAACTGCAAGTGGAAAATATTTTTTAAAACTCTAGAAAGTTCCAAAAGGCAAAATTTGAATTTTTTGGGCTGGCACAGGCAACTATTTACATAACATTTACATTGTATTAAGTATTATAAGTGATCTCAACTTAGCAGCAGCAGCAGAGATGATTTAAAATGTATAGGAGGATGTGTGTAAGTTATATGCAAATCCTATGCTATTTTATATAAGGGACCTGCGTATCCTCAGATTTTGGTATCCAGGCAATCATGGAACAAATGCTTTGTGAGAAAATGACTTCTCTTTGAGGTTACTCACTAAATAACACAAAGGTCCGTATAGTCATAGCTATGGTTTTTCCAGTAATCATGTATGGATGTGATGGTTGGACCTTAAAGAAGGCTGAGCCCTGGAGAACTGATGCTTTCAAACTGTGGTTCTGGAGAAGACTCTTGAGAGTCCCTTGAACAGAAAGGAAATCAAACCAGTCCATCCTGAAGAAAATCAGTCCTGAATATTCATTGGAAGGACCGATGCTGAAGCTGAAACTCCAGTACTTTGGCCATGTAATGGGAAGAGCTGACCCACTGGAAAAGACCCTGATGCTGGGAGAGATGGAAGGTGGGAGGAGAAGGGGCAATAGAGGATGAGTTGGTTGGTTGGCATCACCAACTCAACGGACATGAGTTTGAGTAAACTCCGGGAGATGGTGAAGAACAGGGAAGCCCAGTGTGCCACAGTCCCTGGGGTCTCAAAGGTCAGACATAACTTAGTGACTGAACACCACGACCAACAAGAACAAATAACTGATAAAGATCACCAAAAATCTTGATGACATGAAGTCTCACAGAAGTTGGCATCTTAATTGGTCCTTCCACAGGCAGCCTTCGACAGTGCTGACCACCTAGTATTTCCTTTTGTAAACATACTTTCCCTCTTGCCTCTGGGCGTCATACTCCCTGTCCTTATCTTTTTTTTTTTTTTTTAAATTAATTTTATTTTTAAACCTTACATAATTGTATTAGTTTTGCCAAATATCAAAATGAATCCACCAC
>NW_011494808.1:9815390-9816149 GCF_000754665.1 Bison bison bison
GACTGGCATCTCGTTTCATACATGATATTTCACATGTTTCAATGCCATTCTCCCAAATCTTCCCACCCTCTCCCTCTCCCACAGAGTCCATAATACTGTTCTATACATCAGTGTCTCTTTTGCTGTCTCGTATACAGGGTTATTGTTACCATCTTTCTAAATTCCATATATATGTGTTAGTATACTGTATTGGTGTTTTTCCTTCTGGCTTACTTCACTCTGTATAATAGGCTCCAGTTTCATCCACCTCATTAGAACTGATTCAAATGTATTCTTTTTAATGGCTGAGTAATACTCCATTGTGTATATGTACCACAGCTTTCTTATCCATTCATCTGCTGATG
Source organism: Bison bison bison (assembly GCF_000754665.1). NCBI lineage: Eukaryota > Metazoa > Chordata > Mammalia > Artiodactyla > Bovidae > Bison > Bison bison. The sequence goes on from NW_011494808.1 coordinate 9,815,735, forward strand.
GGCATCTAGGTTGCTTCCATGTCCTGGCTATTATAAACAGTGCTGCGATGAACATTGGGGTACACGTGTCTCTTTCCCTTCTGGTTTCCTCAGTGTGTATGCTCAGCAGTGGGATTGCTGGAAAAGAAGAAGTAAAACTCTCACTATTTGCAGATGACATGGTCCTCTACATAGAAAACCCTAAAGACTCCACCAGGAAATTACTAGAACTAATCAATGATTATAGTAAAGTTGCAGGATATAAAATCAACACACAGAAATCCCTTGCATTCCTATACACTAATAATGAGAAAACAGAAAGAGAAAATAAGGAAACAATTCCATTCACCATTGCAATGAAAAGAATAAAATACTTAGGAATATATCTACCTAAAGAAACTAAAGACCTATATATAGAAAACTATAAAACACCTAT
>NW_011494808.1:9816355-9820798 GCF_000754665.1 Bison bison bison
AGAAATCAAAGAGGACACTAATAGATGGAGAAATATACCATGTTCATGGATTGGAAGAATCAATATAGTGAAAATGAGTATACTACCCAAAGCAATTTATAGATTCAATGCAATCCCTATCAAGCTACCAACAGTATTCTTCACAGAGCTAGAACAAATAATTTCACAATTTGTATGGAAATACAAAAAACCTCAAATAGCCAAAGCGATCTTGAGAAAGAAGAATGGAACTGGAGGAATCAACCTACCTGACTTCAGGCTCTACTACAAAGCCACAGTTATCAAGACAGTATGGTACTGGCACAAAGACAGAAATATAGATCAATGGAACAAAATAGAAAGCCCAGAGATAAATCCACGCACATATGGACACCTTATCTTTGACAAAGGAGGCAAGAATATACAATGGATTAAAGACAATCTCTTTAACAAGTGGTGCTGGGAAAACTGGTCAACCACTTGTAAAAGAATGAAACTAGAACACTTTCTAACACCATATACAAAAATAAACTCAAAATGGATTAAAGATCTCAACGTAAGACCAGAAACTATAAAACTCCTAGAGGAGAACATAGGCAAAACTCTCTCTGACATACATCACAGCAGGATCCTCTATGACCCACCTCCCAGAATATTGGAAATAAAAGCAAAAATAAACAAATGGGACCTAATTAAACTTAAAAGCTTCTGCACATCAAAGGAAACTATTAGCAAGGTGAAAAGACAGCCTTCAGAATGGGAGAAAATAATAGCAAATGAAGCAACCGACAAACAACTAATGTCAAAAATATACAAGCAACTCCTACAGCTCAACTCCAGAAAAATAAATGACCCAATCAAAAAATGGGCCAAAGATCTAAATAGACATTTCTCCAAAGAAGACATACAGATGGCTAACAAACACATGAAAAGATGCTCAACATCACTCATTATCAGAGAAATGCAAATCAAAACCACTATGAGGTACCATTTCACACCAGTCAGAATGGCTGCGATCCAAAAGTCTACTTATAATAAATGCTGGAGAGGGTGTGGAGAAAAGGGAACCCTCTTACACTGTTGGTGGGAATGCAAACTAGTACAGCCACTATGGAGAACAGTGTGGAGATTCCTTAAAAAACTGGAAATAGAACTGCCTTATGTCCTTATCTTTTATTCCGGTCCTTCTCCGTCTCCTTCCTTGGGCTGATGAGCCTCCAGGTTCAGGAGGCTGGTCTCTCTGTTCTACCTGTTCCCAAGGAGATCTTTTTCATGTCCATAATTTCAGTTCCTGTGTGAGGACTCTCCAGTGTTCCCTCAGCAGGAAGTCTGCACAGAGCTGTCTTCTAAGTGCTAGGACCCATTTCCACTCACACCTCAGTCTTAGGATGTCAAAACTCTGAGCTTGTCTTCTCCTCTTAGACTTGCTCTCCCTCACCATCTATATCTTGAAGACACTTTAGGGAGACGAACAAAGGTGTTCTCTAGTTTGCGTGATGCTTACCTAACTTACCTTTTTGGTATTGGGAAACCCACCTTAAACCATTTAAGCTCAGGAAATGTTTTGTTAATACCTTGGGTTGCACTGATTGCCTACACAGATTGGCAAATGCTTGGAGAGGAAGCAAAGAATGTATCACAATAATACCAAATGGAAAGAACATGAGGGCAGAAGAATATTTATCAGGGTGTGGGGAACAGTGAACTGTATGCCCAGCTGTGCTGGCGTAGAGAAGTTCACTTGGGAAAGGCCCAACTGCAAGGCCCCGATCATGCGAAACAAGACCATGCCACAAGATGACAGCATCTTTTCTTCTCTTCAAAGGGTCAGACGACTAAAGCCTGGTTATTATGAACAGAATTACTCCTCAGGGTGATCAGAGGTATCAAGGGAAGTTTAACTGCCTACATTAGCTAGCTTTGAACATTTGGCTATTAGTGAGACTAAATTGTGACCCACTTTGGTGAAATGCAGCTTTCTGATAGCGCTCTCAAGAATGAACAGAATTAAAAAAAAATACCATTTGCCCCAGGACAGGCCCATTTCGCATCTTTGGTTTGCAGAAGTGGTGTCATTTTTATCCAAGGCACTTCCTACTCATTAATACTGATTTCAGCATTACATTTTTTACATTAAGTTCTCCTTTGAGGATAATCATCATTGATCACAAAAGATTCCTAGATTGGCCATTGTCTTCTCCAGGAATGGAGGACTAATTCTTGCTGATCCAGTCCTGTCAGGGTCTGCCTTCTAACAGTGGCCAAGTCTGCCCCTAGGAAAGCTCTCCTGGCCATCCCCCAAAGGAGACGGACCCAGGGGAAAGCAAAGAGTTCTCTCCTATCAGCAGTGCTTTCTGGAACAGACTGTATCAGGCACTTGTCTGTAAATGATTCCTTACTGGGGACCGTTGGTTTTGCATTGAAGCTACAAAGTCTGATGGAACCCTCTGCAGTGATGGAAATGTTTTTCTTCTTTTAATTAATTAATTTATTTTAATTGGAGGATATCACTTTACAATACTGTGTTGGTCTTTGCTCTACATTGATATGATTCGGCCATAGGCATGCATTTTTCCCCTTCATCCTGTACCCCCTCCCACATCCCTCCCCAGTCCATCCTTTTTTTTAATTGCAGTATTCTATTCATTGAGGTAGCCTCGGTCACATGTGGCTGTCAAGCACTTGAAATGTGATTGAGAAACTGAACATTTAATTTTATTTAGTTCGTACTTAACCACACACAGCTAAAGATTACCATACAGGACATCTCAGCATTAGATCACCTTTTTGATTAGTTACAAATGATTTTGTGAAATTAAATCTTGTGAGTTCTTCTTGAGGAAAAAATTTACATTTTTACTTCACTGTTGCGGACTTGAGAGGAAGTTTCCAGGCAAAAGTGTTTGATCGCCTGAGAGAAGTTCCTTGTCTTCACTCATGCGCTAACAGAGGGGCTGAAATGCAGAGGAATATACAAGATTAAATGTCTAAAAATCCCTACTCTGGTACTCTTAGAATCATCACAGCATTTTGCAGGCACCGGGGATTGTCGTGAGAGTGGGGCAAATAAGTGAGAGGGTCGACGTTGCCTCTAGTGAAGACGTGACAACCAGAGCAGAGCAGTGCTTTGCTTTTGGTGCCAGTGTTCAATGATGACGACAGAGGAAGCATTATTTAGTCCTTCTTTCTTAGCATTCTTCCAGAATGGGCTTTGACGCAGTTTACTGGAACGTTTATTTAATCACAGTCTTTTCCGTTATGACTATGATGAACACGACTCCCTGTGCTGTGCGAGAGCTCGCCCCTTCTCTGTTGGTTTGGGTCCCAGGCTCCTGCTCCACGCCTCTCTCACGGCTCTTCCCTCATGGACCACAAGACTGCTCTCTGTGTCTGTGAGCTGTTTCTTTTTGCACATAGGTTTATTTGTGTCATGCTTTAGATTCCACATATAAGTGATGTCATATGGTTCTTTTCTTTCTCTGACTTACTTTGCTTAGTATGATAATCTCTAGGTCCATCCCTGTAAGTGCAAATGAAAAGGAGTATTCTGTTATTTTTACGGCTGAGTTCTATTCCACTGGATGTCTTGGAATATTTAAATTCCATGACTTAAAATGAATAAATAAAGAATTTAAACAAGGGAAAACAGATCGCTCACATGGGCTTTCTTTTATGGGTAAAGTGTGAGTCAGTTAACCTGGGCAAATGTTTCTGCATCACGGTTTCCAGGTTAGTGTTAGAGTTGCTGTAACTCAGTCCCCTTCTTACCTTCTTCCCCTCTGTGGTCACGGGAAGAAGGGCTGGGGCAGCGGTCCTCAGCAGGAATAGCTCAGTGCTGCCTGCTGCCCCTGTGGGCCAGATCCTGCTTTAATATCCAAACTGACCTTCCAAGGGCAACGCACTTTATGCCCACAAGGAGCTTCATCCTCAGGTAGAAGGTGCTGGATCAATTAGTAGGCGAACCAACAATTCAGAACAGAGGGAAAATGAAAGCCATGAAAGAAAAATGGTGACCGAGTCACACTAAATTCAATTTTATCTCCAAATCCATTTCTAATTGTATCATTCTGTTGGGAACAACGTTTAAACAAAGATGGGAACTGAATGGGAGTTTGGATCACTGACGTTGAAGGGAGTATGGTAAACATACAGTTTTTCTAGCTAAGGAGTAAAAGATAACCTCAACAGCAGACTGCCCACTGTAATCCCCAGCCAGCAGCCTGGAGTATTTGGGAGGCAGCCACACAAGGGAATGTGACAAACACGTATTTGTTTTTCTGATTTGGCAAGTAGATGTTAAAGAATGCAAACTGGAGGGCTTTTGAAACATTTGATATGAAGCCCATGTGTTTCTGGAGACTTTCTCGAAGATAGGGCAGGATCAGCGTTTTCCCATGTAGACAAATACTGGTAATAAATACTGAACATTCCTTATCATCTTTATACACAGAATGAGTCTACTCC
>NW_011494808.1:9820898-9825613 GCF_000754665.1 Bison bison bison
GTCTTCTCCTTTTTTTTTTTTTTTTTTTGGAGCAGCAATAAAATTTTCTCACAAGACTTCTGATTTAGTGCATTCCATTCTGGCTGCAAGGAAGCTGGCTTGCCTTGTATGACAAAACTGACTTCACAGTATTCTTCTTTGTTGTCATTTTGTTTGTGTTTATTGTTTTAACTTAAAGGCAGTTTGTATCAGTGCACTGAAGCTTGTTAGGATTACTCAGTGTGACGATGAATGCCATTTATTACCTGGGTGGTTTTCAGATGCAGTGTATTTTAGATGATAGCTTTGACTTTTGAGTTTGCAAATTCGGCATTATAATAGACTCCTGGCAGAATTATTGTGTATTTTAAAGGAATTAAGGGTATATACTAGAGTGGGTGGCCGTTCCCTTCTCCAGGGAATCTTCCCGACCCAGAGATCAAAGCCATGTCTCCTGTATTGCAGGCGAATTCTTTACCATCTGAGCCACCAGGGAGGCCCATAGCAGGGCCTAGCACATACCAACTACTTAACAGATTTGTAAAATTTAGCTTTTTTCTCAGCATTCACCCCCTTCCACCCTGGCTGGTCTGTTTCACCAGCAACAGCATTCAATGGCCATTGTTTTGTGTCAAGTCAAGTTTTGCTTTTATGCTCCCAATCCATCATTTCTTTTCTACTTCCTGTTCATAGTATCAGATATAATTCTCTATGTCCTCGATCACATAGGCCCCAGAAACCCTATCTTGCCCTTCCCTCCCTCAGCACACATGGCAAATTCAAACTGCAGTAGTTGGGATTGGATGTCAGTAACGTTCCACTCCTGTCAGATTAGTTGCAAGTAACTACTTACGACTTGATGTGTAAAATGTTCTCAGTGTTATTCAACTAGATTAAATATTCGGAGCAGTTTAGCAGTTTAACTCTGGCTCACTGTTGACGCTGCTGAACATATGTGTATATTTCAGTATAGGTAAGCATATATATGGGCTTCCTGGGTAGCTCCACGGGTAAAGACTCCACCTGCAAGGCAGGAGATGCAGGCTCAGTCCCTGGGGTGGGAAGATCCCTGGGGGAGGGCATGGCAACCCACTCCAGTGTTCTTGCCTGGAGACTCCCATGGACAGAGGAGCCTGGTGGGCTATAGTCTGTGGGGTCACGAAGAATTGGACACGACTGAAGCAACTTAGCACAGCACACAAGCATATGTATACATATACATATGTGTGTGTGTGTGTGTGTGTGTGTGTATATATACATATATAATTAAATTTATACTGAGAGAAAAAAAGATATGCTAGAAATTATTTCTCCTATCAAGAAATCAGGGATTTCTTCTGCTTTCTATAAATACAGATATTATATATATGTGTGTGTGTGTGTGATAATATTCAACAGCAGCAACCCCTGATCATTTTTAACTTCAGTTTTGCCATTTGGGGAAATGAGTGATTAAGTAGTAGGTTAAGCTGTGAGACAGGATGTCTGACTGTTTTATGAACCATGAATGGACCGAGTGCAGAAGTTCAAGGTTAGAAGTGTTATATTATGGAAAGAACACTATTTTACTCTCAAGGAATATTTTAAAATGTTGATTTACAAGGTAACCTCTAACTGTGAAGTCTCTCCTTCTGCAGTGGCCAGAATCAACCAAGTGCAGAATAGGCAGGTGCCTTTAGGGTTCTCTTGATTGACCTCCTCTAGGGGGCCCAGATATGCGTCTGCACCAACCTGAGCATTCCTTTGGAATTTATTGGGTTCATTAAAAACACCCGCCTCACTTAGCACCGCCTGGTCAGGCTCTCTGCTAGGCACTCTACCTACATTTTCTCTAATATGATGCTTCAGCTGACAACCAGTGGTTTAGAATTCCTATTTGTCTGTATAAATTATTAAAACGAATATTTCCAAATTGGCATTTTAATTAGGTTTTCAAAAATGCAAATTGTTGAAGTGTATAATGTCTTATTTTCTCAGATAATCTCGATTAACAAATGTCCTATAAACAAACAGATTATTCCAGTATTTTTTCAGTTCACAGATTCGCACTGCTGTGAATACAGAGCTAGCTATCTTGTGAATAGACCAAAGTATGCTCTCCAGTATATGTTTGCTCTATAATTTAATTCTGAATTCTAAGTATGAATCTAGGCTAGCAGAACCAAGCCTCAAGAAGGGACAGAGAGGAGTTTTATGAGCTTAGATCACTTGCTTCATCGATTTACCTTATTTACCTTCATTATTCAATACCTTACTCAGTATAGGTCTAATAACTGATGTCTATTCAATGAATGTTTTTTAGTTTATTGAATATAATGGGATGTAAAGAAATTTGGAATAGAGCGATATTAACTGCTCTGAAATCTGAATGTTCTGTTAAGGCTTAATTTGTAAAAGCTATGTAAGTTAAAATTGCATAGTGTATGAAATACGTGATACTAGAAGTAGTACCACAGAGTTTTCCATACAAACGGCGTGCATTTGTATCTTTTCTGTTCCCAACCCATGGAGGCTTCAAACTGCTTTTCTCAAAGTAAGAGCATCAATATTTTCAGAAGTGACATTCTGACGAAAGAAGCAACACTGGTAAATGGTAATGACACAGCAAACTCTTTGTTACCTACAGTCCTGTCTACACACTCATATATATATCTTGATGTTTATTATTGTCAAGATAATTTTATAATAAAGAAAATAATAGTAAACATACATTCAGGCCCTAAATATAATAAATTCTTTTAAAAAATGAAAGAATGAAATAGCTGTTTTCTCAAGGAGCACATTTTAGTCTGCTTTACAGGAAACATGTTATGTTTGCTGGTTTTAACTTCATACTATTTTCCAATAGTATTCTTACTGCTGAGCGTATACAGATTGAAACAAGCAAAATATTTTTCAGAATGTATCCTAATTTTAAGAGCAGAAATGTTAGTCATAGATAATTTTTAAGAGACAGTCTTAATTTGGGGCCTAAATATTAATACTATAGTCAGCTCAGTCAGTCAGTTCAGTTGCTCAGTCATGTCCAACTCCTTGCGACCCCATGAACCACAGCACTCCAGGCCTCCCTGTCCATCACCAACTGCCGGAGTCCACCCAAACCCATGTCCATTGAGTCGGTGATACCATCCAGCCATCTCATCCTCTGTTGTCCACCCCACCTGGGTTTGCATGGCAAGTGGCTGAAGAATGTATGGTCACACCATGTTCTCTGTTTTCCAATGATCTTACACTTTTCTCTCTTCAATTAGGTAGAAAGGGCTGAACTCAGATAGTATCAACAGCTCCCCTCCAATGTTACGAGTCTTCCTCCATGTCTTCTTATCCCCTACGTAGGAAGCCCCAGTTGCAACCTTAAGAGAGGGCCCTGAACTGTATGTATAATAAAATGCAAATGAAACCCGTATCTCAGAGGAAGAGAGGTATATATCTAGAGGAATTAATTTTCCCTAGCGGTAGAATCAGTGTATATTTATTCTTTGTTCCTCTCAGCATGGTGGATAAAAAAAAGAAGCCTGAGCTTTTCCAGAACCTCTTTGGCTCTCTTGAACAAATGGGGAACTCATAAAGGAAATAATTCCAGAATATGTTCCTGCTAAATTGCATTCTTATAATTAGAAGAATGAAATGTTTCTGTGGAAGCAGCATAAACAGCTAAAGAGTTGATCAACTTATTTTTTCTCTCCATGGTATTATGCTATCCGTTACCTGATTTCTGAGAATTTAGGGTCAAACAATGTAATGGATATACATGAATGAATACCTTTTGCAAGGTGTGACTCTGACACAGATAATAATAATTTAAAATGATATGTTTAAAGCTATTATTTACGGACATGTTAAATTGCACCTCAGATTTCAACCCAAACTTATTTTACTTCTGAGTTTTCTAAAGAGGCACCAACCAGAGTTTTATTTTGGTTCTTTAACTTTTCATCAAAAGAGAAATTGGTAGGAGCACTAAACTCACGGCAGGCCCATCATCGACGTTTTACGAATGCCCTCTATACCACCCGGTGGACAGTAAAGTTGGTTTATAGTGCACCCTGGTGACTGTAACTCACTGTATTTTGCTTTTATCTCCCTCTGTTTTAACATCAGCCCTCTATTTTCTGACTCTTTACTATTTTTCACTTTAATTGGTTTGTTGTTTCAAACTGGATATTGTTGGCCTTGTCATTGAAGAACAGTTCAAGAGGGAAGAAAGAAAGAGTGGGAAAAATACTGGTTTTGTTAATTTGGCTCTGGCTGATTTTATACCTGAAGCCAGGAGACCTGATGGTTTTTTTGGTATGGTTAGTTAAATCCTGTGCTGATGGCTTCTGCTGTGGATGTCAAGTCACCCGCCTTGTTAGTAGATCCTCTGGTCCAGTAGGGTTGGATCTGCCATGGGGGAAGCATTTTTTAAATGTTCATCTTTGTTCAGGTGACTGATGGGGCGCAAGAGGGTGGTCTGTGTGCAGCTGACCTGGTAAGATCTGTAAAGATAACTTGGATGGGATCTCGCTCCAGGTTGTTTTAAAAGCAAGATGGCAGGCAAGGAAGTGGCACAAACAGGAGCCTTTCTTCTCTTTTCTGTCTCCTAGAATTCTTTTCCATGAGAAAAAGGAAAAATCCCAGTGCGTTTTGTTTTCCTAATGCTTCTTTGGATTCTCACCAGTAGGTTTTTACAGTCTGTTGCTTGCCTCTCAGATTAGAAGAACGCTGGCATATTTTAACAGTTTCCTAGGATTCAA
>NW_011494808.1:9825713-9832880 GCF_000754665.1 Bison bison bison
TAGGATTCAAACAGCCTTTAATTAACAACAAATTGATGTTTTGGAACGTAACCAGAGTATGAGAGACAGAACAGGGAGGTAGGCTCCTTTCAGCTTCCAAACGCAGTGAAATCCTAGAACAGGGGGCAAAGGTGTGAGTCTCCTGCGGACAGCCTCTGCCCACTGGTGTGCGAAGGTGTCTGTGTTGCCGTCACATGCCATTCCTTCTCCTTGATGGCCTTCCATATTCCACCTACTCGTGACTGGGAAGGCAGGGGGCAGGTAGTCTTGAATCTTTAAAGCCGCAGGGATTAAGTGGCTCAGGGATCCTGTGATTTGTAGCTGGATTTGCTGGTTTTAATCTTCCAGTCGCCAGGGCTGTCAGGTATGGCTGCCCGTGTTTGTGGTTAAGTTTCCTTCCTGTGCCAGCTTCATGTCATCTCGCTGCCAGAGTCTGGGACGTGGTGGAAAAGAGCAGTTCTGTAAAAGAATCACTCAGACTGGATGCATATTTTCAGCCAAAGTTTGTTTTCAAAGACGGTTAGGGGATAATTGAAAGAGTTTTCCCTTTGAATCAAGGGATCTTAGTTACAGGTTTGCTGGTGACTCAATCCAGAGCTCGAGGCAGAAAAAGAAGAATGGACTGCGGGCTATGAGATGTTTGAAATGTTAACAATTGCTTACGTAGGCAGACAGTCCTGATCCGAGAGGGACGGGAGCAGCAAGTGTACGCCCTCTGCTCACCTGCGCCTCTGCTGGGTCCCGGCTTTGGGGTCAGTGCGCTCCGTGTCTTGTTTTCTCCAGTGACCTGGAAAGCTGGCATTTTGGTCTCAGAAGAGGCCTGGGTGACTGAGTGCTGTGTGTTCCCCATGCTCCAGTTCCCTGACCGTGCCCTCTCTTCTCCTTTGTACAGGTGGCACATGCCAGAGCCCCGCTCTCCCAGCCCTGGTCCGGCCGCCAGCCCCGCCTTTGCAACCGTCGCTGGACATTAAGCCGTTTCTCCCATTTCCTCTCGACACGGCGGCCGCAGTCAACCTCTTCCCCAATTTTAATGCGGTAAGTCCCGCGCCATCTGCCTGGGCCAGGGTGGTTGGCCCTGGAAAGCGTCCAGGGCCGGGGATGAGCTGGCCATGGCGTCCCTTCTACCCCGCCCTTTACTCCATAGCTTGGCCGAAAGGACGCCGAGTTAGTTGTCTGCCTGGTTGTGTGAGGTCTCCAGGGCCAGCCTCCTTCAGGAAAGAGGAGCAGAGCTTGCATCTGATGGGGTGGATCATGAATCTGTGCCTCCCTTTTCCTGTCTTTCTGGGCAACACTAGACATTTGATTAGTTTCTTTTCCATGCCAAGTTCAGTTTAACTGAAAGGTAATGAATGTGTTAGAGAGCATTCAGATTCATGTCGATGTCTGAAAACTTAACCATGTGTTTCTTCTCTCTGGGCCTTCTACTTTAATTTTCAAATCTGTTACTTCTTTTCTGATTTCATGAAGAGGACCCTGATCATCACACTAGAGATACATTCTATGCATAAAGCACATTCTCCCTCTTAATTTAAAAGCAATTAGGGTTCTGGTAGAAATAATTTTCTTTTTGTTTTTTTCTTTCTTCTCAGACACTGCTCCTCAACTTGAGTCTTTCTTAAGTGACCTTGTTCTGGGAGCTCTGTCACTGGCCTTCTCAACACCAGCACAGCAGTTACTTGCCTCTGTTTTCACTCTTGTGCTTGTCTTTAAAAGTTGACAGATTCCTCATATGCATCATCATCCTTTTTTTTTGTACAAGCACTGAGAATATTCTTAGGATGAAAATAGAAATAAGGGTTGAAAAGGTTAGAAGCCAGTAAGTGACATTGTTTTCTAATATCTGATTCAGTTTTCAACAGTTGTTACGATGCAGGTCTGAGTTTATCGATGACAGAACTTGTCAACACAACCAAGGGGATTAAGATGTAAGGTCTCTGAAGGCCCAATGAGCTAAATAATACAGACTTCTTTTTGCAACATCTTACCTCCATGATGGATTAAAAAGAAAAAACACTCTGTCCACAATTAGGTCATTCTCCTTGAGGAGACAGAAGTGGGTCTCTTTTACTTTAATTATGCTTCGTCACAGGGACTTTGGGCCTGCCAAGGAGATGGTGCACTTGTGTGTTTGCCTTTACTGAAGGACACTGGAGAGTCACAGTGTTGCTTTGCTTTGGGGAACATGAAGGATTTTCCATAAGAGTCTTTTTTTTTTTTTTCTTGTCCAACTTCAGTATTATTTTTGTAGCAATATGTATAAAACTCAACCACTGTTTGGGCAACCTTAGGAGAAAGCAAGCCTAAGAGATGAACACATTTACACCTCTTAATTATACTGTTACCTTATAAAAATGTAAAGTTCAACATTTGCTCCTCTGAAAGCAAAGCACTGAACAGTCTCCAATACAGTAACCAAGCTGTGAGTTAAGATGTGTTTAAACATAGGCAAGACCTTTCAGACTAGGAGTTTTTCTCAATTACATATATCCAAATGACAGTGTTATAATTCAAATTGAACAACAATAACAGGAACAAAATCTTGATAAAATAAGAAATGGGGGAAATAAAACCTGACTTCTGAACCAAATGTATCCCATCTCATGGAAGAGTGAATTACTGGGAAGCATGCCACGGAGAAGAGAAGCTCCAAAGAGTCTTGTTTTGAAATGCATGAAACATAAATAGAGCAGCATAAAGATCGTATTTCCAAAGCAAAGGTTTCTAATTCTAGGTATTTCAATAAAAGTAGAGGAAGACCCAGCTCAGATCAGATCTGTTGGTCGTTGAACGACCGCACTGAAGTCCGGGCTCCGTCTCTCTGAACGGCCTGCCCGCTGCACTGTTAGTGGCTTCTAGGCACCATCGTGCTTCCCGGACCCGGAGACGACCCATCAGGTGCTTCACCAGGCCGCTGAGACCACGGCCTCCTGTCACGCACAGCTCTGGAGAAGCCAGCGTACAGTTCCTGCAAGGTTGCAAAAGACTGGGATTTAAACTTCTGATTTGCCCTTCGGGAACCGTTAAACGTGAAATGACGGATTTGACTGACAGTGCGTGTTCTTTGTCACTGAACAAAGACGAGTGATGTATTGAGCTGTAGGACCCTGAGCCAATCTCTGTCCTCTTTGCTGCTGTTTCCTCATCTTTAAAATGAAGGGAGTGGACCTGATGATCTCTTCCTTTGGGTTTATAATGTTCAAAATACTTGAGCTTTTGTGGACAAAGACAGCCTTGTGTGTGGTCCAGCTGGCTTCTGAGCTAGACTGCCTGTGTTCAAGTCTTAGAACTGCTGCTCACCATCATCATGGCCTTGGCTAAGTCACATAATCCCTATGTATCTCAATGTCTTTGTTTGTAAAATGGGACTAATAATTAACCTACTTCCTAGGCATGTGGTCATGATTATGTGGGTTAAATCATTTAGAACGCGGCTCAGCCTATAATAAGCACTGTTTGAGTGACAGGTATTATGCGCATAAGTAGCCTTCTTATTTTGAATGTGGAAGTTCATCAACTAATGGATTGCCAAAGTTTTACTTGATTCCTTTTCTTATGTGATTGATTTGGACTTGTGTTGGTGTTTTTCCCAGTCAAACCAAGAGACCCCGTGTTGCTACGCCTATTGGTTATTTCCGTCTAGTGCTGACTAAGTCACAACCAGTCCAAGATTAAGTCAGTCTGTGTTTCCAACTGAGTGGAACATTGCAAAGCCCCATATCCTGTAGTTCTGGGCTGAGAATTACAGCCCCATATCCTATAATTCCCAGATGTACAGAGCATCTCTGACTAACACCCTGAGTTCTTGATTTTGTAGCAGGTGTGAAAATCTCAATCCACAAATTCAGGGTATATTACTTATAACATTTTATTGCTGTTAGTTGATTTTATTTCTGGTTCAAAAGCTCATTCCATGAGTCGGTAGGGAAATGAAATTTAATTGTTTCAGAATATGCTAAGGTTCTGGCATCTAATAGATTCCGTCCAGCTTTTGGTGGGAGAGTTCCTCTGTTCATCAAGTGATGGATCTACACAGACGACTGTGGGATGATGAGCCCCTGATGATCATGGCTTTGGGGCCCCAGTTCTCACCTGTGGATGCACAGCGTGCAGGGTTGCAGTGGCCCCTCCTACCCAGACGTGCCCAGTGCTGCCACCCGTCTGCTACCTCACGGCCTTCTTTCCTCTGACCTTTTTGAGTTCAGATATGAGCCAGGACTCTTGCCTGGAAAATGCCATGGACGGAGGAGCCTGGTAGGCTGCAGTCCACGGGGTCGCTGAGAGTCTGACACGACTGAGTGACTTCACTTTCATGCACTGGAGAAGGCAATGGCAACCCACTCCAGTGTTCTTGCCTGGAGAATCCCAGGGACGGGGGAACCTGGTGGGCTGCCGTCTATGGGGTTGCACAGAGTCGGACACGACTGAAGTGACTTAGCACGAGTCAGGAAGAATCATGAAGCATCTGGGGAAAAAGAAGTGCAGTTAGGAGAGAAAGAAACGATGGGTGTAGGATGGGAGCTGAGCTGTGGACACATAAAAGCACATTCAACAAAGCCGTTGGGCTCCCTTAATCTCTTTACAGCCACCTTCTGGGGAGTAGCAACAGAAGCTGCTTCATTGACCTAGGGTTGCTGCAGCCAGTAGCTTTCAGACAAGAGAAGTTCCCTTGACTTTTCCTTGTACCCCTACTCTGTCCCTCTGTCTCTTTAGACAATGGAGTCTCAGTGTTTAGGGCCACTATTATCTCAGTGATCCCTTTCTGCATGTGCATTTCTTGAGAGGATCCAATCCTGGAAATAGGTTAATGCTATTTATTGGTAGTAAAGAAATATTTCCTTCCTACGTAGTATGAACATGGTTGATTCAGTCAACTGCTAGAGTTCAGTTCAGTTCAGTTCAGTTCAGTCGCTCAGTCGTGTCTGACTCTTTGCCACCCCATGAATCGCAGCACTCCAGACCTCCCTGTCCATCACCAACTCCCGGAGTTCACTCAAACTCAACATCCATCGAGTCGGTGAAGCCATCCAGCATCTCATCCTCTGTTATCCCTTTTCCTCCTGCCCCCAATTCCTCCCAGCATCAGAGTCTTTTCCAGTGAGTCAACTCTTCACATGAGGTGGCCAAAGTACTGGAGTTTCAGCTTTAGCATCAGTCCTTCCAAAGAACACCCAGAGCTGATCTCCTTTAGAATAGGGATAACAAAATTTATGTTGTGACCTCTGCCATGAAACAATTCATAAAGGAGAAGCTGGACAAATAAAGAAATATTTGTAAATGCAGGTGCTTTTATAGAGAATGATGTGTGGTACAAAATGTCCACTCAAGGGCAGGAGTGAAACGTTGTCTTAGTGAAGGTTTGGTGAGAAAAATAGAAACTATTCTTGGCGAGCAAACAGGAAGGGAATTAATAGAAGGATTTAGATGCTTACAAAACATTTGGAGGTGCCGGGCAAACAAAGGTCAGAGTAGGCTGTTGCTGGCTCTTGGTGTTTCAGCTTGGTCTCATGGCGTCAGGAAGTTGCAGAAATACAGGATGCCTGGTAAGCCCAGTTACTTTCATCCAAATCCCATGACTTTGGATTTTTTAAAAGATAACAATAGATAATAACCCACTGAATGAACTATGACTCTATTATTCCACACAGATATAAACAGAGAAGGTAAAGCTTTTACTTACAATAGAATGCAGTGAATAGACATAGGAAAATGAAAATTAAAAATTACCATTCTGCAACTTACTCAGCAAGAGACATCAATGGATGATAAGCATAGTAGATGAAGGTGCAATAGGGAACATTGTATTTACATAGTCTCCGAATATTTCCACAAGAAAAAAAGGAATTTCATAGTGGAGACACCTAGCAGGCAACACTGATCTTGCTCAAGTGATTGATATTGTCATCCGTAATTTGACAAATAAATATCATGTACCACCGAGTAGGACGTGATGATAAGACAGCATCGCTAATGTGGTATCCCAAAGACTTGTATCCCAAATCTTCAGTGACTCTTACGCTGAACTTCGCAGGCAGATCTCTGTGGGAAAGTAAACCTCGGGTTTCCTGTCCTTAGGGTGCCAGGGGACCACACGGAAGGAGGGGCAGCGCGGGGCTGCCGACAGAAAACGTGATGTGACAGCAGAATGGAAAGGGCTCCGAGGAACCCGAAATGCGAAAGTTCCAGCAATTACAAGCAAGAGGCTAAGTGCCCTGGAGCCCCAGTGTCCTGTTCCATAAAAGAACAGTAACTTGACCTCACTTAGGTTTGCTATCAGACAGGTAGCTGGGCTTTAAAATGCTGGAGGTGGAAGCCAGGAATGGGCTTGAGTAAGTATGACCTTGGGGTATCGCTCGATTGGACCAAACCCGTAAAAAATGACTATGTTCCCAGACAACTTCCTCCAAGGGTTTCAGAGCTGCCTTTCTGATTCTCATTCCTCTGGCATCCTTTCTTCATATTCTGCTCAGTCGTCATGACAATAACAAACATTCGGAGTGTCATTAAAAAGGTGCAGTGCTTGGAGGGTGTGTTGATGAGGGCTGACAGTGAGCCTGGCTCCGTGCTCCCCTCCCATAACTGGGCTTCTTGTTGGCATAAAGATTAAGTGGGTAAGCTTGACCTGCACATGCCAGATACTCAGCAAGTACCACGTCTTGTTGCTTCCAGAAGATGCACAGGGGAAGGTGAGGAGGGCGCGCAGAGGGCAGGAAGGCAGAAAGGTGTGCACATGCAGGACGTGACGCTTTTGCTTTGAGGGTGCTCTGGTTATCACGTTGTTGAACATTAAAGATGGAGATTAGGATAGAAAGTTAGACTCTGTGCTCTTCCTCTGGGTCATGTTGTTTCATTGCCAGACAGGGAACATGTGGGAAGGAAGGGGAAAAGAGAGAGGCCGAGAGAGAAAGAGGTCAAACCCTAGCGTCTGACATCATTTCTCAAAAACAGCAGTAATTTTACCAACAACTAGCCCTGTACACTTGAAAATGGTGTTACTTTGGATTGGGAAGTTTCATTTGTTGGAGGCAGAAAAGTGAACTTGACGTGTTTTATAGGGACGCTTCCCATGTTTGCAAAGAATCAAGGGGACTGTGTCAAGGGCAGATTCTGACCTAGCAGTTCAAGGCTGGGGCCTGAGCATGTATGTGGGCAGAGGGAGGGGATGTCAGA
>NW_011494808.1:9832980-9836528 GCF_000754665.1 Bison bison bison
AGAAGAGTGGCGCCATGTGCCGGGCAGGTCTCTCTTTCCCGTCACTTTGTTTGTTGGCTGGGCTGGACCTTCATTGCTGCCTGGGCTTTTCCTAGTCATGGGGAGTGGGGGCTGCTCTCTAGATGGGGGCTTCTCTCTTTGCAGAGCTCAGGCTCGAGGGCGTGTGGGCTTCAGAAGTAGGAGCCCTGGGCTCTGGAGCCCCAGCTCTATAGCTGTGGCACTCGGGCTTAGTTGCTGCATGGCATGTGGGATCTTCCCAGACCAGGGATCTAACCCAGCTCTCCTGCAATGGCAGCTGGATTCTTTACCACTGAGCCACCAGGGGAGCCCCATGAGACAGTTATTAACCACTCCTGCTTAATAAGAAGCAGAGTATTTCTTCATTCATTCAACAAGTATTTATTGAGGGCCTACTATGTGCTGAGCCCTTAGGATTCAACAGCAGAACTACGAGCCAAGTCTCTGCTCTTCTGGAACTTACTTCCTTGTATTTGTCTGCTGGGGCTTTGGGGACAGTTGAAGGTATCGGTAGCCACAGCTCTACCGCACATGATCCTTTCATGGTTGGTTTTTTAGCTCCCAGAAGTACTTGGAGCCTTGCTTATAGGGAGACATTGTTTAGGATATTGTTTCTAGCCGCCAGTAATGAAATACTGATTGTGGACTAAGTATGTAAAATCATCACTTGTATCCCAACTGGTTAAAAGCAAAACTATTTTCTATGAAATTTTTAAACTTTTATGCACATCACAACTTCAAAATTGTTGTCGAGAAAAATATAGGAGTGAGTGTTTCATTCATTTACTCATTGAATGATTTCCTCATTCTGTAAAAGTTCAAGTCTCACTGGAAAAATTCTATGGGTTGAAAAATCGGCCTCTGCAAAATAGCTCCATCAAAAGCCTGTGTGGTGGTATATCCCTGATGGTCCCGTGGTGGAGAGCCTGTGCTTCCGATGCGGGGCATGGGGGTTCAGTCCCCGGTTGGGGAACTGAGATGCCGCATGCCATGGGACATAGCCAAAAATAAATGAATTCTTAAAGAAGCATCTATGGATAGGATAGTGCTAGTAAGAACAATAGAGAGTTAGAGGAAGGGTAAGAAGTAATTTTCTTACTTGCCGATTCACTCTCTGCACATTTATGCAGCACTGAGTGTGTGTCTGACACCCTAGTGGACCTGGAAATACAAAAGCAAAGATGAGAAGAGGAGGAAGAGGAGACGAGGAAGAGGAGGAAGAGGAGACGAGGGGGATGGTCTTTGTGACGATGGCATCAACCGAGTTGACCTGTCACTCTTGATAACACCCTTCTGTCCGCAAGTGGCAAAACATCTGGATATAAGGCACTCCGTTAGGCAATGAGCTCTATGCAAGCATTTTGCTGGCAAAGTGGGGAAGAGTAGTTAAAATGTTCTATAAAGAACTCAGTAATTAAATCAGTAATTAACGTGCTACCTGAGGTCAAGGGAAGGAGAGGTCACTTGGAGGGGAGCAAAAAAGCTACATGGTATTGAGAGAATAGAATTGAAACAAATACTACACTGCCATATGTCAAATAGGTGTCTAGTGTGAGTTCAGTGCGTGAAGCAGGGCACCCAAAGCTGGTGCCCTGGGACAACCCAGAGGGATGGGGTGGGGAGGGAGGTGGGGGTCTCAGGACGGGGGGACACATGTATACCTGTGGCTGATACATGTCGATGTATGGCAAAAACCATCACAGTATTGTAAAGCAAGTATCCTCCAACTAAAGTAAATACATTAATTTTTTATTAAAAAGCTATATGGTAAAGGTTAAGGTTGAATTTGGGATCTGAAGTCAGCTCCATATTCATCTTGTTCATTAAGGTACAGAGCTTGGAATCTCACAAAGACTCAATGCACGTCTGTTTTTAACTGAAGGACTGTTGACTTACAGCGTTCTTTTAGTCTCAGGAGTACAACACGGTGATTCAGTTGTATATGTATATATCTTTTTCATATTATTTTCCACTATGGCTTATCACAGGGTACTGACTGACCATAGTTCCTTGTGCTATGCGGTAGGTCCTTGTTGGTTCTGTATTTTACACATTATGGTGTATATTTGTTAATCTCCAACCCCTGATTTAGCCCTCCCCCAGCCCTCTTTCCCTTTGGTGGCCATAAGTTTGTGTTCTGTGTCCCTCAGCACACATTTCTTGAGTGAATGAGTGGAGGGTGGATGGATGCATAGACAGGTAGGTAGGTAGGTTAGACAGGCAGAAAAATGCACGACAGGTAACTGATAGAGGAGAAAAAGTCATTACAGTTGTGTAATAAGAAACATGAAACTTTAAAAAATCTTAGTGCTCACTGCTTCATACGTTAGATGATTTCTATATAACAGAAGTTATTCAT
This sequence comes from Bison bison bison, assembly GCF_000754665.1. Taxonomy (NCBI): domain Eukaryota; kingdom Metazoa; phylum Chordata; class Mammalia; order Artiodactyla; family Bovidae; genus Bison; species Bison bison. The sequence goes on from NW_011494808.1 coordinate 9,835,358, forward strand.
TTAAGCAATTATTAGGAAACATAGGAAGCACAGCATCAAACCACCCCCTTAAGATGCATTCACAATCTTATGTTGGGTCGTGTGTTTATTTACTCCAGTTGTAGAAAAGGACAGTGGTGTCAAAATCCCAGTTTCTGCCTACAGAATATAATCTAAAATCAGTCCTTTGCATTTCTCATCAACAACTTCATGTGAGTCCAGAAGGGCTGTCACCATAAAATGTTGGTGAGGCACTTTAGGACTTTAAAAGGACAGCTTCAAATGTGTTTTAATGTATAGAGATTATTCTACAGGTTAAATATGCATTTATAATATTATAAGTGAATGACAAAAATACAGAACCAAAATAGAACATTTCAAGTTTTTGGTTTTTTTACCTTTGGATGTAAACCCTTCAGGATCTGTATTTCCCCCATATTTAAAATGGCAGGGCTACCGTACTGACTGGCACATTCTGTCTCCTTTCCCTTGAAAGTCGTCCTTGGCTGTGTCGCCCCACGCCTGTGTTTCCCTTGAAAAGTCATCCTTGGCTGCGTCGCCCCACGCCTGTGCAGTTTGCCTCCTGCTGCAGCTACGGAGTTGCCCCTCCTCTCTCAGCCAGTGTGGGAGTTGCAGAAACAGTCTCATCACACCTCTGTTTGTTTGGTCCAGAGAGAGATCAACTAAATTCAGTTTACACATTAGTACCTGTTCCTAAGAAGTTTTCACAACAGCTGCTCTCGGTAAATTAGGTAGGGAGCCAAGGTGAAATCATGGGTAGAAAAATAAACCTGCCTTTCTTAGTCACAAGTGGTAGAAGGTATGGAAATTTTGCAGATGAAAAATGCCGTAGTAAATACGGTATTGATTACTAAGATCCTTGCCTTTCAAAGACAAATGTAGCAGATTTCTAGCCAGTTCTGTGCATGGTGTGCCATATTTGTACAGCAAAGGCATCTTTAAAAATGTATGGTTATTAAATCTTTCATTGTATGCCTTCATGTTCAAATAGCTATATAATATTCACTTGAGCCATACCGCTTCCTGTGAACTAAAAATTGTAAAAGTCAAGACTACTTATAAGGACCCTCAAACACAAAATGACTGAAACACAGAATATCCAGGCTTGAAAATAAAAGGCTGAACAATTGCAGACAACACAGATATTTTTCTGTTTTTTTTTTTTTTTAAA
>NW_011494808.1:9836628-9836901 GCF_000754665.1 Bison bison bison
TCTTTATTCCCCCCATATTAAAAATGGGGGGCCTGCCGTATTGACTGGCACATTTTGTCTCCTTTCCCTTGAAGAGTCATCCTTGGCTTGTGTCGCCCCACGCCTGTGTCTCCCTTGAAAAGTCATCCTTGGCTGGGTCGCCCCACGCCTGTGTTTCCCTTGAAAGTCGTCCTTGGCTGCGTCGCCCCACGCCTGTGTTTCCCTTGGCTGCGTCGCCCCACGCCTGTGCAGTTTGCCTCCTGCTGCAGCTACGGAGTTGCCCCTCCTCTCTCA
>NW_011494808.1:9837001-9840894 GCF_000754665.1 Bison bison bison
TTTTAATTTTTTTTAATTAATTTTATTTTATTTTTAAACTTTACATAATTGTATTAGTTTTGCCAAATATCAAAATGAATCCACCACAGGTATACATGTGTTCCCCATCCTGAACCCTCCTCCATCCTCCCTCCCCATACCATCCCTCTGGGTCGTACCAGTGCACCAGCCCCAAGTAATGCTTGTGCACTCTTTGACCAAGAAACCTATTTCCCTATTATTCCAAACGTGATGTGATGAGGACAAGTTTCCCTATCTGCCCTCCCCTTGGGCCTCCATTCTCTTGTCAGGGACAGTTAGTGGCTTTTGTCTCTGTCCTTCCAGTGATATTTTGAGGTGTGAGCATGTTTTTTTCACTAAAGATTGAGGCATGATGCACATTATACCTTTGTTTTCCTTTCTCAGCCCATTGAATCCTAGTGATTTGAAGCTTTACTTTTGCAAAAGTATATATTGGACCTGTTTGCTTAGTCTGTATTTTGTGCTAACTGTGATCCTGGGTCACCACGAGGACCCAGGTAAGAGACTGTCTAAGCTCCTAGTTTATTGTAGCATCCAGAGACTCTCTGGGTGATTTCCTGTTCCACACGTATAGACACTTTAAAAAGGAAAGAAGCATTTTAGAGTTAATTTGTATCTGAGGCAAATCACTTATTTTACAGAGAAGCCTAGAGTGATGGAGACATTTCCAGTTTCATGGCACAGAAGTGGGAGAGCTAAGAGAAAACTGAGACTCCTGACCTCTCTCTCGCATGGATGCTTCTCATTGAATCAGATCATTGTGGGTTGAATTGTGTACCCCCAGCATTCACAACCCATGGTGCCTTAGAAATGAGATCGTACTTGGAAATAGGGTCGTCAAAGATGTAATTTGTGAAGATGAGGTCATTAGGGTGTACCCTAGTTTATTATGACTGGTATCCTATAGAAAGAGGACATTCGGACCCAGAGACAAGCAGAGAGGGCAGATGCCATGCAGACACAAGGAGAACACCCTCTATAAGCCAATAAGAGACCCAGAACACATCCTGCCCTCACGGCCCTCAGATGGACCCAACCCTGCTCACACTTTGAGTTTGTACTTCTCGCCTTCAGAACTGCGAGATAATACACTTTTGTTGTTGAAGAACACCCAGTTTGTGATGCTCTGTTATAGTCACCCAAGCAAGAAAGGATTTTTAGAGCCACCTGGTCTACCTGCCTGCACTGACACTCCTCTGTTTCTGACAACTTGCAATCCAGCTTCTTACTTAGCTGTCGCCCATGACAGTGAATAAGGCTGCCCCTGGGAGAGAGGGACTCTCCACCACTGGTCACACATGCTGTAAAGAAGTTCTCTATTTGGAGCCACTGCAGGCTCCCTATAACTGCTATAAACCAAGGAAGAAGATAAAGCACAATCTATGGCTTTTATGAAAAAAAATTTATTGATCACAAACTAAGCAATAAGGGCTACTAAAGAATGCAATTATATACCCACCTTTAAAAAAATCCAATTTCATAAGGGCCTTACGTCTTAAAAGTGTTACCTGGATGACATTGGTAAGGAAATGCAGGGGCTTGGGGTAAAATAACTTGCCCCGGTTTTATTTATACACACACACACACACACACACACACATGTACACACACACACACATGTACACACACACATATGTATGTATATATACACTTCCCTGGTGGCTCAGATGGGAAAGAATGCACCTGCAATGTGGGAGACCTTGGTTTGATCCCTGGGGCGGGAAGATCCCCTGGAGGAGGGAATGACAGCCCACTCCAGTATTCTTGCCTGGAGAATCCCATGGACAGAGGAGCCTGGCAGTCTACAGTCCATGGGGTCACAAAGAGTCAGACATGAATGAGTGACTAAGCACAGCACATCATGTGTGTGTGTGTGTGTGTGTGTGTGTGTAGATATGTATATATACACACATACATGCATCTATTCTTTTGCAGATACTTTTCCTATATACAGAATATTGAGTAGAGTTCCCTGTGCTTTACAGTAGCACCTTGTTGATTGCCTGTTTTCTATATAACAGTGTGTGTGTGTTAATGCCAACCTCCTAATTTATCCCCCATCCCCCCTTTGGTAACCACAGTTTGTCTTCCAAGTCTGTGAGTCTGTTTCTGTTTTGTGAATAAGTCCATTTGTATCATTTCTTAGTTGTCCTATCTTTAATCTATTGTTAGAGCCTTAGTATACATTACAAGCTAATTAACTAAATAATCTTTAATTCTTTAGAAGGCTTAGCTCTAAGATAATAAACTATTTCCTAATTAACATCCTGGCTGTGAATGGACAGTTATGAAAAAGAATATCTAGAGCTTCCATCACCCTCACAAACATTCATGTTGAACATGGCCATTCATTGTTAGGGGAATAAATTATTTAAAGTGATAATAAATTTAAAAAATCTTCCCATCCTAGTAACAATTTTAAGGCTCAAGACCCATCTTCACACATAAGAAAAAAATCACTAAATTTAGGTTCTAAAAGATCTGAGCTCTAGGTCTAATGTTTTATCTTTGGCAGAAACCTGAGTCCTCATTCTCTCATCTGTGAAATGAGAGTAATCGTATTGATCACATAAGAGCATCTAAAGATGTTAAAGATGAATATTAGACATTTCTGTATAATAAGGACATCTATTGAATTCTGAATTCTGGGCTCTGGTGTGGGGACCCTAGTGAACATCTTTTACAACCTCCCACATGTGATTCCTTTGCCCCTTAAAGGTTGAAAATCACTGAATTCCACTCTGTGGCCAAAATTGGTGGGAAAATCCATTTTCACAGCAGAGCGCAGATGAACGAGCAGCCTTCTCAGACTGTCTTTGGAGGGAAGTTCCACACCCTCCCAACTCGAATGCAAAGAACACTGTTAACACTATTTCTCATGACTCTTCGACAAAGGAATGAGAACTTTTTGCCAGCAGACTATTTGGTTTTATGACTCAGTGCTTCTCAAAGTGTGGTTCTCAGACCTGTATGTGCTTGTCCAAGAACTGATTCCAGGTCTGCAATGAGATAAGTGCTGAGATGGGAGGGCGAGTAGCCTTTATAAGATTATAGCAACTTAGGAGAGCAGATTGACATCTGTTGACGCTAATACAGAGTTATGACTTGCGTTTTGCGTATCTTTGTCATTTTGTTTTTTTCTGGTCATTCACTTCTGTTACATTTCCTGAGGATGGGGCTGTGACTGATGGGAAGGCTGGCCCATCTGCAGAGGGCATTGGGGAGCAGTGTTCTGTTACTGTTAAGGCTTCAGAGCTCCATCTACGTGTTGGAAGTGAAGGGATTTTGGAGCAGTTATTAAATTTAGGTAAGTTGCACGGTGTATGGTTGAAGAAGCTGCAAATGCAATTTGACTCAAATTCTTTTAGCTCTACCCAATTTCCCTGATCCTGTGAGGTGTGGCAATGGCAAGTGGCTCTCCCTGAGACTCATAAATCAAGACAATAGTAGAAACAAAAGTGGAATAATTTGCATTGTGCTTCTCTCTGAAGTACGCCCTTTATGCCACATTTTATCATGAGTTTGGGGGAATCATAAAGTGGTTAAATTAACAGTTAATTCCTGAACTGTCTTTTTGAACACTCTGAAATGGAATTTACTTCAAGGACCTCACTGAGGGATTTTAGAGAACTAAAGAAAAAAGGAAAATTTCAGTGACTGTACATGAGGATATTTCATTATTTTGATTTCTAAATCCAAATCAATTTTTAAATAGAAAGTAGAATAAATAGTCCAGTACTAGGGGTGTATATTGTCACCCTGCTTATTTAACTTCTATGCAGAGTACATCATGAGAAACACTGGGCTGGAAGAAGCACAAGCTGGAATCAAGATTGCCGGGAGAAATATCAATAAACTCAGATATGCAGATG